>NC_137685.1:10229553-10324553 GCF_963989245.1 Nansenia antarctica | reverse complement strand
GATTCATCTTAGCTTACGTCACTGGTGTTACATTTTAAGTGGGGTATTTGTTAAACATTTAATCAAGTTTGTAGGAACCAACTGAATTCTGTTCTGATAACAAATGTAACCCCATGCCATGGAAATCTAGCTTTTACGCATCGTCTCTCAGAAGGGGGTACTGGGGAATTGGATGAAGGTGTTGGTGTACCTTAACATCACTGCAGGGAATTTGTCAAACACCTGCTGAAACGACATTGTGACCGAAAGTGCACTTGTCAGTTTGAGAAGGAACCGCGATCCCATGGGCATGTTCAATGCTGCCTTCCAGATCCTCTGATTGGCTGATTGAACTAGTGCCGCCTTATCCATGTTCAACAAGGCCGGAACACCCTCTCACCCTCTCACCCCATGAACACCCTCTCACCCCATGGGATGTCCTTTTGCAGGGGACACCGCGGCCATGTGGAGTTTGAGGATACACTGTATAGTGCCTCTTTGGGTTTTATGAAAGGCGCTATAGAAATCGAAGTCATTATTATTATTATTATTATTATTATTAGTGTACATATACAAAGCAGGTGATCTTCAAATGAAACAGATATAATTCTAAATAAACGGTAATGGTAATCACTTACATTTTGTAGTACATTTCTTTATTTATTATAGGGCTTTAATTTCACAGACAAGGCTTAATCCTAGTCCTGGACTAAATCACACTTTCAATGTAAAATCTGCATTGAAGATGCTTTGTAGTCTAGGACTACCGTAGTCTTAAGGCTTGTCTGTGAAACCGGCTCCATATGTGTTATAATAGTTACAACTATGGGGTGGGGGGGTGGGGGTATTTTATTTGATTTACTTTCTTTTTGTTGTTGTTGTTGTTGTTTTGGGTCCAGACTTGTAATGTATGTCCCTAATACCTAGATGTAATTTGTGTGTTGTGGTGCGGTTGTATGGGTTGTTGGGGGCGTTGATTGCAGGATGTGGCCTTGTTGTCTTGTTTTGTCATTATGTGTGTTTTAAAAGAAAATAAAGAAACATTTGATCACAAAAAAATAAAATAATAGTGACAACTCCGTAATCATTCCAATGGGCCAAGCCTGAAAATTCTCTCATTCATCTTCACAAAAGGTTTAATTTTAATAAATGTTGCCATTTAGCAGACACTTTTAATCCAAAGCGACTTACAATTACGAATTACAGGGACATTCCCCCTGGAGTAACTGAGGGCTAAGTGCCTTACTCAAGGGCACACTAGTAGTGGTGAGTTAGCACACAAACGGTAAGTTAATCCCGAGTTAGGACTTGCTTATCTTCTTCTTCTAAATCCACTGGACACACCCACGTTTTAGTCAAAACCCTGCTCAAACACACATACGCACATTTTGTTCAACCTCTTGAATTAAAGCTGAAAGCCTGCACTTCGAATTGCATCTCAATTGTTTTATTTCAAATCCATTGTGGATCCATTTGTACAAAGCCAAAATTATGGAAATTGTTATTTCTCAGATGAGTTATTATGATACGTGGAGGGGATACAGAATCTGGGCATGGCTGATTTTGTGCACAAAAATGAGTTAAGTAAATGGTAAATGGACTGCACTTCTATTATTATTAAATTATATTATATGCACTTATTCCAAAGCGCTTTACAATGGCCTCTAATTCACCCATTCACACATCAACGGCGGCAAGCTACCATGCAAGGCGCCGACCCGCTCATTGGGAGCAATTTGGGATTCAGTGTCTTGCCCAAGGACACCTCAGCACGTGAAAAGGAGGATCCGGGGATCGAACCACCGCACCGACCTTGCAATCATTAGACGCCGGCTCTACCTCCTGAGCCACAGCCGGGCGCCACTTAGTTAAGCGTGCAAATTGGACTCTAACCGGAGTTAGGATTCTACCTTGTAGGCTATGCACAATTGACATCCACAAGGTTCAAGAGGTTCAAGACAGCCACTTATTGTAATAGTTGCCGTATCTGCTGAGCCTTACCCCACTGACAGTTCAGACCATAAAGCGTGCAGATATTGTAGCTTTTCCATGTGAACAAGTCGATTAATCCCTTATGGGAGTCTACAGCCTCACCTGGTCCACATAACATACTGGCTGGACCGGAGGATTCCCAGAAGCATGATGATTCTACGCACACACACACACACACACACACACACACACAAACACACTTGCAGACATATATATATATACACACACACACACACACACACACACACACACACACACCTACGCTAGAGGGAGATTGTGAGGAAAACCATTGCAGCAGCATTTCTCCAGGCTGTCCCTGGAGGACATCACTCAGGCTGGAGGGATCCCCTACCAACTCTGTGTCTGGCCTCTCTCTACAGCCCGCAGCCTGGGGCTACAGCTGCAGCTGAATGGATGCATTGTTGTGGGTGGGAGGGACAGGGAGGGAGGGAGAGAGAGAGAGAGATAGAGAGAGAGGGTGAGTGAGTGAATGAGTGAGAAAGACAGCGAGATGGATGCAAGAGATTAAAAGATTGATTTCAAAAATGAGTTGTCCATGCATTTCTCATCATCATTTGCAATGTGGAAATATGTTCCGCCACTGTCACAGTAAAAAAGAGATAATTATATTAACATGTCAACTTCTGTATGCCTCTTCAGTTCAGACGGCTGAAATATGCATTTATTGACCACAGACACGGTAATGCAGCCTGAACTATAGTCTGAGGCAAAGCAAAGAAAGAGGAGATAGTCTAGTGATTACAATGAAGGTGATTGGTCTACAAAATGTAGAAGAATAATGCATAACTATAATTATGTCAAGCCTAATAGTTCCATAGGAAATCATCCTTTCATCAGTCATGTCACCACTAAAGCTTAGAGACAAAACAACTTACCAAGCACATGTTTGTAATAAAAAGGCATTCAGACATTTCCATGACAAGCCTTGAAGTTTAAAGTACTGACATTCATTTAAAATGAGAGGAAATGGATATCCCATGTCAGAAGTTCCCCCTCCTATCTAGAATTTGTGATGACAATCTTAAGTCAACAGTCACCAGCAAATGTGTGTCTTCTCCCCAAAATACGCCCCATTGTCGAAAAAGGAAATACAAAGTTAGCAAGTCTGCTGTTGACATATTAAATACACAAATACACATACAGTGCTGCTTGAAAGTTTGTGAACCCTACAGGGATGGTAATCATTTTTATAAAAATATTAAAATTAACTTTAAATCTTTATCTAAACCCTAATTTGTAATAAAGACATGCCAAATAAAGTACACAAACAAAAACAATAGTATATATTTTTATTGTTTATTTAACGAAAGTGGTTTATTTTACAAAAACTAACGCTAACCCTAACCCTGTATGTTAATGAGACGTTTTGATTACTGACTTAAGTACATGCAGAGCTTGTTGGGTCATGACATAATTGGGAAACTCGTCCCTATGTGAAAGTTGGTGTGAATGTACTTAGTTAAGTAACTCATAGCGTTAACCACATTAGCTGTAGGCTAGGTAGTTAATAGGCTAGCTCTAGGCTAAAGTGGAAGCACAAGTCATATTTGGCTTGGTAAACGGTATACAAAGCAAGGGATCCTAGGTAGAGGGTGTATCTCTTAAAAAGCAGATAAGCTGCTGTGTCGAGTAACATCACATAAACCGACAATTTCGTATTATATTCATTAAGTATTCGGTTAAGTTAAAGTGGCAGCTAATGAACGTCAGTAAATAAATGCAATAAATAAAAAAAACGCTGTAGCTAATTACTGGGGGGGGGTCAATAGTCCAGTAGTATATTTCGCTGTATGTTGCTCTGTTCTGCAGAGGGAACCAATAGTTTGTATTGTATGACACGGTTTGGTTCGTATGGCATGTAATCAGATTAATATATTGCAGGATGTTGTGGGTTTGACACGTGATCAGTTTAGGAGGCTGACGAAGGAGCACTTAATCGAACTAGCTGAAGTAGAGGACGTGGAACTGGCTGAAGATCTCTGTAAACCATAAAATAGTTGCACAATTGATTCAGGTTTTGAATCTGGAGGAAATATGGTTAGAGCTAAAACAGATCAAAGAGGCTGAGCTGCAGAATGAGAAAGAGGAGCAGGCACACAAGGAGAAGATGGCTAGGCTGGAAATGGACAGGGCAGCCATCACTTCTAGGCAAACTGCTGATAGCAGAGGCTCAGGATTTGAGGTAGGCAGGGCCTGTCAGTTTATGCCACTTTTTGAGGAAGACACCGTTGATGCATTCTTTGAGATGTTTGAAAAAGTGGCCAAAGTGAGTGAGTGGCCGGAGGAGAAATGGTCTCTCGTTGTACAAAATGTATTGACAGGAAAAGCTCAGAGAGCAGTAGCTGCTCGGGACTGTCAGTTAATAATAATAATAATAATAATAATAATTAATTGTATTTATATAGCGCTTTCCCGAGGCTCAAAGACGCTGACAATATGGGAAAAACAGAAAACAGAAAACAACAAGCAACAGATAACAGTTAGGCCTTGAGTATGAACCTCTCAAGAAAGCTGTGTTAGAGGCATATGGTAGTGTGTCTGAAGCCTATAGGCATACTTTTAGGGAGTTAAGACGGCAGACTGGCAAATCTTATCTAGACCTATGGCGCAAAAAGGAAATAGCTCTTGATCAGTGGAACTGAGAGCCTTAGTATTATTGGAGCCGTTCAAACAGAGCGTTCCTAAGGACGTGGAAATGTATTTAAATGAACAGGAAACTCAGCACACGGCTGAGTTGGCGGATAATTATGAAGTCATTAAAGGTAGGCAGTTCACAAGTGCATTAGGCAGGAGACAGCCTTTTGGCTCATTTAGTGGTGACCAGCAGACCAGAAACCTCATGGGGAACCGATTTTGCTCTCCCCCGCCAGTTGATAGGGGCACATCGCGACCACCTGATCGGTTGAAAGCCGGGAGGGGAGGGGGTGGTGCCCAGCTGTCCGGTCATGGCTATGCCTCCCCCCTTAGAAATGTGGTGTTTCCGATGTCATAAGGTGGGGCATAGGTAGACGCAGTGTCCTAGTCTGAGGTCAAGGGAGGATCTTCCGACAGGTGTGGAAGGTTATGAAGGGTTCACTTCTAAAGGAGCATTGTCAGTGTCTCAGGAGGGTCCCCAGGTGCCCATAACCATACTGCGTGATACGGGAGCAGTTCAAACCCTGTTATGTCTGGGAGTAGTGAGTCTTCCACCTGCCTCATTTATGAGCAGATTTGTACCAGTGCATGGCGTGGGTGATGGCTATGTGAGTGCACCAATCTACAGCATATGTCTCCATTCAGAGTTGGTTTCTGCTTGTGTTGAGGTTGCTGAGGTGAACATAACATAGCTGGGACTAGGGTCAACCCAGAAGTTACAGAGTGCCCGGTCTACCCAGTTGAGATTAGGGGGCTAGAGGCAAATTTGGTTTGAGTTTCCCAAGGTTTTTTACCTCAAGGTCAGCGGTTGGCGCACCAGATCACAGTGCCCTGTCCTCACCCGTGGTTGATGAGGAGCCGACGGTGGATCTACGTGACACTATCTTCCCTCAGTTGGTGACCTCTGGGAGTGTAGAGAAAGTGAGAGAGCCTATCACTGATCTACCAGCTGCTGACGTAGGGCCACCCTAGACTTTACAGTTGGCTGAAGGGACAGAGGGTCTTTCCTTTTCTGAGAGTGGTAGGGACAATGTTGGGGAGCCAACCTCCACTGCTTTGCTGATTCCAGGAAGTATGCCAAAGATGCCTGGACATCCAAAACAACAACAACAACAACAACAACAACAACAACAACAACAACAATTATACAGACTACAGGGCAAGACTGCAACGCAGATCCCACAATACCGCCAAGATATGGAATACATTAAAATAGTAATAATATCCACATGTGATCAACATAATGTCTCCAAAAAGTTGAATTCTGAAAAAAACATCATAACCAAAACATATTTCAACCGCTTTACAAAACAAGAAGAGACAATAGAACCAAACCACATGAGGAAACCCAGAAAGCCCAGGCCAAGCAGAAGAATTTGTTTTTTGAACACTTAACACTTTCTCCCTAACCCCAACCCTAGATTAGCTGAACCCTTGTAAATTGCCCCGGAGTTCTGCAGTCACATATATTTCAACATATTCTGTGAACGCTAATGAATGCAGTCATTTGATTGACATCCAATTTCACCCAATTTCATCCAATTTGAAGATATGATTAACTTTATTATGATACGGTTCCTTTATGAAGCAGGCATAGCAAATCCCCCTCTACACCAACCAGATGGAGACAGCTGAGATGGTTTTGTGATGTGTGTGTGTGTGTGTGTGTGTGTGTGTCTCACCTTGTGTGTCTCACCTTAAACAGCCTGCCATACTGTAGTAAAAACCCAAGCTGTGATAATGGCTTCCAGGCCTTGAGACTATTAGCTTTGAAATCTACATTTACAATAACAGCTAGCTACACTTACAATAACATTCAGTTAGACATGTGTCAAATACACAGAAACCAAAGACTCTTCAAGAGTTTCAAGTGAAATGTCTTACTAGGGTAAATCTGAAACTTCTCTAAAGTAGGGATGTTCAAATCTAAACGTATAGGCTGCCCCAGAAATGTGTGTTCATGTGTTGAAAAGTTGAAAAATAAAAAAATAACCAATCTGGGGATTTTCTATCAATGTTTATTAATTATACTTTGTACACATTTACATAGATGAAAGTCCACATCCCTCTACTCTAAAGTCATCCCACTACCAGAGTGGTGACATCATATCGCAGAGACTGCCTTTAATCAATAGCCAATCGTGAGCTTAGAATTATAAAGTTCTATCTCCGTTTAGGGCAGTTCAGAGATATTATTGAGCGTCAACGTTTTTACATTCCATTATGTTTTGTGTGATGGAACCTTTGTATTTTATGAATTACTAACAAAAAAATATCAACATTTTAAAAATAACACCACACAGGCATTAATAAACACCTAATGGATCAGATTATGTAAAAAACTCAATTTTGCCAAAAATTGAGATAGAACCTTATAATTCTAACATCACGCAATGATGATTCTGATGCCTTGACCAGCATTATACTGAATGCGAAGAAAAATTTAGGAACAGGAATCAGCAACAGGAACAACTCTGAGCAGGATTCTACACTGAGCAAGAAGCAGCTGATGTAATTCCACCTGCCTCCTACTGAGACCTCAGACATGAGGTCGGTTTGCCTCAAGGAAAACCGAGGAAACCGACTTCTCACCACAGCAATCTGAGGTCTTCCTTATTAAACAGAGGACCTCCCTCAGTTTCACTTACAGCTAAACAATCTAGGAGATTCTAGAGGACGTTCCTCCCTTTAAAACAAATAAAATGTCCTTCTTCTTGGAAGAAAAGCCTGGGCAAAGCTAATTCCTCCCATCATTATTTGTGCACCAACACAACTCATTGAATGAGCCCAGAATTAAAGCTTTTTATGAGTACGCTCCATCTACTGTACCTAGGAGATTATAGAGGATGTCCCTCCATTCTAGAAATCCTTCTTTTTTAATATATTTTTTAATGATTTAGGACAATTCCATATCATTATTTGTTAAGAGAGCACCAACACAACTCATTGAATTAGCCCAGAAGTAATTTAAAATGTTTTTAAATATATAAATAATATAATATATTATGGGGGTATTTCAGCTTTTATTGGGATAGAGACAGTAGAGTTTGACAGGAAGGTGATATGTGTACCATGCGATGGTATGCACATTAGTGTGCTACGCCACTAAGCACCCAGGAAGTGAAGGGTTTTATGGGTAAGCTCCATCTACTGTACAGGTATAGCTTCAACAAGATCCTATACAATATGTACACCGACTGACATCATGAAGCGCTTAGCCTGTATCGAGGTTCTAGATCTCTGTGACAACATGTCAACACACTGTCTTTCAGTCGTGTATAGCATAAGGAGACTCATAAAGACCTCCATGTGCAACAACATCTACTGATCCCTGTGGTACCATGCAGGCAGCATCTGTACTCCAGCTGTCCAGCCCGAGAGAACTATTCCACCTCCATCATTCCTCCTGAGGGATACTTTCAGTTCTCTCAAAATCATGGGTGTTTGGAGGCCATATATCCAGAAATCTGAAGTCTATCTGCTGAATGAATGAATGTATGTATGTGGATATGAGCATGCAGGTAGGTATGTATGTATGTATGTATGTATGTATGTATGTAACAGCTTATGCATGACAACTATGGATCATGAAGCAAGTTATACAGTGTGTGTCAATCTCTCTTTTGCAAGATGTACCGGTATTTCTAAAATGTATCTTTTTACAAAGGATTACAGAATTCTGTTAACAGCGTTGTCTTGCAGGTGCTGCACTCTTAGGAAAACACATATACATCGGCACGGTGTGTTATGACAAGTCAATAACCTCTAAAGAAAGTGATTCTGGAGAAGACACTTTTATACAGAGTCATCACGACTTTGCCTTGGTGCACCATGAAGGCTGTCACATCTTAACAAACGTTCCGGTTTCTCTTAAACACGGCTAGGTAATGTATACAGGCTGCACAGCCAGTGGACCTGGGTGAAAGCTAAATGCCTTCTGTTCGACCAATCAGATCTTCTTCAGATCCCTGGAGACCACATTCCAGGGCTGCAAGCCAGCATTTAACCAAGCTCAGCATATGGGAAAAGACTTAGTGAGACCATCACACACAAAAACAAAACCTATAATACCTCCTTTGCTATGCTGTTTTTTATTTTATCTAACATGTATAATTGCTCTGGCAAAAATAATACTACAGAAACTGATGCATTCATTGTGGTACAGCTATTAAATTATTTTTAATACATTATGAGAAATCATTCATTTCAAAGCTTCACCGTTATCCAAATTCGTTTCACTTCACATGACAAAATAACGCATTTGTAGAATACAGGTTTGTCTAAATATTTCTTTCTCATAAACTGAAGTCATAAGGATGCCTTAGGAAGCAAGGCTTCATTTAATCAAAAACATACAGTACAACCCCACAGGCCTAGGTCGTAACATACGGGAATGTAATGTCAGCGTTGAGACATCCATCCAGGTTGTACAAGACCAGGTGGGTCTCTCCAGTCAAGACCTCATCTGTCCTCCAACACCAGGTTGGACGAGGGAACAAACACGCTGACGTATGTTGTTACTATTGGTACAGTTTAGTCAGTCCAGTACCAACGTGTGAGGTTCTCACAGCAGCAGATGTCAACTGGACTCGCTACCAATAAATCACCTTCACCAGAGTACCTGCAACCCACCAGAGTACCTGCAACCGTCAACAAACATAAACCCAACCACCTCACCGTAATAATGTTTACTTTCCTTCAGAATGACATGATTGTGTTTACATAACTAAATAACTAACTTAATTACGTAAATTGGGGGTTTTGTGTGAGGAGTGGACAGCTTGTAGAGTTACATAAAGTCTACGCTTCACCTCAGAACTTGACTAAAAACACGTGGTCAGTACTGCGCTCACCTGTTCTTATGCAAACAAGCTCATATACTCTCGTCTCACTCTGGGAAGGGTGGCGACTTATCAAAGAAGCCTATTGTCGTACTTTTTAATGTCATATTTAAGCAATGGTGTCCGAGAGGCCGTGACCTGTCATCGATATTTCCACGGGTAGGGGGATTAGCTGCCTCCCAGGTGACATTATCGCTTCTATCTATAATGATTTGTGACAAGAAAACAATGCTTTTAAGTATTTATTTCAAGAAGGAGGATGATGGTGGATGGTGGTGAGGAATATAGTTTCCAAAACCACAAATGTTGTCAAGGGAATGTGATACAAAAAAACTACTGAGGCGTAGGAATATCATAATCAGTTATTTAATTATCAGTTCATAATTATCATTATTTAAATCACGGCTTCGAACGCCTCTTGGCCAATCGCAACACTTGTTTTCATCAACCCGTTGAATAATGTAGACATTGTCGAGTAATTAGAAGTAATGGGAGTTCGGGGGGGATGGGGATGAGCAGACATTAATGTTTCACTTAGCGTCTTGGCAGCGGTGGGTTTGGAAAATCATTTCTCCTGAGCTTACTTTGGAGGCCCTCCCAATCCAGGAGAAGTAACCTTCTCTTAACCCCCACTAAACAAATATACTACATGTATTCAAACTCATCACATCCACCAATCTTCCTCAGACTGTGTTACTGTCTGGGTTCCAACACTGCCAAAAGCATTCATAACAGGAAACGTCAAAAAAACATGAAAAAGGATGTCAAAGAAGATTGTTTGACTGTGATTACTATCACTGGGACAGATTTACGATTCAAACGCCAGATTTATGATTCGAATGCCAGATTTTTACGATTCAAATGCCAACGTATAGTCTACAAGCAGCGGGCCATCATGAGCAGATGTTCACTAGTTAGTACACATCGCTTCTCATTCTGCATTACCAAAGACAATAAAACACCTGTTTAACCACGTAAGAAGATAATAAAATACATTGATTATTGTGTTTAAAAACACCAAACAGTTTTTTTGGTTTGTTTTTAAGAACCATACTGTGTTCAACAGTGCTGTGGTATATCTGAGGTCTGTGAATGATTATACCCATAGCTTTGCACCTGGGAGCCCATGCAGATTTTCTTGGCAAGATGGTTTGGTTTAAGATGGTCTCTATATCGTCCGAGCCTAGTCATTCTGTAAAATACCACCCTGACCGAGAAATGGTACTAGAGAAAATGAGGACAGTAAAAAACATTTTCCAGTTGTTTGGCACGCTTCCCGGCATAGTAAATTTTTACAAGTTCTCATAATTGCTAACACACCTGTAATAGTACTTTCTTGGTTTCAGTCCACTCGTTTCCATCCCTTCCATGGATGTTTATTTCGGGGGCCCACCTTTCCTCCGGTCTCGAGGTACAAGTCAGGGAGGGTGGGGACGCTACGCAAGTCACATGTTTTCTATTTAAAATGTTTTCCTTAAACTTCACGTTTCAAAGGATTTATAATTTATAGGGGGTGTCCTGTCTTTTGTCTTTTCCTTTTATTTGATCATGTCTGGTGACAATAAAAATGTACCAAATTCCTCTCTCACGGAACAGAACAGATAAGGATACCATATTGATAAGTAAAAGGAAGCAAGGAAGAAGTTTATTCTCAAGCATGGGTTAAATCTAATACTGAAAAACAGGCTGGCTATGCAGTGGCACAAGGACTGAGCATGTTAAAGATACTCCAACCCTGACAGAGCTCAATGACATGCGAACCAAAGAGATTAACCATGTGAGTATTGCCAGATTGTGGCTGATTTGAATTCTAGCAGTGAAGATCTGGTGACTCTCATGCTGGTCACTTCCAAACCAGGAAGGATGCAGCCTAATGGAATAAAGACGATGATAAAGAACACATGACTGAAATAAACACTTTGTTGAAGTCTCCTTCACATCATGTGTCCAGAGAGGGAGAACGCCCCACTAGCCTCCAAAACCATCTTCAATAACTTGAGAGATACTGTGATAGTGAACGGCACCCTCTAAAAGGGTTAGAAAACACTAATCCAGTTGAAAACAAGTAAACAAACCGGCACCAAAATCCCATATCATGAGGAAAAAATCATGACATCACCTGAAAATCAAGTATAAACACATTTCCTACTGCTGACAAATCACATTTTTGGGGGGGGAATTTATGTTACAACTTATGTCATATCCATCAGCCCATAGGCTGGGAAAGTACTACACTTCTGTGAAAAATAGAGCCTTGAAAAACAGCTTTTATAAGCTAATGAAAGATAAATCAGTTATTACTAGTTATTACAGAAGGGTACAAGGCAGACCACAGACATTCCAGTCAACTAAATAAGAGTGGTTATCAGCCAAATCTCCAGAGAACAGTAAAAAGTGATGAAGCATTTTACTGCTTTTTGCTCTCTGTGCATTTTAATAGTGCATATTTTTCCTTCACATCACACTCAAGTTGCCAGAAAGACTTAGTAGCAGCAGTAGCTATACTGTATCAGCAGAGGGTGGGGGTTTATCTGAATGGGATAGCTAGCAAAGGGTTAAAGTCTGTTCCATAAACTCTTGCTTAAGAATCCCCTGGAAGCTACTCGTGCAGGCTTTAAATACTGATTTGACAGATCACATTTTACTCACAGGCACTGGGAAAATAGTCTGCTAGGCTCAAGCCTGCCTGTCCTGCCTTGCTGACTTACACACTTTAACACAGCAGTGAACACACATCAGAGCAGTGAACACATCACACAGCAGCTTGGACAAGATGATGAGTACACGGAAGGCACTGTTCTTCACCTTGATATTTGCACCATGGGTCGCCTGCTCGTCAGGAAGGCAATTTAATCAGGATTCAACACTCAGGCAGGTTATTGCCAATCAGGGGGATGTACTGTTCAATGAAGAAGCCTATTTGGAGTCAAGGAGGACTAAGGTATAATATGTTTTTTTATTTGTGCAAATGTGTCTTTTTTCAGTATTAATAATGGTGATTAAATTCGATTTAAGTGTTATAAAAACAAATATTTTGAAAATATAATAAAATAATAGAAAATGTATAATATCACTTTGACTCAATCAATGAAGGTCATACATAAGATAACTGTAGTGGCAAAGATGTTTAACATACTTTAATATATTTATGATAACTACGATCAATAACTTTTCATTATAACTATGAAATGTATTCTTAAAAGCTATAAGATATTCTACATAACCTCTGAAGAAAGAAAATGTGACAGATTAATTTCAGATACTTTAAAAATGTTTTACGCAAAACATTTGTTTGTTATTTGTAAATGCTGCCTCAGCAACTAGTAATCATTATTTCAATAGAATAAAATCCACGTTATCAACCAACAATCAATAACAGTATGTGCCATTTTAACTGACAAAACATAGCTAACGGTGGTGGCTTATGGTCATGCACACCACAGACCACTTTTTCCCTTTAAAAAATCAACAAACTGTAGGGATCCAGCTGAGCACCTTGGAACGACTCAAAGTTTGGCCAAAACTCTAATTCCAAGGAAATCCATCCCATCAGAGACAGACTGAGAGCAGTTTGGCTGCGTTTCTCCAAACTGCAATGTGATTAGTCAGCAGAAGATCGCTGCGAGGCTCGCCTAGTTACTGGCCTGGGCTGAGCTAGTGGGCTCCAGAGGGGGGTTTTGAGCCAGGGAACACCAGCTCCCATCCATTACTAACAGAGGTTCCCGACCTGCCAGAGAAGGTTACTCACTGAGGCCCCCAAATTCACTCAGTTGCAGATAGCAGGCTTCCAGGGGAACACAAAAACATGGTTGTTTTGGCACTAAAATTATGTATGGGGATTCAACAATACAATGTAAAAAAAAAAGAAAAGAAATAGAATTCCTAGAACGGGTCCCTTCAGACCATGGTAATTAGAATAAACTATATTTCTATGGTCAAAACAATATCTAAACAGAAACAGTATCAACAGAATTTCAAATTGATCATGCTTTCTTGGTGCATAAGAAGAAGAATATACTCTATCCTACCACACACACACACACACACACACACACACACACACACACACACACACACACACACACACACACACACACACACACAGACACACACACACACTGAGCCAGCGGGTTCTAGAGGAGGTCTCGGAGTCTGGAGGGAACACCGTTTCCAACAGCAGCCCTCTGCCTACCAGAGTCAGAGGTCAGAGGTCAGGGCCCTGGGAAAGACGGCATAGTTCACAACACACCTGGACGACGGACACACACAAGTTCTGAATTCTTCAGACTAGTCCATACAACAGCTTAGGGGTGGACAAGAACCTAGTATACCACATCACATGGATTCTACATAGCTTTTAGTGGAACTAGAACATTAGTTCAGGCCAGGGTGAACATTTGAAAGACATCGTTAAAAATAATGCTGACTAAAAATCAACTGGTCAATGTTTTTTTGACTGGTGACCAAATAAGCCATCCAAACAAACAAAGTTATGCAAGCGAAGCTCATGACTAGGACTATGTCTTGTCACATCTTCTTGGACTTTAGATGCAGTTCAAGACATTATCTCCCCGCTTCATATGAATTGAGAGTTCATAGTGTTAGGGGTCAGCGTATTTAGGTCTGCATTTCAGAATCCCTAACAGTGTGTTTTACCTCCTGTAGAGAGAGACAGCAGCCGGGGTCGATTATGACACCGGCCTGGTCTTCCTGCCAGCCGACGCCCCAGACAGTCTGAGTCCAGATGCGGGCGGGGACGCCTCAGGTAAGATCCAGGGCCATGAGACTTGCCTTCCAAATCAACCCCTAGCCCCTACCTCCTACCTCTTACCCCCTACCTCCTAGCCTCTACCTTCTAGCCCCTACCTCCTACCCCCTGCCTTTTACCCCCTGCCTCTTGCCTCTGCCTCTTACCCCCTGCCTCCTAGCCTCTGCCTCTTACCCCCTACCTCCTACCCCCTACCTACTAGCCTGTACCTCCTACCCCCTACCCCCTACCCCCTGCCTTTTACCCCATGCCTCCTAGCCCCTGCCTCCTAGCCTCTACCCCAAGGCACTTCAAAACATCTGAGAGGATCAAATTGATACAAGTCATCTAATAACAGCTTCATCTTGTCCTCTGATTGGCTTGGCAGACATTCCGCCTTAGTGTTTACTTCCACCTATGGAACGGTCTCAGATCTACAGCGGTGTCTCGGGGTCAGGGTTACCCGTCTCTCTGTCTGGTGCTGCAGGGCTGATTCATGGCCTCTGTGTGGGGTCGTGGAACACACAGTTTTAATGGCCACATGTTGCTGTTGCAACAGATCTAATTGTAAACTGTCATGCACTTCTGCTCTGTGTGTGTGTGTGTGAGCTCTAAGTGGAAGCTGTCAAGCACTTTGGCTGTGTGTGTGTCTGCCTGTCTGTGTGTGTGTACGTGTGTGTGTGTGTGTGTGTGTGTGTGTGTGTGTGAGAGAGAGAGCTCTAATTGGAAGCTGTCAGGCACTTTGGCTGTGCGTGTGCGTGTGCGTGTGTGTGCGTGTGCGCGTGCGTGCGTGTGTGTGTGTGTGTGAGCAACAGTCTGTAATTGGAAGCTGTCAAGCACGTTGCTGTGTGTGCTTCCCGTCAGCCTGGGTCAGAACCAGGTGTGAGTGATTTATGTCTGAGCAGCAGCCGTCAACAACAGGTCGTTAAAAACCCAGTATAACAAATCAAATATGACAGACAGTTTTTTACAACATAATAAAACCTCAAAAGTCTTTAAGGTAATAAATAAAAAATGTTGACCAGCGGACAGCTACAGTAGTAGTGCTAGGGATTCCAGAATTTCAAGTTCTGATTCCAGAATTTTCATGTTTTTAAATATTGTTTCAGAGCTCCCGACATGCCTGTTGTGCGTGTGCCTGACTGGTTCAGTCTACTGTGAAGAGGTGGTTCCAGAGATGACTGCTGTGCCTGCGTTGCCCAAGGAGACTGCCTACCTCTATGCTCGCTACAACAAGATCAAGAAGATAACCGCTAAGGATTTTGCAGACATTGGTGAGTGAATCTGGCCAGCTGTTAATCAGAATTAGAATTATTTTTTTATGACTTATTATTATAAGTATGTTTGCATATATAGGAAATTGACTTGGTGAGGTTGATGCATAGTACATAAAAAACAACAATATATAAACAAAAATTATTTAAGACAATGGCAAAAAGAGCAATAGAACAATAATTATGTAGGCTGTAAATTAGAATAAATTATAAAACTATATGCACTGTCAGTGCATTGTATGTGTGTGAGTGTGTGTGTGTGTGTGTGTGTGTGTGTGTGTGTGTGTATGTATGGGGGGAGCTTGTTTGTGAGGCCCACTGCCATGGGGAAGAATGGCATGTTGCCATTCAAACAATCGGTGTGAGACTGTAAGTGGAACATGGCCATAATCTGTTGAGTCACATTACAGACATTCAATAATGTAAAACAGTGAGATACTACTACTAACATACCATTATGAAATGATACTATGTTGGTCAGGGTGAGTTTCAATTAGTTGCCAGACTTGCCACTAATAGTTCCCCATACTGAAAAGCAAGAAAAGTAACTCAAAAACGTAATTCTCCACTTTTAGTATGACTCAATACAGACGATACAAACAAACTAACACAAAGCCAGTGAGTAGCCATTAACCATTGAACATATTGCAAAGAAAACAAATATGTTTGTTTTGTTTTCACAGTCACTCTGAAAAGAATCGACTTGACTGGAAACCTGATCTCTGAGATCGAAGACGGCGCCTTCTCAAAGCTGACACAGCTTGAGGAGCTCTCATTGGCTGAGAACGACCTGGTCAAACTGCCAATGTTGCCCGCCAAGCTCACCTCCTTCAACGCCAACCACAACCGCCTCAAAACTAAAGGAGTCAAAGCAACTGCTTTCAAGGTACGGTTCACTGTACTTGCACAGTGAAAGATAGAAATCACACATCCATCCCTCTACAGGCGGACAGTGTTTGCATCGAACACATGTGGAGGTACAGAACATATCAAGGAATGTAGCCGGGAGGGAGAGTATTTCAAACTTAGTAGTACTTCAGGATATCTAGATCCCCAGAAGCTACATACATATTGCGGCAGGGGGTTATTCTACATGGAGCGTGGTCCTCAGTTGGTAGAGCATGCCGCTAACACTCACTTTGGTTGTGGGTTTGATTCCCGCTGGGACCATACTGACAAATGTATGCACTCATTGCAATGTCGCTTGGGATCAAACAGTCAGCGAAATGGCATATACTACTACTACTACTACTAATAATAATAATAATAATAATAATAATAATAAAGCAATAGAAACCTAACATTTGCATCCGACTCTTCCAACAGAAACTCACCAAGCTGCTGAACCTGTTTCTGGGAGACAACGAGCTAGAGGCCGTCCCTCAGATCCCAGAGAGTGTTCGCGTCGTTCATCTACAGGTGAGTCTATCAGGTAGTCCATCTACAGGTGAGTCTACGTTCAACGTTGTTGAAAATCACATCACACACTCGCTAGTCAACCCAAAATATTGCAATGCAATGGATTCGGTGACTAATCCCCACGGCTACCTAGTTAACTATTACACTACTTAACATAGTTAGCAGGCTAACAAACAAGCTGTGTTAGTTGACTAGCGAGTGTGTCGTTGATTTTCACCAACGTTGACATTTATTTAAAAAGTCTGAACAATTTTATTGATTGCTGACTTATTCCCGGTTTCACCAGCTGGCGTCACATATAACAGACTACGTCACGACTGCGAGGCATTTAAACTTTATTCTTATTTATCTCTTCTGCAGAACAACAACATCACTGCGGTGAGCGTGGACACCTTCTGCAAGGGCAACAACACGTACTACATCAGACCCAACCTGAACGAAGTCAGGATGGACGGAAACCCGGTCCTGCTGGCCAAGTACCCAAACAGCTTCATCTGCCTGAAATCACTGCCTGTCGGACGATACCATTAGAGAAATGACACAGACCCATTCCACGAACTACGGCGTGAATGATTCTGTGTTTGGGAGTGTACCCGCCTATTTGCCCTGCCTACTCTTCCTGGGTTCAGGTGTAGAGTTAGTTTAGGTGAGATCTGGATAACGGTTAACTTAGGGGATACTTACTGGAAGGGAAGTGGTTACGATCTGTGTTGGTCATAACCTATAGAATGGGCCTTTTTTTATGCCTCAAAGATATACAATTTCGAAAGATGCTTCAGTATCTGTCAAAGTATGCAAACCTTACATCAGTGACATCATGAAGGTTTGAGACATCATGAAGGTCTTTTGCTCAAGCTATTGTTGATCCTGGCCAGTTGTTTCAGCTTGGTCTGGAACATAATTTTTAAATGATAGCCTCTGGAACGATTTGTAAATACACCTTTCATTGAATGTTGCTTCTTGCATATGAATAATGACTTCCTAAAAATGTTAGGAGTGAGTCAAGCTTTTGGCTTATCCTCAGAATTCTGTGAATTACCTTCAGTTAAACTGTTTTAACTTAAAAACTCAAGTAGAAGTTGATGACAAATGTATCTATGAAATATAGTAATGTGAAAGTTACTCCTGACATTATTATGCTTAGATATTGAAATGGTGAAACCAGAGAGGTGTGGGGTGCTTTTCTTCAGTCTTTACTCTCAATCATACTTACTGAAGTAACGTTGGAATTATTAGCTGTGTGAATAAAACTATGCTGTACAGTAAAACAAAGTGTATGTGACAGTTATGTTTTTAAATATTTTAATAAAACTTTTCTAAATTAAAAGATGCTTTGACGTGTTTTCAAACTTAAAAGGTAGACTATGAAGTTGCCACAAAATAGCAGGGCGACTACCAGCAGAAATGAGGTAAAGCAAGAGACTTCACTCAGCAGCCATTTTGTCACGCCGCTATCGCGTTGCATCTCACTTCCGTGTGGCTTTTCATGGCGGACACAGACTTGAATCCGCAGAGGAGTTTGCATTTAGACCTTTGATGTGACTCTAGTCAAAACTATTATTAATCCGGACGATGGTATGAATCTGGATTTTTAACTGCAAGTGAGGCAAATACATAAGATTGAGAAGCACACATGCAAATATGGAAAATGTGGGTTCATATTGTTCCGTCAGGCCGGCCAACTTGGCAGCGACAATGAATACATACTCCAAGTAAATAGCAGGACTGTTCCCATATTGCTCTAGCTCTAGTTTTGATTTCCAATTTTACATCACAGGCCTTTCAAAATAGTCCCATCTTGACAGAAAGCATGCTTCGCCTTCCCCACACACATTTAGATTCAGAAATGTTCCAACCAATAGGGAAAATAATGAGGTACACACTAAACGAACATCTCTGAACATCTGATCGCGTGTACACGCGAGTGCCTTGCATCTGACTAGAATCCGTAATTGAATTTCTTGCGAACTGTTTGTGCAACGGGTATCACTAGAATACAACTGTTTGTGCAACGGGATCCGATGTCCATGAATGTACATACAGCCGACAAACATTCATGGACATCGGATCCCGTTGCACAAACAGTTGTATTCTAGTGATACAAGCAGATAAGTCATCTGTGACATCTCTTCCTCGGTGGCTTGTCACGTATTGTGACCAAGTGTGGAAGCATTGAACATTACTTACTGACTGTACTTATTTATGGGCCTTATTGTGCCAGGTTGCACATAAGGCCTCCACAAGGTCGCTCCATCTGTTCTTGTCTGGGTCTGTTCTGGATGCTTCTGTCCAGGTGAGCGCTAGTCTGGTTCATAGACACTTCCGCTGCAAAGTGCTGAAGGTCTGGTAGACCAACGTGTTAAACTTGGCCTTCATTAAAGCCAATAGAAAGACCATTGAAAATGGACGGCGCATAGCCATTGGCTTTACCTCAAATTATAATAAATACTTCACTCAGTAAATTCACTCCCACTGTGACCAGGTTTGAGTAGTTGTTATTCCAGGCCATTGCCCACAGGGACGAGGTCAGGTGAGTCAAGCCTGGTCCTGAGCTCAGCTGCAGCAGTTCGCCTCCGCCAGGTCCTCTTTGATCTGCCTCCTTTCTTCCTCGTTCCCTCTGGAGTCCTGCAGTAAGAGAGCATCTTCACATCTTGAATGTGATTGGTTTCCAATCCATTTCCGTCTTTTCCTTTCCAGGTCCACCATGATGTCCTCCTCCAACGAAATAAACATCTCAGTGTATCGTTTACTACTGTATCCTGTGCAGATGTTGAATAAACTTTGATTCGATTTGATCTGACTGCTTGTGTCGTTCTCAGGTAGTTTTGGTTTCTGATCTTCATGGTTCACCTGACTCGCAGGATGATACGCTTACTCTGTTTGTTATTACTTTTGTGGTATTCCAGCACTCTTCACCATAAGGGCCAGTTCACACCGTGGACATGAAGGTCGTTAGCGTCTGTGCTTCCAGCGACCATGTTAACGGGTTAGAGCAGCCATACAGCACGCATGAGCTTCAAAAAATGGAATACAATGCTCTCAAATTTCATTTGGAACTACAAAAGTAAACGGAAAAAACTTAGTATACTAACTCAAACCAGAGATGCGTGTCTTAAGTGGTTTCTCACGCTGGCTGCCGCGACACGCCATCTAGAGATTCTGACTCTGGCCTATCTTTTCGGCGTGCCACACGCACAAGGCAAAACTCAATGTACCAAAGATTGGGCTGGCAGTAGCAGCTCCGCAGTTAGAGCCGCAGCAGAAACGGTACGGATTCGGAAGCCACAAGTGTGAGAGTCGCAGCAGTTCCGTCACGCACACACACTCTGCTGAGGTACAGCCGGTGTGAACCAAGCGTTGAAAATGTTTATCTTTGTTTTGAGTGATTGGAAACCAATCACACAGAGGATGATGTATGTGAACAAGATGGTTTGTGTGTGTGTGTGTGTGTGTGTGTGTGTGTGTGTGTGTGTGTGTGTGTGTTACTTTACACAGTAAATCCACAGGATCGTGTATATATACATATACTATGGTCTTACCTGGAAGTGCTGGAATGTTTTGCGTCTGTCTTCACACCTCTTAACGAACCTCCGGAGGGTCTGGAAGAACAGTAGAAGGCTGCTCTTATCCTCCACTCTGCAATTAGATTAGATTCAACTTTATTGTCATTGACAGAGTATACTAGTCCGGCATCTAACCAGATAGTGCAAATAGGGTCATAGTGCAAAAGACATGAAACGTAGACAGTGCATGGTATTACAGTATAGGATATTATAGTGAGAATAAATAAATTAATATAAAAAGTGAATATACATGAAATCAATATGATATGTAGAGTTATGATCTACAGTATGGTATGTACAGATCATTAACATTCATTAAGACGAAGCATAAAGTTACACTGAATACGCAATAAGCAATGCAGCACTGGGTGAGTCCACACAGCTCAATGTCAACGCTACGCAGAACATTATCGTAAAAATCCCTTATTATTTACTTAACAGGAAATAAGTTGAAGTACTGTTGACTTTATTTGATGAAAAACGTATTTGGTGAAACGTTTAATAAGGAATATGAAGGCCTACATAACAGATGGTAGCTAACTCTGCTGTACACGGCGCCTAAGTCTGCTGCGGGGGAGGCTGGTGGAGGTAGAAATCGGAGGACGGGCTCACTCTAATGCATGGACCGTTCCATGATGTTCCATTACAATGAGCCTGTCTCCTCCAGCCTCCATCACGCCTGCTGTCCTGTAGACCTTTATTTCTGTACTGCATTGCGATCCAATGCACGGGGGCCTGTGTTGGATATGAATTTGACAATTTAGAAAGTTTCCACAGGTTTTTCAGGGGGCCCAGGGCTGTGTGTCTGCGGCACCAAGTAAGAAGTTTCCACTGTAGTGGAGAGACTCCAGTCTGAGGGAGTAGGATGCCATAAAGCCCTGGTGGAAACATGGCAAGGGCCTTGAAAACAATGGAAACTGTCCAAAACAGCTGAGGAGAAAAAAAATATAGAACGCACACAACACTCAACTACAGTGCTGCTGGGCCTACAAAGCGTCTCTCCGGTGGGGGACGGACAGTGTATAAGAAAAGCTGTGATAGTGTATCTTCTGTGTGAACACAGCAAGTCCCTCGAAAACCCAAACTAGCTGAGGAGACAAGGAGTTAGGCCCACATAGAGTACTACATATAGAAGTAGACAGTAGTTAGGCTATAACCTAGAAGTTATAACTAGGGCTGTACTACAACTACAACAGAATAACGCTTCGATAACTGTATTGATGATTCCAAGCGTAACTTTTCAGACAGAGGGAAAAGTGCCACTTCTGAAGCGTCTGTACCCTTTCACAAAGCGTTCGGTCAACTACGTCATGGAACGTACATGTTTAGTTACCCTAACAACGAACGTGACTGACCAGTTGGTTGACTAACCAGCAAACGAGTTATATTACCCTTTGATCGGGGTCTCGTTCTTGTCATGCTTGTTTTTTGTTTGTTTTTTTTGTTTGTTTGTTTGTTTGGGTTGTGTTTGTGTTATCGGACTGGGTGGGGGGAAAAAATGGTGGGGGGGAAAAAATGAGTGTCAGAATTTCTAAACTTTGTATAAATGTTGTGTGATTCTATGGAGGGAAAAAAAGAAGAAAAAATTACACAATAAAGTATAAAAAAAAACAACAACCAGCAAACGAGTTCAAATCATGACATTTTGAGACCCATATGGTAATCTGCCCACATTTCCCTACTGTATTATAAAAGAAGACATCAAACACTTTCTCCAGACTGTCACAATCGTGACTTAAAATGCCAAACATAATGGACAGGATTAGCTAAATTGGGCAGCCTGCACTTGATATACAGTTGATTGACAGTTTGACTATCAGTCGCAGAGCAACAGACCGACCATCAGTCGCAGAGCAACAGACCTAAGTCCCGCCCACTTGTCCTGCCAGTTCTTGGTAAATGGACTGACTTATATAGAGCCTTATTCCAAAGTGCTTTACAATGGCCTCTCATTCACCCATTCACACACACATTCACACACCAATGGCAGCGAGCTACCATGCAAAGCACCGAGCAATTTGGGGTTCAGTGTCTTGCCCAAGGACACCTCGACATGTGGCCAGCCGGGGTTTGAACCACCGATCTACCGACCTTGCGATCATTAGACGCCGGCTCTACCTCCTGCGCCACAGCCGGCCCAGTTTTTGCCGTATTTTTCACCTTGCGATGTCGGTGCTCACAGATTTTCTACACATTCCCAGTGAAGACAAAAGGACGTGCTTTGTCTTCCTTGGTACAGCGCTCTTACATGGCTACATGACACTCACTCTACCTTTAACCTCTTGTCCTTGGTCTGATATAGAAATACGATTATTAAAAACTCAAATCTGTTGTCAACTAAAGAAATAATCTGTTCGATTAATCTTTACAGCCGTAGTGATAACACAAATACAGCACTACATAATATCATACAGCATCTACCTAACTTAACTGACGTAGGGCAGTTCATCATTTCAGACGTGTTCCATGCCTCCCAAAGTAGGCTTTCCAGCACCAAGTTTGCTTGACATACCCCTGCCTACTCAATCATTGAGGGGCTAACAAAGTAAATGATACTTTATATATTACATTATTTATTATTATAAATTATACTTTATCTCTCTAAAAATAGAAAACCCAGTAAATATTACAGTGCTACTCACAGACATTGCCATGCCTACGTTGGCATACATGGACCCTCTCACTGATAGACTCGACAGTTTACACAAGATGTTCTACCATCCAACAAGGTCTTTATGTCATGATTATAAAATCCAGTCTGCCCCAGACATAAATAATATACAGTCTACCCAGACTTGTGTGAGAATCATTATCTCCAGTATTTTTCCGCCTCCGAGCGCCAGGACAGAATCTCAGACCAGACAATACGATCCAGATGTGTCTGAGGACCAGCACGTTGGTTGTGCTAGAACAGTCCCCTCTAATCAATCCAGAGATTTAGGAAAAATCACAAACGACCCAAGTGTCCTTATTCTGAAGTCAAAAGATTGATGTTTGCCTACAAAGCAAAAATACAAATTGGCAAAACATGAACCATGTAGAAAAGTAATAGTAAGAATAGTTTAATTCAGTTATAATCGTTACTAAAGGGAATGACTGGGACTCAGATACACTTCTTCTTCACACCTGCTGCTTTCATGGTAGGGGCAGATAACTGCTCAAGTCAAACTCTCTAGAAATGGAGATCTCAATTTGTTGCAAGATTAGATTCAGTGATTACTCAAGCCCAATGCACACAGCGTGCGATTTCTGTTGCACGACAACATTCCATTGTTGTCATGAATGGAATCGGATTTTCGCCGTGCGATTAAAATCGGGGCCGTGTGCATTGGGATGCGATTTTCTCATAGACTTCTATTCAAACTTCAAAATGGAATGTTGTCGTGCAACAGAAATCGCACGCTGTGTGCATTGGGCTTAAGATTTCCACTGAAGTACCCCATCTCAAAGGAAACAGGACACACATTTTTTTAGTTTTACTACAGAGAGAGACCTATGTACTAACTAGGCTAGTAACTACACTAATTGAGTTTTACTACAGACAGACAGACAGACAGAGAGAGAGAGAGAGAGAGAGAGAGAGAGAGAGAGAGAGAGAAAGAGCGAGAGAGAGAGAGAGAGAGAGAGAGAGAGAGAGAGAGAGAGAGAGAGAGAGAGAGAGAGAGAGAGAGAGAGAGAGAGAGAGAGAGAGAGAGAGAAGAGAGAACAGACGAAACAGTTTGGCAAGAACACAAATAACTTTCATATACTCCTCTGAGAGAATTAAGAGTAGGTTTCTGCATGTAGGGAGTCAATTTACAGCCTTAACTGAAATAAAATGCTTCAGAGAAGGGCTCCCTGAATAACAGACACTCCTAACAGGTGTGTTTTAACAATGACTCCTGATGACAATATCAATAGCTTTTTACAACTGAGAAACATTCAGATTAACCAAACATTGGCTCAATAAACCCGAAATGTGTTGAACCTTATTAGCATTTGATTTATGGGTAAAAAGAGAGGACTAGAGAGCAGTACCCTGGCCCGAACAGGACAGAAAAACACATATTAATCCTCTCTGAAGGCAGAGAAATGTTGAAATCTGCAGGCTGACATTGATATATGTTCACTGTAGTAAAAGGTTCAAAAGCACAGAATAAACATCTGCCTGTAAACTCAATACTCACTCAGGAGAATCAACTCACTCAAGGATATATATGTCTTCGATCTATAGGTACTATCCACTACTTGGCAAATGAAAGGATGGGTCAGCCAAGGCATTAGTGAAGCCAAAGACAAAGATGGGCTCCATCCAGGGTAGGAAAGATTTACTTCTATTCAAGCAACATCCTCTAGATGGCGCTCTAAACTCACATTGAGTACTACACAGGAGTCCACAAATGAATATAGCAGGAACAAATACACCACACATGCAAAAATGCCACGCATCTATTGAAAATGTGAATCAGCGACCATTCAGATATCAACCACCTTACAAATGCTCAACTCCAGAATAAAACAAATTTGGAATTGATTGGAATGGTGTTGTTGAATAGTATTGATGAGCCGTTGGTCTTACCCAATGATCCATCACTCCAGACACAAATGTACTCATTGTAAATCACTTTGGATAAAGCGTCTGCTAAATGACTTAAATGTCAAACGTAAATGTAGTATTATATTGGGGATTATGTTATGTAATGGCCTTACCCAGACACAAATGTGCTGAAGTCGCTGAACTCACAGCCGTCCATCACAATGTTGAGTTCTGTGACGGTCCTCACCACGGTGGCATCCTCCTTGAATTCAGACAGTAAGAGTTATCAACTGAATTCAGAGAGTCAGAGTTAGCAAGTGAATTTAGAGTTGGCTGAACTGAATTCAGAGAGTTAGCAAGTGAATTTAGACAGTATGAGTTGGCTGAACTGAATTCAGAGAGTTAGCAAGTGAATTTAGACAGTATGAGTTAGCTGAACTGAATTCAGACAATAAGAGTTAGCCGAACTGAATTCAGACAGTAAGAGTTAGCTGAACTGAATTCAGACAGTAAGAGTTAGCTAAAAATGAATTCAGAGAGTTAGTTAGCAACTGAAACAGAATTGTGTTTGCACTCTTAGGAAACAGATTACATTGTAGAATGAACAATACAACCAAGAACAAAAACATTACTCGGTAAACAAACAGAACGTGTATATGTTGTTGTATCTGTGCTTGACCTTGTTGACAGGGCTTGACTTTGTTGGTTACCTGCAGCCTGGGGGAAGCATCACCAAGGTGATAAACTCTCCCCCCGGAGGTGTAATAATATTATTTATGATTCTGGCCAGGACTTGTGGAAAAAGGCCCTTGCTATGCAGATGGGCTCCCTATACCATACACGTGGCTCTCTACTGCCACCTTGTGTTGAATACCATAGCACAAGACACAGGAACATGCTTGGTGAGAATTAAAAAAAAAAAAAGATGAGAATATACTGGATATTAACCCCCATAGATGGATGCATCAGAAATCAAGACAGGGTTCACACACAGAAACAAGCAAACAGCAGAATATTACTTGTGTGATTTAAAAAAAAAACTATTTATTTATTTTCTAGCATACAGCAGAAGGGGAACAAGTGAACAGCATTGGTTTTACACACCATATAAGGACTTATTATACCATATAAGGACTTATCATACACCATATAAGGACTTATTATACACCATATAAGGACTTATTATACACGATATAAGAACTTAATATATACCATTATTAGAGAGAGATGAGAGGAGGGTGGGAAGAGAGGAAGGTGAGATGAGAGGAAGGTGGGTAGAGGGGAGGGTGGGTGAGGTGGGAGGAGGGTGAGATGGGAGGAGGGTGAGATGGGAGGAGGGTGAGATAAGAGGATTCTTCTTACCAGAACATCTGTGAGCTTAAACTCAACTTCAAAGGCCTGTTCGGAGCAGTGGCCAGTCAGCCTGTGTTGCTGCACCAGTTTTCCGCCACCTTAAAGAGCCCACAAAAACGTTAGTAAGACTCATACACTGACTGTGTAGGGATATCACTAGCAGAACAATGAGCCCGACATGGAGAACTGCGAGTAGAAATTAACTCATTTAGTGCCACGGGTGAATAAAGTCACCCAAATTGTCACGGGTGACTTTATTCACCTAAAAAAATCGAATAAAATGATGACGTTTCATTTTGTAGCTAATCAAAGTATTGTTGCTAGGTAAATACCGCATAAAGTGCTTTATGTTCTCTAGGTGGTGAGTGTTTGGCAGTTCTTTCAGAACTATTCTCTTTCGATATACCATACCAGGGAAGGCTGATGATGGCAGAAATCGGAAGACAGGAACACGTGTTTGATACCACTCCTCATTCCGTTCCATGCATTACAAGCCACACTACGCATTTAAACCTGTTCTAACTTCAGCTCTCAGCCCTTGTGTAGAGTTTGCTTACCATTCTCCATTGTCTTCACATTACACTTGGTGAGGGTAATCCCATTCATCTCAATCTGTCTGGCGAGGTCTTCCTCCATGTCACGTATCTCCGCCTTCAGTTTGTCCTCTGCACTCTTCGGCTGGGTGGAGGGAAGCTGGCCAGTCATGGCCAACCTGGAAAACAAGGTTGTTTTCATAATTGTTATCTCTTTACAGTAAAACAACAATATTCAATAAATTAAAAAAAGTTGTGATATAGGCCATTTCTTTGTTGTCTTTTAGGGGAATGGGGGGAGTGGAGGTATAGTAAAGAGGAATATGTAAGGTGGCTGGCATCACTATCCTGACAATAGTTTATTCAGTCTGTGTGTGTGTGTGTGTGTGTGTGTGTGTGTGTGTGTGTGTGTGTGTGTGTGTGTGTGTCTGTGTGTGTGTGTGTGTGTCAAGTTATCTTTTATAAAGCACACAACATGCACTGACCAAAATGCTGTACATGGATTACAAATCACAATAAAGGCAATCAAATCACAATATATAGAATCACAGTGTGTGCGTGCGCGTGTGTGTGCGTGTGTGTGTGTATGTGTGTGTGTGCGTGTGTGTGTTTGTGTGTGTGTGTGTGTGTGTGTGATTAGGTGCAAAACCTCCACGTTCCACATAATAGGTTCTTCTAACAGGCTACTCTGCTGCAGCACTATGAACATGACATGAGCTGTGATGGGAGCTCAGAGATCAGAGGTGTGTGTGTGTGTGTGTGTGTGTGTGTGTGTGTGTGTGTGTGTGTGTGTGTGTGTGTGTGTGTGTGATTAGAGCTCAGAGATCAGAGGACTCACAGGGCGTCCTGCACACGTTCTCCAAAGGGCATTGATGTGACATCTCCCTCGTTGTTGTCCTGTCGCTTCTGCAGAGCGGCGATCTCTTCTCGCAGGCGTTTGATCTGTGCCTGGTACACGTGCGCCATGCTCTTCTGCTTTCTGATGAGGCGGAATCAATAACAACATGGGCATGCATAACGAAGGATAAAGAGGCTGGATCCAAATGAGTGTAACAGTGTTAGAGTCTTCTAGTTTAATATGATTAATAGGATAAGTATAATTGTAAAGACCATGGTTATACAACTATAAGTTAATGTTAACGATATGCTGACGACACTGCAATTCTAAGTCTCCTTGATAAAGATACAGACCCCTCGGTGCTCCATGATGAGATTAACATATTCACTAAATGGTGCGACAGCAACCACCTCATCTTAAACCTCACCAAAACTCAGGAGGTTGTGTTAGACCCAAGGCAGGTAACTGACCATGAGCCTGTGGTCGTTAAAGACCAAACAATCATCCAGGTGCCCTCTTATAAGTACTTAGGTATTCAATTAGACAACCATCTCTGCTGGAATACACACTTAGACAGCTTATGTAACAAACTACAGCAGAGGCTTTATCACCTGAGGCGACTCAGACTTTATGGGGTGAGAAAGCAGATCATGAGAATTTTCTATCAGTCCATTGTTGAAAGTGTAATCAGATAAGGAATAATTGTGTGGTTTGGCAACTTAACTGTACAACAAAAAAACAGACTAGTCAGCATTCACAAAACAGCTATGAAAATTGTAGGTGAAAGAGACTATGTGATCCTAAATAAACTATATGAAAAAGCTGTCCTGGACAAGGCTAACAAGATAATCGCAGACCCCCAACATCCGCTCTCCACAGAATACGAAGTTCTCCCCCTAGGTAGAAGGCTTCGCATGCCAAGATGTAATTATAAGCTCTTAAAACTATCATTTGTCCCATTCTCCATTAAACTAATCAATTCGCTCAAGCAGAAACGATGATTAGGACATGATCACCAGCACCTGCACTTTATCTTAGACACCACTTGAAGGGCCATGTGCAATATTCGAAAACACCACTTGAAGGGTTATGTGCAATATATATTTATACCAAATGATGCCATGTCCAGGTGGAAACTGCTGCCAATGTCACTCAATGTTTGTTGCTGTCCTGTTGTTTACTTTGTCTACTGTATGTTGTATGTATCGTCTCTGTTGCACTTGTAGCATGAAAGTACCATGCCCAAGACAAGTTTCCCCTCGGGGACAATAAAGTATAATCAATCAATCAATCAATTAACTAGCGACTTATACTAAAGTTCCTAACAGACCAAAGAGCTGAATCCACTATGACACTCACCTTGCATCCCAGACGTTCACGTGCAGTTCGGGATGTTCAAAACAATCCGTTCGCGCTCATTGGACTGTACCAAGTTTGACACTGACGGAGGGGGGGGGGGGGGGGTGTATGAATCTTTTCGAAATATTAGAAGGTATCTATCATCTCTGAATAAAATGTCATACTATGTTTATAACAGTACTCATTCAATACAAATTCATAAGTTGAAACTTGAAAGAAAGAAGTGAATACACCATAACTTACATACATTGTTTTTATTTTTGCCCTCCCATAGTGATCAAATCCAGGTCCGTCTGTGAAATAAAGGGCCTCATATGATTGTATATCTATATGGGTGGAATAGGGCGCACTTGTGTTCAACTCTAAATACCTAAATATAAAACATTAATAAAAAATAAAAATAAATCATAACTGTCCACTCCTCTTCGGTTGACACGAATCCCCGGCGGAACAAATGTGCGGAACCGAACACATCTGTTCCGAAACTTGGTCGGAAGGTTCATACGCGACGCACGCTGGGATACATGTGAGATAAACATTCCCATGCCTGCATGAGCATTTCTGCTGTCATCTGATTCAAGCAAGGTAGCTAGCATAGCTAACTGTTAGCTAAACTTACTTCTTTTTGACATATCTGTCATGCTTACGGACGTGAAGAGCACATAACTTGAGTAGCGGCGATGAAGCGTTTATACGTCGGTGGCTTAAGCCACACCATCTCGCAGAAGGATCTGAAAGACAGATTCGGTAAATTCGGTGATGTCCAGGACGTGGAACTCATGACAAGGAAAGATGATGAAGGTAAGAAGAACAGATCAGTAACTTGCACTGACCAAAGTGTTGTACATGGATTAAAATCACAGTAAAGGCAATAAAATCAATATATAGAATCACTGTGTGTGTGTGTGTGTGTGTGTGTGTGTGTGTGTGTGTGTGTGTGTGTGTGTGTGTGTGTGTGTGTGCGTGCGTGCGTGCGTGTGTGTGTATGATCAGGTGCAAAACCTCCACGTTCATTATTATATATAATTGTCATTATAGTGATGGGGATATTGGATCAACCCTAGCTAGATCATCAGTTTGTCTTTTGATTGCTATCCCCCCCAGGAGTTCCCTACAAGACGTTTGGATACATCAACATTGAGATTTCTGATACTGATTTCAGGAGATGTGAGTATTTAACAGTTCTCACATAGACAACCTCTTGATAGGCTGATATGAATTATGACATCATTTATGTTAATAACACAATTTCTTACACTGACAGGCGTACAGGTGTTGAATAAGTCCAAATGGAAAGGTGGAACAATACAGATTGAGATGGCTAAAGAAAGCTTTCTAGAAAGGTAATTTTGTCCTCCTTTATGATTACTGTGTTATTACATGGTAGTAGGGGTGTAACGGTACGTGGTCCTTCGGTTCGGTTCGCGTGTGTACCGAATGAGTGCAGCGTTCTTTTACCCACTGCACTTTTTTTGTGTGTTGGAGTACTCTCAGCCAGTACGCATGCGCACACATGCCACAGAGAGATTGTTAGTAATTTAGCAGTCGTTATGGCAAATGCAGATAAACTAGAGGCTGAAGTTCCTCCAGCTTCCCTTAAATCTCCTGTTTGGGAAAATGATAATTTCTCAGTTACCTACAATGACGATGGACAAAGACAGGTGGATCGGATCAAAGCTATATGCCGGCATTGTTCAACTGCAGTTGGCTGTGCAGTTGGCTGTGCGTCGAACTTGCTCACACATATTTGCACTTCTGGTTGGATGCAAAACTGCATTTTGTTGTATTGTACTTGTACTCTGCAAGGACAATAACGTTGAATCTAATCTAATCACCCCAATGTGAACGTCACAGGTACAAGAAAAAACTGAGTGAAGTGCAAACCCAGCAGCCTAAACAGCCTCTCGCTAACAATTCAGACCAGAGCAATAACAAACGGACCAGACTACGACTACCTTGTCCAGAACGTTGTTTTAAACACACGTTGAAAGTAATCAAGCTTCATTACATAGTTCCCATGTCAGCATTTCAGCCACCAAATCATACCAGCCAGTTGTCCACGACTTATCCAAGGCATCTGCTATCACTCTCACAACCTATGGATAGCATATATATATATGTTTTGTGACATTTAAACCCTGCTGTACCAAAAACTGAACCGAAAACCGAACCGTGACTTGCGGTCACGTATGTACGTACCGAACCAACATTTTTGTGTACCCTTACACCCCTACATGGTAGCATGATGGTCATGTTGGTGTATTTGGTGCATGAGAATGGATGTTTGTATACGAGCTGAGGAAGTGTTTTTTTATTCATGCATGCATCTTTGCCATGCATTTATTTAGAATGTGGTGTGTGCACGTGTCTGTGTTTGTGTGCGAGACGATCCAACTTTAGTCACATGGTCAAATCTATTTGATAGACTGGCCCAGGAGCGCCACGAGGCAGCAGAGAAGACAGAGGTTCCAGCCGCCGTCCACAGAGACGGCATAGTGGAGTCCCTCAGGACTGCCGGGGTGGAGAACTTCCACATGAAAGCAGCTGTTCCTGGGACAGAGGTCCCCGGACACAAGGTTTGTAAACGGCTGCATGTACATTTACTGTATTGTGGTTGTTTGTTCTGCGCTACAACAATTTATTTACTTTCGTAAATATGTGTCATACTGTTTTCTGGAATCCTGTTGTAGGTAGGTCAAATGTGTTTTTAGATTTTTTTTATGTGAATCTTGCCAAATGAATTCACTAGAATGTCACCTCTCTACTTTGTGTGTTTATTTCTATGTTTTTTTTCTCTAGGATTGGGTTGTGAGTAAATTTGGACGTGTCCTCCCGGTCGTTAATCTCAAGTGTCAAGGAAGAAACAAGATATCCTTTAATCAATGTCTGAAACTGTTTATCTCTTGGTAATCTGACAATCATCTGGTGATATTTTTAATACTATGTATGCTTGTAAAAATTGGATTTAATTATCACTCGAATATGTTGTTAGAATATAGTTAGATTTTTTTCTTGACTCCATCACCACTTCCTCAAGTATGACCCCTCCAAGCATAGCCACAACATCAAGAAGTTGGAGAATGCATCTGAGGTTCCCAGCCTCACGCCAGTATCCAACCTGACATGGGAGCTCTCTGCTGGGGACGATGAGATCAGCAGGAAGAGGAGGGGAGAGTTCCCGCCACAGAAACCACGGCCCACTAAGATCAGGAAAGAGTCATCCACCAAACCTACAGCAAACGGCCAACCTGATGTCGAGGCCCATAGAGGACCAGAGAAGTCCAACGGGTCATTGGATAAGAAATCCACAGTGGTCCAGAAGTCGAATGGCGAAAGTAAACTCTCAGCAAAACCTCAACAGAAACCGGCATCTCAGAAGAAGCCCCAGGTGCCTGTGTGTGTTTTAGCTGGCGAGGAAGACTCGGATGAGGACGAGATCAGGATGCTGGTGGCACAGCAACGTCCACAGGCCGTTCCAGCAGAGAACGACCAAGGCGATGACGATGACAACCTAGAGGTGGTGGGCGGTGACTACATGCCCTCAGTTGGCTTCGCCGAGAAGGATGATAGAGAGTACGACTCTGCTGACACAGATGAGATCCTCACCTCCAAGAAAGCCACTGTAGCTGCAAAGCAGGAGAAACCAGTCCCTGATAGTAAACAAAGTTCCTCTCTAACTCAAGTCGAAGATAGTGGAATAGACTCTACAAAGGGAAAAAAGGCTAAAAAGAAAGTTCTATCGAAAACGAAACCCCGTCCCTCAGAATCTGTTAGTGATGATGAGGAAGAGAGTGGTGATTCTGTTGACAAAGAATATAATAAGAAAGTTATCCCTAATAAGAAAGCTCTCCCTAATAAGAAAGCTCTCTCTAAAACAAAACCCCCTCAGTCAGAATCCGATAGAGATGAAGATGAATCAGAGGACAGTGTGGATTTGGAATATGAGGCGATGTTCACCAACTGTCAGACGTTAGAATTCTCATTGGCTGATCTAGAGCAGCTTGTTAATGATTCAAACGTCTCAGACGAGGACGAGGAGGAGGAAGATGATGAGCAGGGATCTTGTTCACAACCTGGACCAATTTTTGAGGCTCTGCCACTACCCCAGGCTAAAGCCTCTCAGCCACCAACTCCTAAAACAGGGACCACACCAGAGGAGATTCTAGCCGCCCTTTTAGAAGGGGACAGCAGTGAGGAGGAGGAAACAGCGAAGAAGAAGAAAAAGAAGAAGAAGAAAACAAACTCGTCAGTGACTCTTCCTGCTTTCCAGGGGACGAAGGACCTCACAGGAACGAGTCCTGAACAAGATGTGAAAAGGCAACACGAAGAGTGTAGTAAAACTAAGGAAAATAAGTCTAAGAAGCAGAAACTTGATACAACATTAGTGCCTAGCAACAGTGCCTCAGAGAGCAACGCTAAAAAGGCAAAAATTGTCCCTTCCACACAGAACTGTATAGACCCTCCGAAGCAGAAAAACTCAAAAGACACTTTAACTAAAGACTCAATTCCTAGCAGCGCGGAGGATGACGAGACGTCCGTCGTCAAACAGAAAGGACGTACAGTAAAGACGGGGCTGGCGAAGGCAGTGAAACCTGTCCCAGAACCGGATTCCACATCCAGCAGTGGCGACTCATCCAGCGAGGAGTCAGACAGCAGCGAGGAGGAAGAGGCTGCCCCTAAACAGACCCTGGAGAAAACCACGGTGGTCACGGAGGCTCAGAAGAAGGAGGACAACCAACGGCGACTGGCCGCGCAGGAGAAGTGGCAGAACGAGGCGGAGCAGCAGAAGAAACTCATCCAAGGGGCTCTGTCCAAAGTGGTGAGCGGTGCCGTGTTGTCGCTCTCGTTTGTGTTACGCTGCTGTTTGCCTGATGCATTTTAACTGCCATCATTGATCGATTAAGCAATATCACACGAGAGGGAGTGTGTTATACTGTATATCAGCACTCATGGAATGCCTCTTGTCCAATCAAATTCCTGGGTCGGAACTAACTATTGTATAATAATGTTTATTGAATTGAGTTGAATCCACATAGTTGTCTCTCACACCACACGTTGTTAATTATCGATCTCTTTTAGGACACAGCAGGGTCAAGTAAAGGCAAGCACATTGTCTTTGACTCCGATGACGAGAGTGACAAGTCGGAAGCACAGAGCTCCTCAGAAGCGGCCGTGACCCCACGGAAGGCCCTGTTCCAGGACAGCCAGACTGCTGAGGAAGAGTCCGATGAAGAGGGACCATCAGCCAGTGGGGAAGCAGCCCTCAAAGACAAGGTACCTTGGATCTGGACATTATTGTGGAGCCATTGGAAGAATGTATCAAGATTGTTTCATGCCTTGACTACAGTTGAGACAGCTGTTTGTTTTTATCTCTTTGTCTATGTTTTATTTTTCTATAAATTTACGACGCAGGCCGCCAGCAAACTGTTTGACAGTAGTGAGGATGATGATGAAGAAGCCAAGGATGAGGAGAGGTTCCAGATCAAGCCCCAGTTTGAAGGCAAATCAGGACAGAAGGTGAGCGTCAAAACCCTGTATTGAAAATGTAACGAGCAGTATTCAGTTCCAGCCATACCTACTTTCCTACACAAAAACAAACCGTTTTCACAACATCATCTCACTTCTACTTCTCACCAACGCAAAATGTTCTCTGTCCGTTTTCAGCTCGCTGCGCTACAGTCTAGATTTGGAACAGACGAACGGTTTCAAATGGATTCTAGATTCATGGATAGCGATGATGAACCAGAGGTCCCAGGTGAGGGTTAGTGTTTGACCTGAGCAGTGTTTGTTTCCCACAGGATTCTGTGAGACTGTGGCGGGTGCCAAAAAACGCCCTAGCTCCGGCATTTCCGCAAACCTGCTCGAACACTTTCTGCAACAGTGCGAGCAGCACTGAAAAATGAAAAATTTAATGAAAAATTAAAACAGCAAAAAAAAATACTTTCAGTTCGTTATGAGACTATGGCGGCCTGCCACGTTCTCATCTATGTATGGGAAACACTGCCTGAAAGGCCTGGCTTGTCCAGAAGCAACCCTTACAACCCAACACTGTAGACCCTTACACCCTACTCTCTACTTCCCCAACACTGTAGATCTAAAACAGTGTTTCTCAAACCTCTCCTCGGGGACCACCAGCCGTTCCACATATTTGATCTGTTCCACCACCAGCACACCTGATTCAACTATTCAAGTGCAAAGCAATTATGGTTTGTATTTGATTAGTTGAATCAGGTGTGCTGGTGGTGGAACAGATCAAATATGTGGAACGGCTGGTGGTCCCCGAGGAGTGGTTTGAGAACCACTGATCTAAAAGGATCGGATAAGTATAAGCAAAATGGTGAAAATTTTGAGGGAAGGATGGAGTAAAAGTACTACTGTCTTGTTTGTATTGTACCAACCAACTCCTGTCTAGGGAGTGTCTAGGGACTAAGGGCCTATGGGTTGCTTCAGGATAAGGCCATTGTTTCCAGACACAGATGAAAACATTTTCCAAGACTGAAAAGCGTCTTCATAATATACTTGGTCATCTGAATAATAGTGATATCATTTCTCTTCTAGAGAACAAGCCTCCTCAAGTCGACACGGTGTGTGAGCTGGAGGACGAGAAGAAGAAGAACCTGGACATCTTATCTGGTCTGCTCAACATCAACGTCCAACCTGGGGACAGCCGCAAAGCACCTGCAAAGAAGACATTCAGGTGGGTCAGGAGGAGAAGAAGGGGAGGGGAGGGGGAGGAGGAGGAGGAGTAGGAGGAGGAGAAGAAGGGAAGGGAGGGAGAGGGGGAGGAGGAGGAGGAGAAAAAGGGGAGGGGAGGGAGAGGGGGAGGAGGAGGAGAAGAAGGGAAGGGGAGGGAGAGGGGGAGGAGGAGGAGAAGAAGGGGAGGGAGAGGGGGAGGAGGAGAAGAAGGGAGAGGGGGAGGAGGAGGAGGAGAAGAGATGGTGGAGGAGGTTAGCATAAGTAATGTACATGCATATGTAATGCCCGGTCGATTCATGTCACCGTGACTGGTCACGCTCTCTGCCCTACTTCCTCATCGCTCGTTCACTCCTCCTCCTGCATGTAAACACGTTGGACTGGTCTAAGCTGGATGGGCTGGAGGGAGTTTAAACCAGGTCTTTCTTTTTAAATCCTGAGGTGGATTCAAGAAGTGCATATTTTGGGGGGGTAGGGTAGAGAATCTGACACATGCACAACCCCAGAGTTACACAATAGAAAGTAGCACTTTGCAACGTTGAAAGTGCATGGCTTTCACTTCCCTTGATTCTGACATAAGTCCTATTCCACAGGACTAGTATTATCTGGGGACCTAGTAATCTGTAATAATTATGGAGGTCCTCTGTGTTTTTAGTCCAGTGCGAAGCTGGACTAAAACCCTTCACTTTTTCCACATGTTGTTGTGTTATAGACTCCGTTTAAAATGTATTAAATAAATAAAAATGTATCATTCCACACACAATACCCCATAGTGACAAAGTGAACTTTTCAGCAAACTTTTCAGCAAATGTATTAAAATTGAAACACAGAAATACGTTGTGCATAAGTCTACACACCCTTTGCTATGACACTCTTAAAATTAGCAAAAAAGCAAAAATGTCATCGACAAAGTTGAGAATTTAGTTCATCTTAATGCAAGGATAATAGTTAATAGTTAATTTTGGAATCAATATCTTTGTTTTTATAGGGTCTCTGATTTGCATAGGAATCAATTACACACTGTGTGGATCAGGTTGTCATTATAAATTGAGCAAATGGAGAGGGTCAAAACTGCTGAGGAATGCAACCCAAGTTGAATGGTGGAGAGGAAAAAGCACAGTCGATGGGACCATCATCTCAGTCACTCTGCCAAAATGGTTTATAAGTGCTGTGTTGGTAGTGACATCCTAATCTACACAGTGTGTAATTGATTGAAGTCACTTTGTAGCATTTAGTGCTCAGTTTGCTTTCAATCACTTAACGATTAATTGTAACAGACATTTAATTTTTTGCACCCCACTGTATATCTTGTCACATAGATATCTTGTTGCATATCTATGTTACACAGAGCCTTGACATCATATCCGGGGGATAATGTCAGTCAATTTGAGTAAAACACAGACTTTGTTTATCCAGCGCCGCACAAAACACAGATGTGGGGGTGTAATGTCTAAATCACAAGAGGTCAGATAATACTGGTCCCATGCTAATAGGGTTTTAGAGTGCATGTCACGTAAAAGTGGCTGCGTCCTTTATTCGCTTTTAAACCTTGTGAATCATCACACATAAAGTAACAAGTAAACAGTCAAATGTCATGTCAGGGTATGAGATAACCCTGGGCTGCTGATATGGTTGAAATATACCAGGTCTCTTATCTCAATGAGGCTAACCTGGGTAAATAGAGGTTGAGTGGAAAAACACACCACCCTGTCTGCTGATGTTACTATGTGTGTGTGTATGTTTTCTTACTCGATTCATTTTTTCATTCATTTCAAGTCATTAAACATTTATGTTTCTTGTTGCAGAGAAGCCTTGCATTACGACCCCACCCGAGAGGAGCATGCCGCCTTTGAAACCAAGACTGAGGAACCCAAGAAAGAAAGGTACCCAGAAGCCTCTCCTTCCTGTCCCGGTGCAGTCAGAACTCTGATAGGATGATGCCACACTTGATTGTCCTTTTCTTTTCTTTTTTTAACTTCTTTATTTATTTTTATTCCATTTTTATGGAAATTTATTTTGTGATACCGAGGGCAGCAATCGATTGGCACGGGAAGGCTGATGGAGGCAGAAATCGGATGACATACACCTGTGTATTTGATACCATTCCTCATTCTATTCCAGGCATTACAATGAGCCCATCCTCTGATTTCTACCTCCACCAGCCTCCCCTGAGTATTACTCTACCATTCAGCATTCTGACCTCATATAATTACTATAAAGGTCCTTCCATTAAATGTCATAATTATTACAATACAAGGTCATCGCTGTCAATGGAAGACAGGAGACGATGAGAAGAGAGGAAGCGTTTTTAGACGACTATAGATGCAGTCGTCGTGTTAACTACCACTGTCTTGTTCCCTCACTGTCATGGTTACAGCAAGCTGGCGAGGCGTAAGAAGCGCGAGGAGGCAGAAAAGCTCCCAGAGGTTTCCAAGGAGATCTACTACGATGTGACCGGGGATCTGAAGGCCGTCTTCGGAACCCCAAAAGAAACCGTGGTTGAAATGAAGAAGATGGACGAAGAAGAAAACAAGATGGAGTGGGATAAAGAGGAGGCAGGGGAGAAGGAGGAAGCGGAGGAAGAGAAGGAGGGGAAGGAAGAGCCGAGTCAAGATACAGACGAGGCCTCTGCTTTACTGTCCTCTTTCCACTCGACAAACGCTGACGCAGAGAAAGAGGAATTGACGGGCTTCAAGTTCTCATTCTTCGGAGATGAAGCAGATGCCACGACTCAGGAAGGTAGTGTAGTGTAGTGTACTTGTCTTTCACTTATTAAAACTATCAACTACTTATCCAATTTGAAGATCTATAGAAACAGGTTTTCTTCAACATTAACAAACAAGAAAACGCACACCATAGTTTGGTGAGGCGCAGGCTCGTGGGTGCCACTTAAAAGAAAGAAAGAAAGAAAGAGCTTTATTGAACCAACGTTTCGGCAGCAAGCTGCCGCCTTCAGGTTTTCAACATTACAACATTTTCATAATGAGAACCAAACAACATGGCCGACCCGACAAAATGGCCGTCTCCATGTCAGTACTCTTCCCTCTAAAGTTTCTGTTAAAACACATTTTACATTTGACTGAATCTCAATAGTTAAAGCATAAGTCCAATAGATTGTTCTAGTTCAATGTAGTCTTTATTACCCCACCGGGAAGTTTGGTTTACAATTCTGTACAACATCCATACACTAAACATTGTAATAACAACCCTCGTAATGAATGAATAAATGAATAACAAGGGGACTATAAATGATGCAAGCAATACTATCTGGTAGAACTAACATGCTATTTACTCATTTCAAAACTGATCGACTAAATAGAAAATGTATAACAACCCTTGTGTCTCCTCAGAGGAGTACAAGATCGAGACCCTGAAGGGAGCCAAGCTGTCATGGCAGGTGGACCCTCGTTTCCAAGACAGCAGCTCAGAGGATGAGGAGGAAGCCGTGGAACAGCCCAACGACAAACCCAGCACCGCTGAACCCACAGTGTAAGCCAGTCACATTTAACTCAACGCAATCGATCCTCAGGGAAGGGGGATTGGAATTCCACAGGATTTTTCTAACTTAAACGTTACAAAAATGTTGTTACTATTACTTATGCAATCTCTTACACACACATACAATCCCTTACAGCCAGGGGAATTTAAAGAGTATAGTTTGGAATGCAAGCCATATAGACATGTATTTAGGACAGTTTTAAACACAAGTCTAAAAACCACTAGACCTAAAATGCCGTTGGAACTCCATGGCCATTTCTGTGCTTTTTGTCAAATCTATCACAAAGGTCATGTTTTCTTTTGATTTCTCTTCCCGTTCTCTCTACAGGGAACCCGTGGCTTCAAATAAAGTGTTTTTCTTCTTCTATCCGGACGACAAGCGTCTGAAAGGTAGGAGTGGCGAAGACTCCTGGAAGACTTCCTCTTTGAGTTTGGTGTCTGTTTACTGTACATCCTTGTGACATACTGGGTGAATCTCAAGACTTTCTTACATTCCTCGTGTCCCTTTTCTCAATCCGTAGAAGCACATTCCTCGTGTCCTCTTCTCTGTCCTCCACTTGCTTCGTCCATTGGAGGAGAATATGTTAAGGGAGGGGAACCTAGATCTTCTCCTTCAATGCCTTTTCACTAACACAAGTGGAGGACTGAGGATAGGATGCAAGGATACGTATTCCAATACATAACAATAACATATAATTAAGCAATAGCACACGAGAGGGAGTGCGTTATACTGAATATCAGCACGGCTGTGATTCGGTCGTAGGTACGAGGCCGCAGGCCGAGTACCGAAGACGATCACAACCGTGCTGATATTCAGTATAACAGCACGACCTCGAGTGTGATATTGCTTTTATACAACAGTTCTACAGCGCGATTTATTAGTTAACAGTAACAAGCGAAAACAGATTATGCTTTGTTTGTTTATTTAATCATAAAAATAAACTAAAAATAGTTCCGCAACTGCACTTCAAATGGACTGTTGCCTAGTAACCGGAACACAAACATGTAGTCTAATTAACAGTCATTTAGTAGAACATCTGTGCGGCGGAGTGATGCATATAGTTAAAAGTCCCAGTGCTGTTATACTGTACATCAGCACTCATGGAATGCCTCTCGTCCAATCAAATTACTTGGTCGGAACTAACTGTTGTATAATATTATATAATTATATAATAGAACAATTGAGAAAAGGCTCAAGAGAATGTTCCAGAGGAGGGTCTAGTAAGGTAAGAGGATGTGAGGAATTGGAGAAAAGGTTTTGAGAAACATCCTCTCCTTTCCTCCTATCAGAGGGCCCCAAATCATTCTACAGATCTACTAAGCTGGAGGACCAGAGAGGCCAGTGGGAGGAGAACAGAACAGGCCTTATAGAGGTAATAACCACTCCTATCCTCACCCTAACCCTGTCATTGGCAATACCGCTGTTGTGTGGCAATAAAAGGATCTCCTATGTATGTCATATTCATGCGGTGAGCGTCATATTTATTTATCAATATGGATTCTTTTTTGTTTTCACAGGAGTACAGAAAAAAGCACAAGGATGCCAAAAGAAAGCTGAAAGTCTCGCAGAGGAACTGATACTGTCGACTGGTTCCTAGAATGTTAATCCTAACTCATAACCAGATGATTTCATGTTTCATGTAATGTTGTGAATGTAGGGACCTTATTTTACCTGCTCGAGTCCATTGTATGATTTGGTGCTGTATTTCAATTGCAAGCATATTTCTATTACAGTTTTGTATTGTGTGAGAATCCTGATCCCTACTAACGCACCAATAAAGTGTCTTCCATGTCCCACCACCAGGGGGAGGACCTATGGCAGTATTGGTACAGAACCTCACATGGTCTTGTTTACTTCGTGTGGTGGGCGGGGCCCCTGGTCCCAACTGCTGCCATTTGCATTGAGTTCTCTTTGTAAATGAACACCATTGTTTTGAATGTAAAAGATAGATTTTGGCATTTTGTTATTTAATAATGCAATCATGCAATGCTGCCCTGGGAAAAGATGTTTGGTTATTCAGACCATTTATGAAATGGTCTAGATCTGAACAAGGAGACTACAGTGTTTTTATGGTTTGTGACAAAAATATGTGAAATTGTCTTCAAACTCGTGACCTTTTGAACGCTGTTTGTCCTCGTCCTAGGGTACACTAGTACGTCGAGCTCAGGGGAGGCCGGTGGAGGTAGAAATCAGAGGCCAGGACCACTCCATGCATTACAATGATATCCACTTGATATCTCCCTCCACCAGCCTGCTGTCCTGTAGGACCGTGTGTCTGTACTGTATGATCCAGGTCTTTGTAGGCCAGTGTTAGATATGAATCTGATAGAAAGCTGCCACAGATTTGCACGTGCGGTTGATACCATTCTTCATTCTGTTCCACGCCTTTTCAACGATGAACCAATGTCTACCTTCACCAGCCTCCCCAGGTAGCTGTGACCCCTGTGGCTGTTTGAATGTCTATCACACCTGTACCTGTACTGTTTGCTGACGCCTGAGCCAGGCTCTTATCAATCTACTGTGGTTCTTTCCACCACATAACCTCCATGGCCATATACCTGTAAAGATAACTGACTGTCTGAAGCTCTTTGGCAGTTAGCTGCAGGTAATGGACATGCTCTTTGGCAGTTAGCTGCAGGTAATGGACTGACATAATTCAGAAATGTCTGATAAATGCCAGCTGGAGAACTGAGTGAAATACTGTTTCCTCTGGCTAGATGTTATATTATGATACATAATGTAAAACATGTTGTAACAGTGGGGGATATGGTTGGAATAGTGGGTATGGATAGTTTGATACCAAGGTAATGTGCAGACAGTAATTAGTTTCCTAGTGAAACACAAACATTCAGTGCTTTCATTGAACTGGGAACTTTCCTCTGTAGGCTTTTCCACTCTTTGTACAGCGTCTCTTTTGAGAAAGATAAATAATGAAACGTGGTGATCAAAGTTACTATGGAGCCCAGCTAAGCTTTGTGATAGTTGAGAGGCAACAGTGTGGGGGGCACTGTTCCTGGCTCTAGCAGGGTGGCCAGATACCTCCTGCATTATCCCCCTATATTAACAGGTCCTAAATTAGGCTTGGTACAAAGAATGAAAAACTTGTGTCACTGAGGAGCGACTCATAGCTACATATTGCGAGGCAGATGTAGAAGCCAGAGCTATTATGATCATCCATAATGGGGGGGGGGGGGCTAGGGGTGGCTGGTGGAGGTAGAGATCGGAGGACGTGCTTTTTGTAATGTATGGAACGGACCGGAAGGAATGGTATTAAACATAAAATACATTCTTGTTGAAGGACTGTGTCGAAAATACACAACACCATACACTTAAACAACACAGTACAGTACTGGTACTCCTCTTGTACAACATCCTAACTCTTATCACATAGCAGTACCAGGGAAGGCCTCCATCCACTGTCATCCAAACTTTACTATCCCATCCCAGATCTCCCCTCAACCTGGCAACCCCAGGCCCCTGGCCTTTCCCTTTCATGGCCCTAGCTCTCTGCACAAACAGGAAGCTGCGGTTTCCTATTTCTCCCATCCCCTCTGTGACATCACCTCCCATCCCCTCTGTGACATCACCGCCGGTCGGCCAGTCAGGGGGCTGCGAGGGGAGCAGGAGGCGGAGACAGAAGCTCATACTCATGACATAACACTCCACAAAGAACTCCACTGCCATTTTGCATGATCTGCTTCTGAAAAAGAAAGAGAGAGAAGCAATAGGCACATGCAGGCGCTGTTGTGGTGACAGCTGTGCTACATGCCTGTCAGAGAGCTGTGTGTGTGCTGTCAAGTGTTGTACAGCTGCCATTCATTTCATGTAAAGGACCAGTGTATGTTTGTTTTTACAGGATGTTCCTGGCTGTGTCATTCATTATGACAAAAGTTATTTCCCTAACATTTACATTTAGATTTTTGGCACTTAGCAGATGCTTTTATCCAAAGCGGCTTTGACAAATACTTTTGTCTAAATAAGTGAATCATCTACACATCAGTCATCATAAGAAATCATAAGTAAAGTATTTTTTTACATGTATTTCTAGTAGAGAATGTGTACAGGGGGGTAAGTGGGATGAGGAGATCTTTAGGAGGGAGACATTTACATTATGATGGTGTCTGTGGGACACAAGGAGTTACTGTTTATTTTTCACTTTTGGTGACAGAAAGTACTTGCTAACAAGTTGTTGGGGTGATGTTCACTTTTAATGCTCAAGATCATAGTTGTTTTTGTAGACAGTTTGAATGTCAGGGGGTGGAGTGTTGAACACCATCCAAACTCCAACTGTCATCTGTGTGTTCGGAAAGTATTAGATAAGAGGCTTACAATTTCCATCGTTTCCTTTTCATTTCAAATCTGTTTTTTCTGACAAGCTTTAGTTTGTTACGTAAAAAACTATTGGGTTTTGTTTCCTTTAACCTTTAAACATAACTGTTTCTTTTACATTCTCCCTGCTTTCCCTGCCACACCTACAATGGGAGAAAGTGAGGACATACATGTTATAAACTGCCAGTTAATCAAACAAGCCAGTGGAATGCATAGTGGAGAGGGGGGCAGGGGGGAGTGGAGAGGGGCAGGGGGGAGAGGGGAGGGGCAGGGAGGACAAAATGGAAATCTGCACTCGCATGAAAGATTCTCCAGGAACTTGAGAATTCTGTCTTCTGTTGGCCAGTGATCTGCCTGCCTGGCTGCATCTCAACAGTCTAACATGGCTTCCTCTCCTTGTCTCCTTCCCTCCCTCTCCTCAGACCTCGGCGTAGCTAGAAACATTCACTTTAAGTCTGTTTTTATACGTTAGACAAGGTTTCTCTATAAACCCTTTGGGGGTGTCCTTGTGTAGAAAGAAGGGGGAAAGGATGTTACTTTAGACTATTGAGATGGAGCCTCTCTCTCTCTCTCTCTCTCTCTCTCTCTCTAGTTACCTGTTACCAATGACAGCGCACATATAAAACATGTGACAGCAGAGCAGAGGGCTGGCCTGATGCTACCAGAATAACAACTCCCCTCCCCCTTCCTCCCCCCCTCCTCCCCCTGACACACAGACACAGAAAGGCCTCCGCACGGCGTGTGCACACATGAGCATTGTAGGTCAGAGTCAGGGAGGAACTGTAAAAAAAAAAAGCCTGTGTTTAGTGAGCAACTGCACATAGTGGTGTATGCATGGTATGACTTGTGAACACTATAGAATAGTAATAAAATTATGTGCCAATGTAACACATGGAATGGAGTGAGGAATGTGTTTGATACCATTCCTCGTTCCATTGCGACGAGGCCCGTCCTCCAATTTCTACCTCCACCAGCCTCCCCTGCATCCACCCCGTTATGAACCTGTACCCCGATTATAGTTCCTAAGCAACTCTGCAACTCTTAATAAAAAATAAAAAAAACACCTCCTGCCAATCTCTGTATTTTTCCACACACACACACACACTAACTTGCAGGCTTTCCCAGTTAACACACACCCTCCCTCCCCTTCCCAAACACTCTACTCTCAAACCCTGCCCCTGCCCTCTCCCCACTGGTTGCTGCAGTACTATGTGCCCTGTAGCCCGGAGGCAGATTAAATGGAGAGTCAAATATCAGAGGGAGGTATCAGTTTATTGGAGTTACTGTATGTAAATATGAGGGCGTTCAACGACAACAACTGGGCCCGTTTCTTCTGTCTCAGTTAATGATTAGGTGTGTGGAGGAGCTGTCTGACTGACTAATAAAGGGTGTGTGTGTGTGTGTGTGTGTGGGTGTGTGTGTGTGTGTGGGTGTGTGCATACTTCTGTGTGTGTGTGTGTGTGTGGGTGTGCGTGCGTGTGTGTGTGTGGGGGGGTGCGTATGGGTGTGCGTGCATGCGCGTGCGTGAGGGTGTGCGTGTGGCCATGGGAGGCAGATTACTGTGGGAGAGAGCGAACGGGGCAACTTCTTTGGGATTATGGAGCTCTCTCTCTCTACGCCGTGGCCATTGTCTATAATCCTGCTTGGAGCTAATGTGGGAGTGTACAGGCCCAGATTCTCAAAGGGTCACCGCAACTAATCTTGTTGTCTTATACATTTCTGGGTAGACCTTAAACGACAGAAATAGTAGAAATATATGCACATCCAATTCGGCAGACCAACAGACGAACATATAAAATAAAATAAAAGTCTGCAATTCAGACGCACAAACGGACAACGTTTCCATTAGTATAGGATCTCCCTGAAACTGCAGTGCAGCTAAACATGCCCGGACATATACCTACTGTACATTTCCAGTTCCCTGAAGTAATTGTAGCTATTGCAGGCTATCGTCTGTGTAGATTAGTTCTCTCATAAATAGAACTGTCTTCCTGCTTTATTAGATCACCTGACCACTAGCTGTGTGTCATTGGGACCTATATAGGCTACAGGGACATTTCTGTTTAATATCATTATTAATTAACTTTTTTTTCCTCAATCATAACTCCTATTTATAGTATTGTGTTGTACTGTATGCACGCGCATTGAGATGCTTATTTGTATGCAATGTTATATAAATCTATATATTCGCATTTTGCGCCCTGATGAGTCCAGAACACATTAAATAACCTAGTGTCCCCGAGAGAGTTAAAAAAAAAAATGGTGTGACAGAAATGTGCAATTGCTACTCTTAAAATGTTTTTTTATAATATTGATCTGCTCTTATCTTTTGTCTGTTATTTATTATCTTTTGTTTTGTTTGCCAATTTTGTAATCCGTATCTGTACTGGTGTGCTTTCTTGGCCAGGTCCTCGAAGAAGAGATATCGATCTCAAGGGACCTCCTGGTTAAATAAAAGTAACAAAATAAGATAATAATATAGCCCTATATATAAAATTAGATTTATCCTGAAGTCTGAATGATTGATTGATTGATTGAATGCTATTGGGGCAATCGTTGACTTCATTGTTCAATAACATACTCTGTATACTCACTGTTCTTTAGAAAATAAGTGAGATATATGTCTGATATTCCAGTGACTTTATCAATATCATATTTCTGAACATAATATTACTTTGTTGTTTGAAACTTTATTAGTTGGAGGACTATCCCTGAAATTAGTCTGCTACTGAATTGGAAAGTCAGCAGTTTCTTGTGTGCCAAGAAACCTGTTTTGAATCCCCTTGGAATGTAGCCTACCAAATGAGACATGTGCTCTGCTCTGTAGGTCAGTCAAGTATGAACATCAGAAACATCTGCGTAAATTAATTTGTTAATTTGTGCATGTTTACATTTAGGTTTTTACAAACACATCTTGCCAGTAAAACTATCAAATAGTCTAAATTAAAATGATGTTGAGCTCTAACAATATTTAGCCAATTCAATTCACTTTGTGAAGTCTGACTCAAATGTGAAAGAATTAACATTTCCTTTTGGCACTTTGAATAGTCAAAGATTCAGGAAATAGACAAAGATAACCTCAACATGGTAAAAATTCACATTAAGCTTCCCTAAGTAATCAGTTTATAAAGATAGCCCTAACCCTAATCCTTTATACATGCTTTTATAAAGCTTTCATAGTGCATTCATGCTAATCTCTCTATTGACCAAGCACAAAGCCAACAATTACACTACTTCAACCATAACCTCTTTATCAATTCTTTATAAGCGTTATCTCAAGGTACAGTAATATGTTGCAACATGCTCTTTAATAATAATCCAATACAACCATATAAAGGCCATAGAAAAAAACCAAATTGCCCATCTTAACTTTGCCAGCGACCACCTGGACAAGCCTGAAGGTTTCTGGAAGTCTGTTCTCTGGACAGATGAGTCCAAACCTTTTCACAATCAAAACCACAATGTTTGGCAAAAACCCAACGTTGCCTACCACCAGAAGAACCTTATCCCAACAGTCAAGCATGGTGGTTCGAATGTCGAGATGTGACCCAAATCCAATCATGATGGTGTGTCGAGTTCTGACCCAAATCCAATCAAGATGCTGTGGCAGGACCTGAAGCTGACAGTTCATGCCTCCTTTTGTAAGGAGGAGTGGGCAAAAACCCCTCAAAACAGATGTCAGAAACTGACGCATTAGGAGATGTTATCACTGTTAATGGAGGTGCCACAAGCTATTGACTGAAGAGGTTCACTTTTTTTTTTTTTTTTACATATGAAAGAGTTTTTGTTAAATAAGCCACTTACCTTAAATAAACAATGAAAATATATTTTTAGTGTCATTTATTTGGAATCTTTATTACAAATTGGGGTTTAGATAAAGGGTTGATGTAGGGTTCACAAACTTTCAAGCAGCACTGTATCACAGGTAAACCAGGGAAGGCCTACATGTTGTGCAAGGCAGTCATGAAGCAAGCCACAGTGAACACACCTCTCTGTGTGTGTGTGTGTGTGTGTGTGTGTGTGTGTGTGTGTGTGTCTGTGTCTGTGTCTGTGTCTGTGTGTGTGTGTGTGTGTGTGTGTGTGTGTGTGTGTGTGTGTGTGTGTGCGCGCGTGCGCGCTGATAAGCCTGCTCAAGTAACACAACGTTGCTGTGGGCTTGAGTGGCACAGTGATTCTGACCACACTCTTTCAGCTGGCTGAATACCATCCCTGGTGTCTCTAACAAAATCATCCTGTGGATGAAGGAAGGTGGCGGAGACGAGAGACAGTCTGCACTGAGTCTCTGAATACTAAGGATCATTCTAAAACAATGTTTATAGTCTATCATTTATTATCCTTCAGACCAAAGACATTGATCTGAGCATTCAAAACAAAACAAAAATCCCCCCCAGACCAAAGGGCTGGTTTATAGCCCCTCTTCTCCTTCCCTCCCCTCCCCTCCCCTCCCCCTCCCTTCCTCCTCCCCTCCCCTCCCCTCTCCTCAACTCCCCTCCTCCTCCCCTCCCTCCCTCCCCTCCCCTCCTCCTCCCCTCCCCCCCTCCCTCCCCTCCCCTCCCCCTCCCTCACTCACTTAATACCCCAGACCAGTCCAGCACAATGAGCCTTTCAGCTGCATGTTTACTGAGACCCACTGGGAGCCAATACAGGCCTTCTAGGGAGTAGCCTCCTTCATTGGTAGGACTACTATTGTAAAGCACTGTGTGTGTCACTGCAATCGTCTCAAAATACACGAGAGAACGTTATATTTAATCAGTTATGTTATGCATCGCCAACTCCAATCTGTACAATTCGACGTGACAAAGAGGGACTACTTTACTGTAGGCTACTGTATAAATATCATGACAAAAAAAAGTATGTCAGTTGGCTTGGCTGTCTTCGGATCTCCGATCTTCCTGATTTATTTATGCTTTCCATCTATGAGGAATCATATTATGTATGATTACAAATAGGCACACAGTATATGTCGCTTTGAAAACACTGGAGTGTTAAAATAGCCCTATCCCTCTGGGGAATACAAACACGCTACACGCAGTCCAAACATAGGCTACTGATAGCTAATTATATGGGGCCATCATTGCATACTAAAAAGCTTATATTTTTGTTTATGGTATTTTTATTGATGTGTATAATTATGATTTATCTAAATGACATTCATTATGTTTATGATTTCTCTCATAGTAAGTAAACCGATTATTAATTGCTGTCATGTCATAACTGCCTTTTAATTATGGCATTCTCATTTTCTTTTCTTCACCAAAATCAAACCGTTACATGTAATTCTAACTGCGCCAAACCTAAAAATACCCCCAAGACATACTGACATACTAACCCTAAGAAACCTTGAACAAAAAAGTCATATTTCACTGGAAGTGGTTATTGTTTCATATCAAGATAATTAGCTAATAATAAACAGAGAATCCAGACATGATCGAATGACACAGAGATCGATCACAAGTTAAACAACCAGTTATTTATTTTTTCGACGCGTTACAATATGACACTGTAAAGCAATGGGTGTGGAATAATTCAACGAGCTCGAATGTGATTGGCTGACTGGTCTCACTCCTACCAACGAGCTCGAATGTGATTGGCTGACTGGTCTCACTCCTACCGATCCCTCTCTAATGCAACACAATACATTGTATTTTTCTTCTCTGAACAGAACAGTAACAATCAAATGTCATCACGTTTACCAATACCTGTTGACTTTGAGGTATGCGTTCGTTCTAAAAAAAAATGCATTGTATGCATGTAAACATGAACATTGATTTTAAGTGTTATGGCAGGTTGACAAGAATCAGAATCACCCTTATTAAACGTGTTCGGTCCCACTGAATGCATCACAAAATTGCACAAAGTCTTTATGCATGAAGTCTTCACTCTGCATCCTGTCGTCTTCGGAGGGAAAGTACTGCATGCTCTCCGTCTCCTCCGGGTAGAGCTCGTCCAAAGTGAAAAAGGGGAGTCGCGCCCCCAGTGGCCGGGGGAAGAACCGGGCCGTGGGCAGCAGAGACTGGACTGGACCTGGACTGTCCAGCAGGGCGCCCCTGGCGTTCTCCAGCGCGCCCAGATAGGAGTCCATGTCCGTGAAGTCCATTTCGCACTCAATTTCAGACCCACTGTCGGTGCCGACGGAGTCCGAGCGCATATGCATCATCTGGTACTTCTCGTGCATTAAAAACTGGTTGGTGTTCCTCGGCGCGCGCATGCCCGGTGCTACCCCTCTGCCTTTGATGTTGACGGGTCGCAGTGACATCATTGTCATACCCGATCTGGGTCGATTCTTTCGGTAGAACTCGGGATTGTGCCCACCTTTGTGCCCACCTTTGTGTCCTCCTTTGCCCCGATACCCTTGCCCCCCCCTCCTTCCACACTTGTACCATCTGTGTCTGCTGCCGCCGGGGTCCCCTCCTCTCCTCGGGGGGCCAGCCTTCTGGTTCTGGTGGTCCTGGACCCTGCAGCCGGCGGGTTTGCGAGTGTACACCTGCCATGGACATGGACACACCACCGTGCCCTTGCCACAGAGTTCCTCCTCGAAAAGCATCGGTGGAAAAAGCACTGGTCTCTCTCGGCTCTTCACATTATCTTCTCAGCTGCTGTCAGCAGCGAGGCAACAAAGAATGATAGCCTATCTCTGAGATATGGGGGTTTCGTATAATCGTGGATCACCACACGAACACCCCAGGAAGTCTACCTTTTTACAATCTTTTCCGTTTTTTTCTTGACCTCGGGCTTTAGGTTGTACATAGCCTGGGTGGTGTCCCTCTACTAGCAGTGTAGACTGCAAGAGCTAATCTATCACACCCCTTTTCTGCTGTATTTTTTTTTCAAAAAAAATGTTTTGCCCAGAAACTAATAAAGTTTAAATAAACGACTAATAAAATATCTTAAGAGAATGCTAGTGTATTTTTTTTTTTGCGTTAGGCCTATTTCTGTTTTGGTAGCTAATTATAACTATTTCTTTTGTTGTGTGTCTGGCCACTCGGATGCGACTGCTGACGCTTACTGACACTCGAACGGCGCTGCGTTCCGTTTATATACAGTTGGAACGTACCAACCCGTGGGGGTGTTCCAATGTGCAATATTTATTATTTCAAGCTTTAAAGCTCGACACTTGAAAAGTGTCCCAATAAACAATGAGTTAAAACGAATGAGTATGTTATAAAAATCAAACGTCTGTCTGTCCTGGCTTGAATAAGATAACGGTTGCCCCCCTTTTTGTAATGGGAACGTCCAACGCTTTTTTTTTTTTGCAGTGTTGGTTAATCTCATTGCTTGCATGGATGATACATTGTTTGTAGCAAAAACTTTGGTGAGAAAATGTTTCAAGTTATTGTTAGATGTTAGAAAGACATTGTTACAGTTTCAGATGTGGTACTGTCATGGGCGCAGATAATGTCGACGATTAAGTTGTTTTCAACAATATTTTAGATTGAATGGAGCATGTTAGAATTAAAAAATATATAGTATTTTAGAATCTGTATAATAGAATCCGTTTATTTTTCCCTATGGAAATCGTCAGGTGTGGCAGTCAGATTAAACAGGGGAGGTAATGTCTTGAAACTCCTACTGGAGTTTACAATTAAGTTCAAGTGATGATTTCATTAGGCACTGTATGGAGTCTAACACCTTGGTATGGCAGATCAATGTTCAAAAATGATTAAAATAGGCTGCTTAAATGTTATTTATGGGGCTTCCACGCCACCGGTTGTCCATTGCAATGATCTTCTGATCTGCCATGTTGTCCATGGCCCTCCTCTCTAAAAAAACACATCTCTTTCTTTTCTTTTTTTTCTTCTTTTTAATTTTTTTTTTTATTATTATTTTTCTTGAGATTAGGACAATACAACATCCAACAAAAAAAGACAGACACACATTAATACCCACATCACAATCTGGGAAAAACAAAACAAAAAAAAACACATCTCTCCCTCCACTCCTGAATCAACAGGATATTTGATGACAATGACAGTTCGCTGTCAAACAATAGCGGGACACTGGCACGGTTGTGTGGCTGTAATCAACACTGATCTCCCTTGTACTGTTACACAAATCAATGATTAAATCACCACCTGATTGATCACATTTGATGACAACTCGTAAAGCCAAGGGTGTAAAACAAAACTGGTCTGTACTGCTGAAATCAAAAGGAAAAGCTTTGTGAATAAAGTTTTGCAGCTTTTGAATCGGTCTGCCAGCAACAAAGATGGAGAGAGGGCAGCTTCAGCTAGGCGCTGTGCACCCCTGAAGGCGTTCAAATAACGAAATTAACACATTTATTACATGACACATTGTCATTTCCACAGCGTGACTACAACAACATGGATTCTGCCGCTTTTCCAGAAGAGGTCGCGGAGAGAAAGGTGTTCATCGTTGGATCGGAACTGGTGGAAAATTACACTGTACGTGTTCTGTACATTCATGAAGCTAAGCTAACTAGCTAGCGAAATGCATTGCAGTTAATCAAGCTAGCTGTCAGAGAGATAGTAGTGATCAGTAACTTTAATCACCTAACATGTAATGGCAGTGCTTCCATTTCCTAAATCTAGCTAACGTTTATACATCGAAAGTTTCGAAACCAGTGAGCATTACATGCTGTTAGCTGGCTTTTGACTTAACTAGCTAACATGTTTCCCAAGCAAGCTAGCTTATAAAGTGCATTATTATTGCAGTGAGAAAGCCTAGCCAACCGGTTTGTAGTGAAGTGATCTGTGACTGGGAGGCATGATAACATGGTGTTTGACATTGTGGCAAGATGTTCATACTAACGATGGTGTTGTCAACTTGTCACGATGGCTCTGTTGGCCTTAAACTATAATTAGGAGGCTTTTTATGAACGCTAACATACACCCATAACATTGGCAACTCGGAAACTCCCAGTCCTGCAGTGCTTCGTTGATGCAGTCCGTGTTCTCGTCAACTGGTTTTGCTTGCAGCATGTTTCATATTTGTTTATATATTATTTATTTTATATATATTTATATTTTATATATATTTATATTTTATATATATTTATATATTATTATTATATATATATTTATATTTTATATATATTTATATATATTATTATTATTATAATATATATATATTATTTATTTTATATATATTTATTTTTCATGTTTTCAGTTGGTCTCCATCTCAAATGCGGCTTCGTGTCATAAAAATGAGCTGTTAGCATGAGTCACATGATCACATTCCATGTTAATTCCTCTTCTCTGTTGATTTCCATGTGGATGTTGACTGTCTCATGCTGTGTTATACTGTGTCTATCCCCCGTACATACTGTGGAATTCCCCCTCTCAATCAGATCTGCCCCCTCCATCGATTCCTTTAAATCCAGGATTAACACATACTTCTATTCTTTAGGGTCTCCCTAATGTGGAGACATTAGACATTAGGGAGACATATGGAGACATTAGGGAGACATATGCTTATGTTATATGCTTATGTTATTGTGATTGTGTATATTGTGATTCTATTGCCTTTATTGGGATTTTAATCCATGTACAGCACTTTGGTCAGTGCAAGTTGTTTTTAAATGTGCTTTATAAATAAAGATGACTTGACTGGACTACCTTTCCCAGGTGTACATCATTGAGATTGTTGACGGGGACCACAAATGGACCTTGAAGCATCGCTACAGTGATTTCCATGACTTGCATGAGAAAGTGAGTGACAATTCAGTTGAGATATTCAGTATTGCATTTAATGTTGTAAATCCCATTGGTGCATAATGACATCGAGTCATTCAAGTGTTGCATACTTCCTAATGACGTTTATTTGTTATTCATTGATGTTATTTTTGAGATATTCATATTATAACCTTTGTTTATTTGTCTGTCTTCTCCCTAGTTGACAGCTGAGAAGAAAGTTGACAAACATCTACTGCCGCCTAAGAAGATGATTGGCAAGAACTCCAAAAGCCTGGTAGAGAAGAGACAGAAGGAGCTTGAAGTCTACTTGCAAACATTGCTTGTGAAATTTCCAATAGCTGCCCCCAAAGTCCTGTCCTGCTTTCTTCACTTCCACCAATATGTAAGTTGTGTATTTAATTGGTGTTTTGATGTATGTGACATCAGCTGGTGAAACCGGGAACAAGTCAAAATGTTCAAACTTTTATTCTGAAAAATGTAAATACATTTCAACGTTGTTGAAAATCAATGACACATTCGCTAGTCAAGCCGAACCACTGCAATGCAATGGATTCGGTGAGTAATCCCCACTATTCAATAAACAAAGTTGTGAAAAAAAAGTAATCCCCACTACTACCTAGTTCGTGTAGAGTAGTGGGGATTACTCACGGAATCCATTGCATTGCAGTGTTTCGGCTTGACTTGCGAATGTGTCATTGATTTTCAACAACATTGAAATGTATTTACATTTTTCAGAATAAAAATGTGAACATTTTGATTGGTTGCAGACTTCTTCCCCCTTCTTCCCGTTTTACCAGCTGCTGTCCCATATATTCATCTATTGGGTGTTGTTCTTGTTTTTTTTCTTGTTTTTTTGGGGGGGGTTTTCTTGTTATTTTTCTTGTCAGTGCCCTTTGGTCTCCCTTCACGTGTAAAGTTTATCAGATGTTCTGACTGTTGTGACGTGCTCCTCCTTGCAGTGCCCTTGAGGTTGAACATTAACACGGCTAGTCTTGTCACACAGCTATCTACAAAGCACTCAAAGTCACTCAACCGTTGCCACAGTTACAGTAGCGACTGATAACGATTAGGTTATTGATCGTGTCACACTTTAAGACAATAGGACATTTTATATGACATGTCACATGACAACATGTGAGAACTCACAACAATAGAGGGGGGACCCACTGCTGCTGGCCTATGAAGTTCTTTCAAAACCATAAAAACATGGTCGGGCATGTGACCAGAATGATTGAGATTAACAGAGGAGCCCTCTCTCTCTCTCCCAGGCTCTAATGTTGATAATGGAATCTCCAGGCAATTCTGATTCTGAGAACATTTTCACACCCCACCCCCCTGACCCCCCTCCCTTTTTTCTCTTCATGTCTTTAGGAGATTAATGGAATCACTGCTGCCCTGGCAGAGGAGCTATTCCACAAAGGTTTGTTTGTTGATACGTTTTCCAAACAATCAATATTTTGTATGTTTTTTTAAATTTCCTATTGCCACTGGTATTTACTATATAATTACTTACCTTGAATAGTTTGAATAGGTGAAGCGTTTCCCATGAGACTGGCAAGTGAAACAAAGCTTCCTAGTAGGACGTCTATGAGGCTCTGTTGTGCAAAATAATGATATTTCAGGACCATGTCAATGGTGGGCTGACGAGAAATATACCAACAAAAAGATTTTGGAGTGAAATAGTGATTTAACCGTTAAATTGATGATTACTACAGTGATGATGACGATGACTACGGTGATGATGATGATTTTACGGCCTCAGCCTATGTGCCGCCCCTTGTCTGTGTCTCTCTCTGTTATGCTGTCAAGCAGGCAATGTTCTCCCTAGCCCGGAGGCTCCGCCCACTTCCTCGTTGGCGAAATCCGTGATCCTACAGTCATGGACTCAAATATTGGCCATGACTGTAATTGGCGTGCGACGTTCCATCCAGTCCAATCAGCAACGACCCACGCAGAGTATAAAAAAGCCTGAACAAGCTGACAGGCGGGAGCTGTGTTTTGTCGAGTAGCTCACCACCACTCCTTTGTTTAGTAGTCAATCCAGTGTGGATGATCCAGTCTTTGATTCAATCTTTCTGTATTTTTAACTGTGTTTTGAAAGAGGCACTAGCTAGTGTTTAGAACACTGATTTCAGGTCAAGTTTGAACATTTTGTTGTTGTCACTGATATACACGTCACGCACTCACCCACACATTCACATAGACCACCGTTGTTAGATACATTAGGATAAGGGGGAGACTGATGGGTTATGTATTTTGGTTAAAACCGCTGATTAGATAGCAAGCTTGATTAGATAAAAAGACTATTTAATTTCCAAGTTAATAAATAACTTTTTAAAAATGTTTTATGTTGCTTTCCCTTTCCCTTAACAAGCTGGGTTGTAACAATGACAAAGAAGAAGAAGAAAAAGATGATGATGATGATGATGATGATAATGATGCTATATGTTAATGTTGGTCCTCAGGAGAGCAGCTGCTGGTGGCTGGGGAGGTGTTTATGCTCCGACCTCTGCAGCTGTACGCCATCACCCAGCAGCTGAAGCAGGCCAAGCCCACCTGCTCCAACGGAGACGCCAAGGCAGACCTGGGACACATACTGGACTTCACCTGTCGACTCAAATACCTCAAGGTGAGACCACTCTGTCTCTTGTTTGAGGGGCAAGTGCAATGGTGCTCATGGGACTCAGCATCTCGGTTTCTTCACTTTATTTCTCTCTCTCTCTCTCCCTCTCTCTCTCTCTCTCTCTCTCTCTTTTCTCTCTCTCTCTCTCTCCCTCTCTCCCTCTCTCTCTCTCTCTCTCTCTCCCTCTCTCTCTCTCTCTCTCTCTCTCTCTCTCTCTCTCTCTCCCTCTCTCTCTCTCTCTCCCTCTCTCTCCTCTCTCTCTCTCTCTCTCTCTCTCTCTTTCTCTCTCTCTCTCTCTCTCTCTGTCTCTCTCTCTCTCTCTCTCTCTCCCTCTCTCTCTCTCTCTCTCTCTCTGTCTCTCTCTCTCTGTCTCTCTGTCTCTCTCTCTCTCTCTCTCTGTCTCTCTCTCTCTCTCTCTGTCTCTCTCTCTCTCTCTCTCTCTCTCTGTCTCTCTCTCTCTCTCTCTCTGTCTCTCTCTCTCTCTCTCTGTCTCTCTCTCTCTCTCTCTCTCTCTCTGTCTCTCTCTCTCTTTTCTCTCTCTCTCTCTCTCTCTCTCTCTCTTTCTCTCTCTCTCTCTCTCTCTCTCTCTCTCTCTCTCCTCTCTCTCTCCCTCTCTCTCTCTCTCTCTCTCTCTCTCTCCTCTCTCTCTCTCTCCTCTCTCTCTCTCTCTCTCTCTCTCTCTCTGTCTCTCTCTCTCTCTCTCACTCACTCACTCACTCACTCACTCACTCTCTCTCTCTCTCTCTCTCTCTCTCTCTGTCTCTCTCTCTCTCTCCCTCCCTCTCTCTCCCTCCCTCCCTCCCTCCCTCCCTCCCTCCCTCCCTCCCTCCCTCCCTCCCTCCCTCCCTCCCTCCCTCTCTCTCTCTCTCTCTCTCTCTCTCTCTCTCTCTCTCTCTCTCTCTCTCTCTCTCTCTGTTGAGATTGTCTCTGATAAATGTGAGTGTTAAAAACAAAGTGATATGAGACCCGTGGTCTCTGTACTCTCAGATCACAGGGACGAAAGGAGAGGTGGGAAGCAGTAACATCCAGGAACACTGGCTAACCTTTGACCTCTCAGTCTTCAAATCCCTCCTACAGATCGAGGTAGGAAGACTCCAGTTGTTGTCATAGTAATAACAGTCGTTTTTTGACATTCTTGCCGTTTTGCTTCCAAGAAGACAAGTGAGCGAGAAATGACAGCGTGAATGATGATGGGTTGTTTTACGAGGCGATGAGGTGGTGTTGCCTGTTATCAATAAAGGACTGGTAGAGAATTTATGATGATGGATGACGTATTGAAGGCAGCACGTCTTCAAAGCACATTGTTCCCGTTTTTTAAGGATTTTGACTTTGGATCAACATCTCTTATCAACATAGATTGTCAACGTAAAATGTTTGATGTTGACTGAAGTGGGTCTTTTGAATTGTGATCTTTTCCGCAGATAAGTGAGTGCAATTCAAAGCAGATCATCGGACTGCCATCTTTGAAATCTACTCTGGCTACTATGAGCATCCACTACTCTGCTGCTTCAATGCTGGTGCGGATGGTTGCATTACGATTTACAATATATGACAATACTACTTAATCTCTCTGTTACTGCAGAAATGTGTCTTCGGCTCTGATTTCAACCCCCCAGACACACACACACACACACACACACACACACACACACACACACACACACACACACACACACACACATACACACACACACAGGCAGAAGTGTGAGTCCTGTTTAGTTGCTCAGACCTTCCTACCAATAATAACATGAGACACACACACACACACACACACACACTACATTTGAGGAATGCAGATCCCTCTAATCCCCCTGGAGCTAGAGTCATCATTGTTTGTCCTAGCCAGGGAACCTGAGATGGAGAGATAAAACAAACAGACTGATCAGGCCTTACTTCTACTTTGTGTTTTTCAGGACATTCTGGTTCCGGAAGCTTCCGAGTTTCCCCAGTGGGAAGCCGAGGGCGTGGCCATAGACTGCCCAGTGACTGCCATCATACCTACCTGGAAGACCCTGACCACTCTGGACATGAGTCACAATCACATAGCCAGCATTGACGACTCTGTGGTGAGAGATACAGACGGTGTTAGCTAAGCGCTACAACTAGCTAGTACTGTAACTAGCCTCTGCTTTGGCCCTCACATAGCCCATAATGTTTGTCGATCATTCACTGCAGTTATACAAGTGTGACGTAAATGAATCTATATTATAGCTATATATTATTATAGCTGTATTATATTATGGCTGTAATGGATGCATAAGAAGTAATATTTCTGAACTGTTTCTCATAGGATTGTTAGGATTGTTTCTCATAGGAAGTTACCGTCACTAACACAGTTTTGTTTTCCTTCCTCAGAAATTGATACCAAAAGTTGAATTCTTAGACCTCAGTTACAACGACCTTTCTGTTGTGGAAAACCTTCAGGTATTAGCCAATTTATCCATATACCTCAATGCGACTCACCTGGGAAAACGAAAAAGTATGAATCAAATAAAACCAAGTGAATGTTGTGATGTTGTTTCAGCACCTGTACAACTTGATTCACCTGGACCTGTCCTACAACAAGCTCACTGTGTTAGAGGGAGCTCACACCAAACTGGGGAACATCAAGACCTTGAATCTGGCAGGAAACCAGCTCGACCGTCTCTCTGGCCTCACCAAACTCTACTCCCTGGTCAACCTGGATCTCAGCAGCAATAAACTAGCACAGGTAACGTTCGCTTGGTTGTCAAATGCCAGAATTGTAGGTGAAACGTGTTTATGGATATGCTAGCTGTATGGAGCAAACGCCATAACGAATGAGAATGAAACCCGTGAATAACGTGATCTGAATTAGTAACACTTCTTTGTTCGTATTGGATATACCACCTTGAAGTGTATCCCATTAATGCGATTCAGCGTTAAATCAAACAGCGCACACACATTTGTCTCTCTAACGGCCCATGCCCTGCTGACATGCCCTCTCTCCCTTCTTCTCCTTGCTTTCCTGTCTGTCTTCACTGTTAGGGGTTTCACACCGGCAAAGAACCGTGCCGGTTCGCGTTCGCGTTCGGAAACCTCCGAACTTTGCCGCTGTCTGGCGAACGATACACTGGTATGAACGCGGGCTCGTTCGCCAGACAGTTCGGAGGTTTCCGAACGCGAACGCGAACCGGCACGGTTCTTAGCCGGTGTGAAAGCCCTATGTGTCTGTCCAATGGGATGAAAAATATGAGTGGGACTGAGTGGGACTGCCCCACTCAGAAAAAAATAAAATAAAATAACTAAATAAAAAAATTTGATATATTTCTCCCTCTTCACTCAGCTTGAGGAAATCAGAAGCATCGGGACCCTCCCATGTCTGGAGAAGCTCAACCTGACCAACAACCCCATGTGCATCATCCCTGACTACAGAACCAAGGTTCTGGCCCAGTTCTGGGACAGGGCCTCTGAGGTAGGACACACACAGGGATGCATACTGTCTGTGTTCCAGGGCAGGCTGGTGGAGGTAGCAATCGGAGGACGGGCTCATTGTAACGCGTGGCTTGGAATGAGGAATGGTATCAAAAATGCATGGAATGGAATGAGGAACGGTATCAAAGCAAACACATGTTTTTGAAACAGTTCCTCATTCCATTCCATGCATTACAATGAGGTTTCTATCTCCACCTGCCTCAACACTACCATAGAGTGACGTATTAGTAGTGGTTTCTAAGTGGTATTCTAGTTTGGGCATTGGGAGAATGCCATTAGCCAGCATTCGGTGCTGTACCGAATACCAATGTGGTTGAATTATGAGAAGTAAGTACCAGCTAAACAGTCATTTTGAGACAACAGAGTCCTGTTTCGCCTGGTATTTACCTACAGTATTTACGAAGAAATTCGATGTGCTAACTTTGTGGTCGCAAAAGGTACTTTCTGGTACTTACCTCAATGCGTTCAGCACAGATGGCAGCATTCCTGAAGTAAATACTACACATTGGTGTTTGAGTCAGTGAGTCTTAAAGAAACAGTATGTGTAAATCATGTGCAATTATCAGGTTTTTACAACCCAGTACTTTCTAAGTACCTGCTTAACACCCTGACTGCCAAAGAATTCCGGAACATTCACCACCTAAGTGTGCGGAGTGTTTTATGGGGTGTTTACCTAGCAACAACACTTTGATTGGCTGCAAAATGAAGCCTCATCATTTATGCGTTTTGGTGAGTGAAGTCACCTACGTTGACAGTTTAGGTGACTTTCCTCACCCTCTGTTCTAACTGAGTCAATACCAGGCTGTAAAATAAATGATTACCAACAGTTAAGCTAAAGTCTAACTGAGCTAAAGTATTTGTAGGACCAAACAAAATGCCAGTTGATCAGTGATTGGTAATGTAGATTATCAGTGATCGATAATGTTGTTTCCCTGTGCCTACCAGGTCTGCCTGGACTGCACCCCCCCCTCTGAGAAGGAGCTGGACACGGTAGAGGTGCTGAAAGCCATTCAGAAAGCCAAAGAAGCTAAAGACAGAATGGCCAACAACAAGGTGAGGTGCTTTAAACATGTTCAGATGTTCCAAGACATGTATGACAACATTGTGTTAAAGTACAATGTGAATGCGTTGATGTATGAAAGTATCATCCTAGCATTATGAAAACACAGAGCGATATACTGCAGCTGTCACTCATAAAGTAACCACAATCGAATGAACCAATAACCTTATTTGATTGATTCAAACCCCCTGGCTATTGGCTTAACAGACTGCAGACCTCTAACGCTTGAGATTAGAGCGTGTTGAAATCAGTAAAATCTACTCAATGTAAAGCGCTTTGGAATAATGTGCTATTCATGTGCAATCCATTTACCATTTCCCATTACTCACTCTACTGATCAATTTAATTCTGATTATTCATCGCTACTGGGTCTCCTGCGTTCAGCCTTTTGCTCATCTTTATGCACAACCATTAAACATAAGACATTAGTCTGCGCTGCAGTAACACAGCCAGTGTTTCCCCTCAGGCTCTGTAGCTACACACTGTCTACAACAGGGGAGGCTGGTGAAGGTAGAAATTGGAGGACGGGCTCATTATAATGCACGGAATGGCATTTGAAACCATTCTCCAATCCGTTCCATGTATTACAATAAGCCCGTCCGCCGATTTCTACCTCCCCCCAGCCTCCCCTGGTCCACAGGCACTAGAGGTGCTTTCTCCATCAGTAGAATGATATCATTGGGTGTCGAAACGTTTGGTTTCAAAATACAATTTACCGTAGTTTCCCCCCCTTTGCTCTCTTCTGTAAACTAAGCTGGCTTGTAAGCCAAAGCCTTGCTCCAGAAACAGTGAATCAGAGAATCATTAAGCTCAGTATTGTGTTGTCGACAGTGTTGAATATTTAATGACAGTGTTATATCACCCAGTTTGGGAGTTGTCCCCTCATTCAATAGCGCTGGCTGATTAGTCCACCTAGTGGCCACTTTTATTATTGTTTGCAAAACATGTTGTGAAATCAAATGGTGACGAGAATGTGCAGATTCCTCGTGGCAAGCTGCGACAGGTGATAGCGGGTTTACCTCAACAGATAGGCGTGTTGTTGTAGTCCTATTGATTGATTGATTCATTGGCTCTGTTTGTCTCCAACCTACAAATGCCCCCCCCCCCCAAAACCCCCCCAGAAAAAAACAGAAAATACTTCTACTGGTTCTCTTTCTGGTGTGAATGTTCGATTGTTTTCCTTGGTTGTCCTTCCTCAAATTCTCAATATTCAGAACCAGTCACCGACATTCTGAAGTCATTCTTTAGCTGAGCTATTCTATGGGGGGTGTTGTTTGTAGCGATGATGTCCATAGGGGTGTTGTTGGTTGTATTGTGCTTTTAAAGTGAAGCCTCATGATCTCTTTGTCAGACCAGTGAGGGGTCGTCCTCCTCCAGACGGTCTTCTGGTGGGTCCCAGCAGCCCTCGTCATCGTCCTCTTCCTCCTCCTCTTCTGTCGCTGCCGCCGTGCCCTCCTCCTCTCCCTCCCTCTCCTCCTCCTCCTCCTCCCGCCACACAGCCTCAGCCCCAGCCACAGCCAACTCCAGCCAAGGTAATCAAGTATGTATCAGGCTGGTGGGTTGGGCCTGCTCTCTATCACTGCCACTATCACTATGACTACCATTTATCACTGTCAATATCACTATTACTGTCTCCTCATCTGTTGCTTCTGCACAATTCACTCACTGTGCTTTCTGAGAAGGCAAAGTAACCCCTTTTCCAAAGCTTTTGAGTCATCACTATTTGGCCATGCTGGAAAGCACAGAATTCTTGCTTTAATTTAACCACCCGAAAAAGTTGATTTAATCCTTAACTCTAACCCCTAACACCTAACCTTGACCTCTAACCTTTTGATTAAAGAACCGATAACTCTGATGTTTACCAAGAACTTAGACGATGTGTCCTTTGTAGCATGGCCCTTTAGAGGATGCAAAGCTGCTCTACAGCGTTGGGGGGTGGCAGGGAGCCTAAGGTTAGAGAGGTCGACTGGCAATTGGAAGGTCGCCGGTTCGATCCCCGCCTCAGGAGGGAGCTGGATGTGAGCTGGTAACTGGAGGGTTGCTGGCATCATATCTAAGGTGCCTACCACTGCCGTTGTGCCCTTGAGCAAGGCACTTAACCCCTAACTGCTCCAGGGGCGCTGACTTTGGCTGACCCTGTGCCTAGAGCAAAAAATACATGTTGTTGTACTCTAGTGCTGTCCCAAACGACTATTTTTCTAACGATTAATCTAGCGATTATTTTATCGATTATTCGATTAGTCTAACGACCAATTTATCGATAAGTCTAACGATAATTTTTGTACTGTAAAAAAAAAAAAAAAAAAAAAAAAACTTTTGGGTCTCCACCTCACTGCTATGTTTAGCCAACTTGAATGCCAACATGGCCATTTAGAAGTCTGTCCATCACCACAACACATAGCTAGCTAACGTTACTCTCGCTGCTATGTTATGATTAGCTAAATTGATGCTAACGTAGCATGCGAGCTACGAGCTAGATAACGTACAGTAGGTGCTCGCACCACAATGACAATAGGCTACTGTAGCTAGCCAGCTACATAGCTAACGTTACTAACACCAGAAGACAAGACATACGAACTGTGGTGAGCTACATTGCTTGTGTAACATTAGCTAGTAGCTATCCATTTTCACTCATACACTTAATTGTCTCGCCTGGTAAAATAAATGTAAAAAAAAAAAAAAAAAAAAAAAATTGCGACTAACCGACGCATATTACGCTAACCGACGTATTGACGTAGTCGGTGACGTCGACGACGTCGAATAATCGTAACAGCCCTATTGTACTCTGTGCAATGACAGAGGTTGACACTAATCTAACCTACAGTTTACTGGCCGGAGAGGCATCTGGGTTCTGGGTTAGGACCACTTCCTGCATCATCGTTACCTTCATTGCCGTGTTTTAACTGTCCTTCATTTTAACCTTGAATTGAATTGCCTGTTAAATTACCGTTAAATGACTTGTGCATGAAGAGAGACAACTACTCTATCAAACAGTTCACACACACGTTTCGTTTTATTATGTGTGTGTATTTTCACAAAAGTAACATTTGAGTAGTTTGTGAAGTTGTGGTCACACAGGAGTGTAGGTAGTCCTGTACACTTGAGAGTACATTTTACTTGTTTACTCTCATTCTGACTGTACAATAGGCTAGGTGCACGATCTCACTACTTCCTGAAAGGCAACTGGTATGAACATATCCTGTCTCACTCTATTGGTTTAATTGATTAATCAGCTGTGCGGTAAACCGTTGGAACACACAGTGCACAGCTGATTAATCAATTAAACCAATAGAGTGAGACAGGATATGTTCATACCAGTTGCCTTTCAGGAAGTAGTGAGATCGTGCACCTAGCCTATTGTAGGGGGGGGCATGTGGAGGCTGAAATCACAGAACACACTCACTGTTGGAATGGACGTGTTTGATACCATTCCTGTTTTTTTTTGTAATCAATTATTTATTGCAAAACAGTACACATGAAAAACTCACATTATGACACCAAACAAAATAAGTGTCTGTCCTGATTTTTTATTTTTTTCCCTTATCTTACCCCCCCCCCCCCACTATAAACACATGAGTAACCCCCCCCCCCCCCCCCATGGCGATAACATCCCTTCCCCACCCCCCCCCCATAGTTCGTTTGATACCATTCCTTATTCCATCCCATGCATTACAATGTGCCGATTTCTGCCTCCACCAGCCTCTCCTGTTATGTAGTCTCTTTAACACTGTGACTACCGTTGTATTTTTATGTGTATGTATATATTATATATGTAGTATCATTATTAACGCTGTGATGTGCCATCGTGTGGAGCCTCTCACTCCCTTCAGCTGCGTCGCTCCATCTAATCTACTGTAACATGGTATTGAAAGGGAAGAGCCTTTGTACACAATTCAGATCATCATTTCCTCCTTTTGTTGTTGTTTCAGAAATAAAATGTAAAGCAGAAGCCATCGTTACCCCCAAAATATTGACTCCTGTGGATTCTGCACTTAACCAGCGATGCTATAATGTACACACTTTGTCTTGTGAGGAAAAACTGCTGGTGAGTCTCCCTCTTTCCCCTGTTTGCAGCGATTTTTTTCTCTATGTTTCTAATTGACTTTCGACCTTGAACGCTGTTATTCTCTTTCTCAGGTGCAGAGCCAGTCTGATATGTGTTTATCGTGTGATGTCTCCAGTAACCAACAGACAGTGTTTGGGAGCGACAGGTCAGTGGTGGTACATGCAGCTGAGGTTGTTACCTGATGGGTAGTGGTGGTCTAGTGGATAGTGAGTTGGACTTGTGATCGGAAGGTTGTGAGTTCAAATCCCGCCTGAAACCACACCACTACTAGTGTGTCCTTGAGTAAGGCACTTAGCCCTCAGTTACTCCAGGGGGAATGTCCCTGTAATTCGTAATTGTAAGTCGCTTTGGATTAAAAGCGTCTGCTAAATGGCAAAATTGTCTGTCCATCAGTCATAGCAGGAAAAAGGGCCAGGGGGCATTGGCAGTAATAATGCTCGAAGAATTAAAATTTCAAAAAATATATATTTATTTATTTCATTATTTACTGTAGAGGGGATGAAGAGTTCTTAGGAGGGACAGTCAAGGTGTAGCCTGAAGAACTTAGTCTTCAGTCTGTGGCGTAAGATAGGTAGAGACTCTGCAGTCCTGACAGCAGTGGAAGCTCGTTGTTTAAGTCATTTAAGTTAATGGAAATATAGGCTGGAGGAGATGTTCATAAATGTGCAGTCCTCCTAACCTCCTGTTCTCTGTCGAGTGTGACAAAAAATCAAAATGGAGGCTGATGATGTTTATAAACTGGCCTGTAGGGAGTGCTAGTCACCTTCCGTTGTCTCTGTAGTCAGTTCAACCACCTCAGGTCTGCGACCGGCGGGAGCCCTCACAGATGTGTGGTTGTTTCAGTCCTGTTTGATTTAGAACCGCCTTACCTTTTGACTCAACTCAAGGCTTTACTATTTTTTACAATTTTACCTGTGTTATTGTTTCTGTGGCCTGTATTGAGCACACCTGTGTGTGTGTGTGTGTGTGTGTGTGTGTGTGTGTGTGTGTGTCCTCCTCTCAGCTGCTGCTGTGCCGAGGACAGAGCGCCGTGGACCAGCGGTGACGTCATCACTCCTGTCCTCCCCCCCCACCTCCTGGCCTACACCACCTCAGACCTGAACTTCATTACCCAGCTCTCCCTGCGCGTCGCCGCTCACGCCCTGGGGGGGAGGGGCCGGAGGAGGAGTGGGGTGGGGAAGCAGAGAGAGCTACCCAAGCTGGAGGGGACAGACCTGGGCACCCCCAGCCCCAGCCCAAGCCCCAGCCCTAGTTCCGGAGACGGCTACTTTGAGATGGGTCTGAGCGAGGGAGAGGTGGCTGTGGACGACGGGGCGGGGGAGGCGGGGGGGGAGGGGGAGGGAGGTCCTGGCTGCTCCGCCTCCTCGGCCGACCACAGCCAGGCTGTCGTCCGTGACGACGGGGACACCGAGGCGGTGCGCGTCACCAAGGTGATGTGGTGCCACTGCGTCCGGGTCGGTCCGAGCGTGGAGCAGCGGGCGGCGTGTGTGGTTCTGACGGACCGCCTGCTGGGGGTCTTCCGGGCCCCTGCCCTCGGAGCCCAGCCGGACGGGCCGCGGGCCCTGACGGACAGCCTGGAGGCGGACTGCGTGGTGGCGTACGCGGACGTCCAGGCCGCCCTGCTGGAGGTCCCGGACACCTGCCTCTCGCTGAGGCTCCGGTCCAGCCCCGTGCGCTGGTACTTCTTCTCCGACGCCCAGAGTCTTAAAGAGACGCACGCGAGGATCTGTCCGCCCGCCCACCAGCTCCATTCCGTGTCGCCGAGCCGACCTGGGCCGGGTCCTGGTCCCGGTCCGGGTCCGGCAACGCCTCAGCAGTTCCTGCGTCAGCTGATGAACTCTTGGGAGTTTGAGGAAAACGACTGTGTCCAAGGAGGGTACGCGGCTCACCTATTGGGCCCTGTGACTTCAGCCCCCCCGCGCCCTAGCCAACCCACAGCCCCCCCCCCGCACGCCACACCCCCCCTCCCACAGAGCGCCGCGCTCTCCGACGTGCTGTCCCACCTGGTCCCGGCGGAGACGGACGCGGCCTCTTCCTCTTCCTCCTCCGTCCCCTGCATCCTCTTCCTCACCCAGCGCTACCTCTGCGTGCTGAAGGTGGACTTCGCGGCGTTAGCCGGACCGGACGCCCCCTCCCTGGGCGCCCCGGACCCCCCTCGGACCCCCCGCTTCTCTTCCTCCTCCTCCTCCTCCTCCTCCTCCTCCTCCAAGCTGACCCGTATCCCCCTGGTGTCGGTGCTCCTCCACCCCAGACCGAAGCCCCTCCGGCGGGGCTGCTCCCTGCCCGGACACCCCTTCAGAGACGGCCACGTCCTGGAGCTCCTGGCAGGGCAGGACGGCGTGTCGGCCGTCTTCCCTCTGGCCCGGGACAAGCTGCTGTTCCAGCGCCACTTCACCCAGCTGCGCTCCGGCCTGAGGGACATCAAGACGGTGGCCTTCCTGCAGGACAGACCCTGTGAGACGCCCTCGCAACCCCACACCACCTCCAACAATATCCACTCTACCCCCAAGAAAACCACTCAGAGGGCATATATGAACAGGTAGGAAATATAGGGGTAGTGGTGGTCTAGTGGATAGTAGTGTTGCACGATATACCGGTACCAACGATATACCGCGGTGCCAAAATGTCACGGTGCCTACTATACCATAAGCTTTATACAACGGTACTACCGTGGAATACTATACTACCGTGTTGAACACGGTACCAGCGGGGCAACTCATAACACTTTCGGCTGCGTTCGTCAATTCGCTCCGAGAGCGCCGGAGCGCACACTGGGTGCAACGTCACAAAGCGACCGATTCGTTTGATTGGACGAGAGGCGTTCCGCGAGTGCGGGTCAGATTTCCAGAGCGAATTGACGAACGCAGCCTTTTTCGCGACTACCCATCGCGTTAGCTTTGTCGGCTAACAGGTTAGCAACCTCAAACGTTGTTCCTATGGTTCCTGCGAGCTCAGTGGGCATTAACTAGAAAATTAAAACCACTGAGTTTTCTTAAGTTGAGTTAAGTCTTGAGCTACAGTTTGGAAGTAGCCCTCTATTTTTTTGATATGCCAGTGTTTGCTTTTACTTTTCAAGTTCGTGAAAAAGACCCCACAGACGGACAGACATACAGACACAGAAAGACAGACAGACAGACAGACACACACACACACACACACACACACACACACACACACACACCTACTTTGCTATACTCTTGCAAAAGGCCAGTTGGTCTGTTTGATGTTTCAAACTACTTATTAATAAACATGTTATTCACAAAAATATCGGTTTCAGTACTTTTACTTACCTGTAGAGTTACAGTGTAATGCATTAAATGCATGTTATTCATGCACCACTCATTAAGTTATTGTAACTTGTATAAATACATTGCATGTTCATAAAAATAAAAAGTGTTACAAAAGTGCCGCGGTATCGCGATACTACTCAGTATCGTGATACTTGGGCTGGTATAGTATCGCAGGGTAAAATATTGGTATCGTGACAACACTAGTGGATAGTGAGTTGGACTTGTGATCGGAAGGTTGTGAGTTCAAATCCCGCCTGAAGCCACACCACTACTAGTGTGCCCTTGAGTAAGGCACTTAGCCCTCAGTTACTCCAGGGGGAATGTCCCTGTAATTCGTAATTGTAAGTCGCTTTGGATAAAAGCGTACCTGCTAAATGGCAAAATTATTAATTAATTAAAATTATAGGAATGAAAGATTTCTTTGGGAGAGAGAGTTTGAATGTTCACAAGAATAGATTACAATTCCTGTTGAAACGTACCAAGAATGACGTGCTCTCAAACCAGATTTCGTTCTCATAAGGTAACGTGATATTTTTGCTTATATTTTGTCTTGTCTTTGTTTGTTTGTGTATCGGTCTGTGTATCTGTCTGTCTGTCTCTCTCTCTGCCTGTCGGTCTATCTCTCTCTACGTGTATCTGTCTGTGTGTCAGTGTCCCCCAGGATGTCCCCAGGTCTCAGCTGATGCTGTCGGTGATGTACCCCACCGACCCTCTGCTAGAGAAGCTGTGTGAGGAGAACCAGTGTCCCTGTCACCTGACCCTGTCCCCAGGTCTGCAGCTCCTCTCTGGGCTGCAGGGACCTGCGCTGCTCCACTTCTTCCACAGTAACATAGCAGAGGTGGGCCACTGAGGCTTGTGCACACACACACACACAGACACACACACACACACACACACAAGCGTAAACATGCGCGCACACACACTTATACACACAGAAGCGCAAACATGTGCACGCACACACACACACGCACACACACACACACACACAAGCGTGAACATGCACGCGCACACACTTATACACACAGAAGCGCAAACATGTGCACACACAAATACACACATGCCCATACACACAAGCGCAAGCATTTGTGCACACAGGGGCGGAGCCAGATCATTTTCAGGAGAGGGAACATGGGGGGGACAACAGTTAAAGTGGGGGGAGTGATAAATGAAGACCGCCACCCTCTCTCTCTTCAACATTTAGACTGCTAAGTGGAAACAATTACTTTTCTTTAATTATACAGGCAAATACATCATAGAAACATTTTACATTCTACGAGAGAGAGAGAGAGGACCTACCGACCTTTCAAACAATGATACACAATGATACAACACAGCTCACGACAAGAACCAAACCACAGGACTATTCCCTGCCGCCCTCTGCTTTTATATCACTCTTAAACCACAGTATTTAAATTAGGAGCTGTTTGCAAGGAGACCCAACCAACCAACCAACCAACACATCATCACATTCCTGGGATGTTGTAAAAGACCTCAGCCCTTTGTCCTGTTGGGGGGGGGGGGGGGTGTGTTATGTCACCACAGGGGCCGAACTAACGTTTCCTTCTTCCCAGGTGGAGAATGAGGAGTTGAAGCATGTCCTGTGGTCATCTGTCCAGTTCTACAAGTCACCTGATGTCGAGCTCACTTCCTGTATCATGCTCTCCACTAAAGCCCTCTACTTCCTCCTGGACGACACTGCATCCTCTCTCACTGACCAATCACGTAAGAGACCTCTGTTGGAAAAATGTTTTTCCAGATATATCTATAATCTATAATGTCATTTTGTCTGACATACGGTTGGAAATGATGTGTAAGCAGGGCTCCCTCGGTCTCCATGTCACTCCCTGCCAAACTAAAGGTTACAAACATAACATAAAGTCCCGTCTACAGAGGTCTATGGATAGATACTGTATGTCAGTGTTATTGTAATATGTTGATTGAACAAACAGACAGACATATGCCACACGGTCTGGTGAAAAGGTCTGCATGCTGGCAATTCTCAAGTCACACAAATGAAAAAAAAAAAAAACTAAATATTTATAATTTGTCAATTGGATTCACTGTATCGCATCCCGTCCTGCTTCGTAGGCTACTGGGTTAGTGATACTGTGGCTTGTAAACAAACTTAAGTTTTAGGACGTGTTCAAAGGCAAGAACTGTGTGATCATCTGATTATGTGTTTAAGCATGTTGATGTTCTATCAGCATGTTGTTGTGATGTGCTAAACTTGCAGTCAGATGTTCATAGCGATGTTCCTTCTTAGCTGCTAGCTAGCTGCCTACGCGATGGTAGCAAACATGTCTGTTTTGATTCGGAGCGAGGTGTACCAACATTCAAACAAGCATATCTTCTTCGACTATTTTCAGATTTCAATGTATGACGCATCCTTTGAAAGCTTACAATCTTTCATAATCTGTAAAAATAAATAAAATAAAAGACATTTTACCTTGCCGTATTTGGGGACTTTTTCACCAGACCCTGTGACACGTGGTCGATGTTTGCAGGCTAAACATAATGCTAACAATCTGTTGTCAGCCAGTTTTTCCCCTGCTGCTGTAAACTGGATATGATGCCAAGCAGGATACATTAATACTGATAAGTCTGTTTTAAGATACAGACTGCTGACCTGTCAGTTTTTTTGTTCTTTGTTATTCATATAAAAAAAGAAAAGGAAAAAAAGTATATAAAAAAAAAACCATACAGACTGCATTGTTGTAATCTGTTCAAATGTGAATATGTTTTATTCTAAATTGTCTTTAATACAGTGTAAAAGGAATTGTATTGTCATGAGCTTGTATTGTTGTCATTGTCAAGTCTGAGGGATAGATGATTCACTTACTTAGACAAATGTATTTGTTGTAAGTCGCTTTGGATAAAGGCGTCTGCTGAATGCCTAAAATGTGATGTGAAAATGATTCCAGACTGCTGGTCTCTGGTGGACTGGTTCCTCGGCTGAGTCGGGCCTCTACTGTGTGTTAACTAGGGGTGGGCATCGACGATCGATAATTGATCGATAAGGACCTTGGTCGATCACAAAATAAAACATTTGGTCGATCACAAAAAAAAAAAAAAAAAATTTTTTGTGATCGACCAAATGTTTTATTTTGTGATCGACCAAGATCCTTATCGATCAATTATCGATCGTCGATGCCCACCCCTAGTGTTAACGCTGTGTTGTGTGTCTGTTCCCCAGTGTGGGACTGGAGCCGCTCTGAGCTCAGAGAGACAGACCTCGTCATGTCCTACTGCCTCTCCATCAAGCTCAACCACCTCCACAGCGTCAACGTGGGCCTGTTTGACCAGTATTTCCGGGTCGTAGGTGAGCAGAACTACAGCCTGTTTGACCAGTACATCCGGGTCGTAGGTGAGCAGAACTACAGCGTTCTGTTAAAGAGAGCCTGTATGACCAGGAGAAATGTAAGCAGGGCGGGGTGGTGGAGGGAGAAATTCGGAGGACGGGGCTCATTGTAATGCATGGAAAGGACTGAGGAATGGTGTCAATACCGTTCCTCATTCCATTCCATGTATTACCCATAACCCGTGCCAGCTTCAGACCGCGAGGAGACGTTTGAGATTTTTACGTCTCAAAGTTCCTGTTTATCATTCCCGTGCCCCGGATGTGCTGATTCTGATTCTTGTGTGTGTGTAGGGCCGACAGCGGACCACATCCTGTGTTGCCTGACCAGGGACAGCTACGGCACCCACCGCTTCCTGCAGCAGCTGATGACGGTCCTGTCCCTGCTGGAGAAGCTGCCCTCGCCCGAGCCCTCCGAACAAGACTTCTACACACAGTTTGGCAACAAAGACACAGGTACAACAACAACAACAACAATGTTTTATTGGCCAATCAATCATCAGGCCGTCAGTCAATCACTCTTTGGAATGTCATATTTTCTGCGCACGTGCACGCCCCCAGAGACACGTGCACACCCCCAGGGACACGTGCACACCCCCAGGGAGAACAGAGCTCTGGGCACACAGGTCCACCCATCTTCGGCGCCCCTGGAGCAGTTAGGGGTTAAGGACACAACAGCAGTGGTAGACACCTTAGATGTGACGCCAGCAACCCTCCAGTCACCAGCTCACATCCGGCTCCCTCCTGGGGTGAGGATCCAACCAGCGACCTACAGATCGCTGGCCGACCTCACTAACCTCTAGGCTGCCTGCCACCCCCGGTAGAGGGACTGATGTCAATGACAAAAAGAGGAGCTGGACCTTAGGCCTACCCTACCCTAGGCCTAACCTAGCCTAGGCCTACCCTAACCTAGGCCTAACCTAACCTAGGGCCTACCCTAACCTAGGCTTAATCTAGGCCTACCCTAAGCCTAAGCCTAAGCTACTTTAGTTGGATAGTCGACTATGTACGGTCTACAGATGCTCTAATCAACTATAGCACATTTCATACAATGCTTTACAGGAATATCAGCTATGTTGTCGTGCAATTAGCATTTTCAGCATGGTAGATCTCTTCCTGTGTTTTCCTCGACGGGCATCCTAAGTTAATAACAGACTATACCCAGTGGAGGCTGGTGGAGATGGGTGATATCATTCCTCATTCCATTCCATGTCCTCCGATGTCTACCTCCACCAGCCTCCCCAGTGAGTATGTCAAACCCAGTGTCCTCATGGTGCCCCCCCCCCCCTCCCCCCCTTCCTCAGGTAAGATGCAGAACTACGAGCTGGTCCACTCCAGCAGGGTGAAGTTTGTCTACCCCAGCGAGGAGGAGATCGGAGACCTGACCTTCATCGTAGCCGAGAGGAAGGGACCTGGGGGGGGCGGGGCCTCTGCCTCACGCTCCTCATTCAACATCCTCCTCTACGTGCTGGTCTTCCAGGTACACTGAGGGAGGGGGATGACACCCAGGCCTAGGATTAGTATGTGTACACACCTGGACGGATGGATGGATGGATGAATGGGTGGATGGATGGATGGATGGATGAATGGATGGATGAATGGATGGATGGATGGATGGATGGATGAATGGATGAATGGATGAATGGATGGATGGATGGGCAGATTAATGGATGGATGGATGAATGAATGAATGAATGAATGGATGGATGGTCAGATGAATGGATGGATGGATGGATGGGCAGATGAATGGATGAATGGATGGATGGATGAATGAATGGATGGATGGATGGATGAATGAATGAATGGATGGTCAGATGGATGGATGGATGGATGGATGGATGGATGGATGGATGAATGGATGAATGAATGAATGGATGGATGGATGGATGGATGGATGAATTAATGAATGAATGAATGACTGAATGAATGACTGAATGACTGACTGACACCTAGGCCTAGGACGTGTGTGTAAGCTTGTGTTTGTCTGGTTTCTGTATTGGTGTTCCCTATGGGAACCATCCATGTGAAGCACCGAACCTCCCGTGGTTCTTTCTCCAGGTCCAGATCAGCAGCAGTCAGAGCCCAGGCCCGGTGGCCTCCTCCTCCCCAGCCCCCCACCCCCCCCAGCCGGTCCTCCGGCCCAAAACCCTCATCCTCACCAGCACCGACGTCTTCCTGCTGGACGAGGACTACGTCAGCTACCCGCTCCCCGACTTCGCCAAGGAGCCGCCGCCCAGGGACAAGTACCAGCTGGTGGACGCCAGGCGGATCCGGGACCTGGACCGGGTCCTGATGGGGTACCAGACCTACCCGCAGGCCCTGACCCTGGTGTTCGACGACGTGCCCGGGCCGGACCTCCTCTGCCACCTCACCATGGACCACTTCGGGGAGGAGGTGGAGGGGGGCGGGGGCGGGCGGGGGGCGCAGGGGTCCGGGGCCAGCGGGGCGGACAGCGAGGTCCAGTGGTGCATCTACGTCCCCGGAGCCGACAGCAGGGAGAGACTGATCTGTCTCCTGGCCCGGCAGTGGGAGGTGCTCTGTAGTAGAGAACTTCCTGTAGAACTGACCGGCTGATTGGCTCACTGGCTGACCAACTTGACCGCCTGATTGGCTGTCTGTCTAACTGGCTGGCTGTCCAAATGACTGGCTGATTGGGTCAACAGACTGGACTGGCTTACTGATACTAAAGCACATTTAAAAATAAATAAATAAAGGACAGGTGTTGCAAAGTAGCCAACTATCACCCTGACAACGACCACGGCCTGGTCTGCCCATGAGGGATACAAACTCAGACTAAACCTAAACCTAAACCTATCTATCACAACACAGGGAACTAACCTCCCAAAGATGTCTCTCCTCTCTTCACCTCACAGACAGACACAGACTCTTTTATAATATTATGGTGTACCATTTTTACGCAATGCATCCTGGGAAGTTTGTAAGAGTCCACATGAGTATATTTATTTGTTTACCTTTCGGCCTTTCGGCTTCTATCATAGACCTAGCCTTGTTTTAATACTGTCAGCCTCCCTCCCTCTCTCCCTCCCTCCCTCCCTCTCTTCCTCCCTCCATGTCTGATCTGCTCTGACATGGCTTGGTTCGTTGAGAAGCGTTGTGCTGTGAACGCTCGCTTTGACCAATCGTGAAGATGAGGAAGGAAGGATTCATTTAGATGATAGTGAGAGTATTGACACATGGGTCTCCATTGTTTCCTCCCACCCGTCTACGGAACACACTGCTGCTGAGCACTGTGTGTGTGTGTGTGTGTGTGTGTGTGTGTGTGTGTGTGTGTGTGTGTCTGTGTGTCTGTGTGTGTGTGTGTGTGTGTGTGTGTGTGTGTGTGTGTGTGTGTGTGTGTGTGTGTGCGCGTGTGTGTGAGTGTGAGAGATATTATTGCTTTTCTATTAAACAATATTACAGTATTATAATTGTATTTTGAATGAAGTATTATTGTTTTTGACAAAAGGATGGTCGGGGGTCCCAATTCCAAAAGTTTTTTTTTTACTGATCAGTAATTTGTTTTAAGTATGAATTTAGAAAGTATTATTTTATGCTGGAGTGATTTCACTGCACCCTTGATGTACCTCATATACACAGGTTTGTGTCTACGTAAAAAGACAAAAATAATACTATTCAGTTGTATAACATGTTGATGTATAATGAACTCATTCTGTTCAGGTCAAACAATGTCTCATCACAAAGCGTATTCATGATTTATCACAAGAATTGAACATGCACTTTAAACAGTTATTCTGTCAAGAAAAAAATAAAGGAAAAGTTCTCGCTCAGCAGAAGTTGGCTGTCCTCTGCGTTGCCCAGGGCGACAGTCACCAGGGTGACAAGTCAGCAGTATTCATCCTGTTCCTCAGACAGACGGCTTGAGGAAATCACGCTGTTGCGAAACACCACCATCACTTTGTCTGACGTCTGTAACCACCCCACAGGGTTAACGTCTGTATCCACCACACAGGGTTAACGTCTGTAACCACCACACAGGGTTAACGTCTGTAACCACCATACAGGGATTGCCATTGTACCCTCCTTGCACAGAATTGTCTTCGCTGCTTCTGTTTTTATATATTATCAAGAAAATAAATACATGAATGTGTTGGAGAGGTGTGTATCTGTGTGTATCTGAACCTGTGTTGTGTGTGTTTGAGGAATGGGGAATGTGGTGGTAGAGAGCAGAGCAAACAGGAAAGTTCTGCTCAGGGTGGGAGCAGCGTATTGTTGGCTCTGACCTACTCTCTTCCTGTTATTGGACTGGGCTGTGTGTGTGTGTGTGTGTGTGTGTGTGCGTGTGTGTGTGTGTGTGCGCTGTTTATTCACTTTACACAGAGATGGGAAACCAGCTGACCCACAATCAGGAGGTATTCTAGGACCCGCTCCATCCTTCAACACACAGAGACCAAGAAAACATTACACACTGATACTCTACTATGACACTATTGTATTATTGTAAGGTTCAAGAGAATATTACATTTACATTACCTTTTTGGCATTTAGCAGACGCCTTTATCCGAAGCGACAACAAATACATTTGTCTAAGTGAAGTGAATCATCTATCCATCAGTCATCGCAAGAAAAAGTAATCTGTGCTTGAGCCAGGGACGATTGGCAGTCAATTTTTTTTATTATTGTTATTTATTTTTTTACAGTAGAGAAACTACAGGAGGGTAGAGGGGATGAAGAGGTCTTAAATGGGTCTTCAATCTAGGGCAGAAGATAGGTACAGACAAACTGATTGGATGTTGTTTTTGTTGACATGAAGGGGCCAGGCCAGGGGTGTATTCTACGGAGCCCCCCTGGGGTCACATATTAAAACATATAAAAATATTTGATGTGTGAATCCGTTCCCTCGGTTTTCTAATTCGTGCCCTCGGTTTAGTAATTTGTTAGGGTTAGGGTTACAAAACCGAGGGAACGGATTCACACATCAAATATATTTTTTCTACCATGTGACCCCAGGGGGGCTTCGTAGTAGTCCATCAACGTCACTAGGCTTGGATTTTTTAATAAATCTTGTGGGATGTGACCATCCCACTCTCACAAAACCTCAGTTTTCTTAGGAAGGTTTTCTTTCGTAATATACTGTTGGATAACTAAGTCTGCATTAGAGGAAGGGGAGATTCTGTAAACTTAACCTCCTTTTCCTCAGGAATGTTCTCTGCCATGCACGGAACTGCTGGTGGTCAATGATTGAACAGGGTTAGCCGGTACCAGCGGTGAGATGCAGTGTTTACGCAGGCATGGCTGTTGCCTAGAACAGCATAGCACACTGCTATTCTGTCAGCATGCAAAGTGTCTCGTCTGTGTGTGTGTGTGTGTGTGTGTGTGTGTGTGTGTGTGTGTGTGTGTGTGTGTGTGTGTGTGAGTGTGCTGAGCCTGGTCTTCCAGGCAAAATCATGTCCTGCATTGTTGAGATTTACGCTCGTCAGCTTTCTGTATCAGTGCACTGGAGTTGGAATTTCCCACTCTCCAATTTTTTTGGGGGGGTTGGTTGACTTTACTGGCAACAGACAAAAAGCAGGAGAGAGAGACGGGAACGGGAGGGTATGTACAGTGTCAAAAGAGCGGTGTGACCGGGTTCAACCTCACGCAGACACAGGTGCCGAAGGTGCTGGCACGAACCGCTAGCTAGACCAAGCGCCAGGCTGCGTTGCCTGTCATTGTTGAGGTTCACCCTTGGCCGCCAGCCTCCCTCTCCTGTCAGCCAGAGGCCGAACGTCCAGCCTGCTAGAGGTCACTCTGCTCTGGGGAACATCTTGTACCTGCCAGCAGGCAGCCCATTGAGCGCCCACTGGCCAATGTTCTATGGTGTTAACTCAGGGCCGGTCCTAGGCATAGGCGAACTAGGCGGTCGCCTAGGGCGCCAAATGCCTGGGGGGCGCCAAATGCTCCCCCCCAAATTGAATTTCATGTCTCTATGAAAATATGTTTGTCTATTTTTGTCTTGAAACCATTGTTGTCCATATTTTTACTGTTGAATGTGTGGGTGGTGATGAGGCAGTAGCCTACTGGTGGCTTAATGTGGTGGTGGTGGCACCCCTAAAACATATTTTGGGGGGGGCATCAAATCATACTCTTGCCTAGGGCACCTAAATGCCTAGGACCGGCCCTGTGTTAACTTTTTTTATTTTTATTTTTTTATTAGTTTTTCTGATTTTATCCCTTTTTCACCCAATTTAGTATCCAATTGTACCCAACCTAGCATCCAATTATCCCCTGCCTATTGCGTAGGATCCGCCGCACGACCCCGTGGCCGGCAGCCCCAGAGGAGATAGCCAGGCAGACGAGCTGTCTGGCTTCTCGAGCCCGACACCGTTATTCCGGCACCCAGGGTGTCCTATACCAATAGTCCTATACCCCCCTTGGTAGCGGCCGCTCAATATGCCGCTCCCTGTGAGCCCCGGCCATATCCGGGTCTGGCGAGACCGGGATTCGATCCCAGTCCCCGGTGGGCAGCTTGCACTAGAGGCTAATGCTTAGACCGCTGCGCCACCGCGGGGCGCCTGTACAGGCCATCGCGACGACTCTCCACTCCACTCTATCCCACCTGGAGAGGGGGAACAGCTACGTGAGACTGCTCTTTGTGGACTTCAGCTCTGCCTTCAACACCATCCTTCCAGACAGGCTAGTGACCAAACTACTAGACCTGGGACTATCACACTCCATCTGTGCATGGATCAAGGACTTCCTGTCTGACCGCCCCCAGAGGGTGCGGGTGGGCTCCCACACCTCCACAGCCCTCAGACTCAGAACTGGGTCCCCCCAGGGCTGCGTGCTAAGCCCCATCCTCTACAACCTCTACACCTACGACTTCACCCCCGTCCACCCCAGCAACTCCATCGTAAAGTTTGCAGACGACACCACCGTGGTGGGCTGCATCTCGGGGGGGGGGGACGAGGCGGCGTACAGGGATGAGGTGGAGCAGCTGGGCAAGCTGTGCAAGGTTAACAACCTGCTGCTGAACCAGTCAAAGACCCAGGAAATCATCGTGGACTTCAGGAGGAAAAAATCTGAGGTCCAGCCCCTGCTCGTCGATGGAGGGAGCGTGGAGAGAGTCTCAACCCTCCGATTCCTGTGGGTGCACATACAGGATGACCTGTCCTGGAAGACCAACACAGCAGCCATCATCAAGAAGGCACAACAGCGGCTCTACTTCCTGAGAGTCCTCAGGAAATACCACCTCAAACAGGAGCTGCTTGTGACCTTCTACCGCTGCACAGTGGAGAGCATCCTCACCTACTGCATCTGCGTGTGGTTCTCCAGCTGCACAGCCGCAGAGAGGAAAGCGCTACAGAGAGTCGTGAGATCGGCCCAGAAGATCATCGGCGCCCCCCTCCCCTCTCTGGAAGAGCTGTACAACACACGCTGCCTCAGGAAGGCCTCCAAGATCTCCAGAGACCCATCATACCCTGGGAACGAACACTTTGTTCGGCTGCCCTCGGGCAGGCGGTTCAGGACCATGTCCGCAAGGACAAATAGACTGAAGCTCAGCTTCTACCCCAGGGCCATTCAGGCCCTGAACACAGCAAAGACCTAGGTTCTAGGCCCTGGACAATCTAGACAATTTGATGGCAGCTACTAGATTGTAATCAAGTGCAATACTGAAACACAACTGTGAACATTTCAAACCTGCAAACTGCAACACTTTAAATGAATGTGCAATAATACTATGTGCAATATGACAACCCTCGGGTACATAAGGTTCAGAGATAGGAAATGTTAGGATATTTATAGCATAGCATAGAGTACAGCACAGTGTTTTACTTGTATAGTATAGTATAGTGGATAGTGTATATAGCCTTTATTTATGTAAACCAGCTCTTTTCCCTTCTTGTTTTTAGTATTTTTTTCCTAGCACCAGGGGAGCCCCCCCTCCCAAATTTCGTTGTATGGTACCTGTACTATATCAATGACAATAAAGACCATTCATTCATTCATTCATTCATTCATTCATTCTTCTATCTCCACCCCGTCTCTCTGTGTGCGTGATGTGGTCTCGTGCTTCAGAGGGAAGTAAGACATTTTTGGGGTAACCATCCCATCATCACTTTGGTCAAACTCACTGAATCATAATGGGACAATGAGAGGAAACAAGAGTGTGAAAATGGTCGACTCAGCGTTGCTGTGGACAGTGAGGTGAACATGGTCAAGTGCTGTGGAAATCACAAGGGTTTTGTGTTTTTAGAAGAGACATTTTGTGCTTCCTTTTTACTTCTGCCCCCCCCCCACACACACACACACCATCCCTTCATAAACCAGACAGACTATTATTACGGCCTGGCTTTGTACCATAACAAAAAGGGACACGCACCATGTATAATGAAAAATAATCAAGAATTTAATCAAACTAAGGTATGCCAAACAGATGTTTGTAGTTACATGTATGTCACTCAAATGTATTGATTCAAATTTAATGAATCTTAAGGTATCATTTGAATGCATAAGAGATTGTATATGTTGGTAAATATGGTCCATGCAGATTGCACACTCAATTTATCTAATCCAGGGGTGTCTGGTGGAGGTAGAAATCCTAAAACGGCCTCATTGAGTGTGTAATGCATGGAACAGAATGAAGGATGGTATCAAAGGGTATCTACCTTCCCAGCCTCCCCAGCCTCCTCTCCCTCCACCAGCCTCCCCAGCCTCCTCTCCCTCCACCAGCCTCCCCCAGCCTCCTCTCCCTCCACCAGCCTCCCCCAGGCTCCTCTACCTCCACCAGCCTCCCCCAGTCTCCTCTCCCTCCACCAGCCTCCCCCAGCCTCCCCTGATAATCCCTTGAAAGTCTCCAGTAGACAGCATGGCCATTCCTCAGAGCACATCCTTCATTCTGTATCCACCTGGAAATCTGCTAATTGTTTTATGATAGTTGTTTTTTTTGTCCCTCTTAGATTATGCTGAATCTGACAGTCCACAGTCAGCTGACGAGCAAGGATATCCGTTCATCATGGAGGCCAATCGGGGGAGGAAATCCTGTCAGGAAAAGGTCTTTTTTTCTCACACTCCTCTCTAGGGCTGGTGTGTGTGTGCTGGTGGCATGGTTTGGTTCAGTTGTTTCGACCACCGCATTCGCCACATTGAACTTGAACGTTCCACAGCTAAGGCATGCCATGCGATTATGAAGCTAGAACGGTGAATTGAGGAAGGTATTTTGGGGAGTTTCTGCACTCTGACATCTCAGGGGATACAAGATAAGAGTTCTGGGAGGAGGTGGAGGCTCCTTTAGCACTTTTCTGTGTATTTTCTTTCCTAAATGTGAGAGAACATTGGAGAAGGCTTTGCACCATGCACACAATGGAGACAAGCATGCTGTTGCTCCTGGTTCTAGGACTCATGGTGTCATGTAGTTCACAAGTGGTAAGCCAACGACACGTGTTTTAAACTTGTTTTATTTTTTAAATGTTGCTGTTATGATGCACGGTGTGACCAACGTTTCAAAGTTTTAGGTCAGTGTTTACTGGTTATAAGTTGTTTGGAATACAGTTCAGTCAATCACAGTTTTTGTGTCAGTTGTTGTGCGATATTTAAAGTTGAACTGAAAACTGTTATTGAAAGATAACAAACTGATAGTGATGAGGGTAGTCACATGTGTACAGTATGTTTCACTGGCTTTACGCTCAGGGCCAAACCTACAGTAATGTACATCTCTGTGGTATTGTGTGAATTTACATTCACTGTACTGTGAATATACAGTGCTGCTTGAAAGTATGTGAATTGTGAACCCCTTGTGCAATTATAGATAGCAATTATAGATGCACTAATTTCTTTATAGTTTTGTTTTCCTACTTCACGCATGATTCCCTCTAAACCAACATATGGAATTGGCAAATATAAACCTGCTATGTCAGATAAAAACTGACTGGTTCTGATTAAATAAAGGTTTCATGGTAAAACAAACAAAAGAAAATCTATAATTGCACAAGGGGTTCAAATACTTTCAAGCAGTATACAGTATGTTTCTGCTGTTTTGTTTTTTAAAGGTTAGGCTTTGTTTTTTTTTATTCCATTTTATTGGATAGAGACAGGGAAGATGAGGAATGCCAATATGGGCTTATATGTGCACTGTAGGCAATGGAGCTAGACCACTGGACCACCCCAGGCCATGGTGCAAGACCACTGGACAACCCCAGGCCATGGTGCTAGACCACTGGACCACCCCAGGCCATGGTGCTAGACCACTGGACCACCACAGGCCATGGTGCTAGACCACTGGACCACCCCAGGCCATGGTGCTAGACCACTGGACCATCCCAGGCCATGGTGCTAGACCACTGGACCATCCCAGGCCATGGTGCTAGATCACTGGACCACCCCAGGCCATGGTGCTAGACCACTGGACCACCACAGGCCATGGTCCTAGACCACTCAACCATCCCAGGCCGTGGTACCAGACCACTGGACCACCACAGGCCATGGTGCAAGACCACTGGACCACTCCAGGCCAGGGTGCAAGACCACTGGACAACCCCAGGCCATGGTGCTAGACCACTGGACCACCCGAGGCCATGGTACCAGACCACTGGACCACCCCAGGCCATGGTGCTAGACCACTGGACCACCCCAGGCCATGGTGCTAGACCACTGGACCCCCCCAGGCCATGGTGCTAGACCACTGGACCACCCGAGGCCATGGTACCAGACCACTCGACCACCCCAGGCCATGGTGCTAGACCACTGAACCACCCCAGGCCACAACTATCCAGCATGTTCTAGTATGTGATAGATGAGTGATGTGTTGTAAGTAACTGCTGTGCTGTACGTTGCAGGCGCCTGTTAACCGCTGTGATGTCGTCAGCCCAGTCAGCGTCACCACGCCCTGCACCTCCTGCGCCGCGTCCACCGGCGTGTCGTGTCCCCGCGGGTTACGGAAGGTCACGAAAGACATGGGGACGCCCAACTGCCGGTAACCACTGTCCTAACACCGTCCTGACCAGGGGAGGCTGGCGGAGGTAGAAATCGGAGGATGGGCTCATTGTAATGCGTGGAATGAAATGGGGGACAGTCTTACCATTCCACCATTCCTCATTTTTCGCGGAATGCGATTTCTACCTCCACCAGCCTCTTCTGTGTGCGTGTGTGTGTGTGTGTGTGTGTGTGTGTGTGTGTGTGTGTGTGTGTGTGTGGTGCGTGCGTGCTTGCATGCGTGAATGTGTGTGTGTGTGTGTGTGTGTGTGAGAGATCTATACTAGTAGTCACTAATCACTAGTCAGAAATCAGTGCTGGTGTCTTTCATCGCAGTTCTAATTGACATCTCAAAGATAACCAGCATCAATGGGGAGAGGTCACTACTCATCATCGACCACACACAGCAGTGAGAGTACGGCTGAGGAGATGGGTCTCCATCCTATTCTATGTTTTTATATTCACTTCATGTTCTTATTCCTGTTGTAAAGCACTTTGAGCTGCATTTCTTGTATGAAAGGTGCTATATAAATAAAGCTTTACTTACTTACTTCTGCTGCACACTGTTTCAAAGCTTCAGTCTGTGGACCCGTTTTAAACACTTTGGCTGTAGGTCTTGGTCACACCTCTTTTGCAGGTGCACCCTGTCCACAATATCAATACAATTACAAAACAACACATACCAAAAAATACGACACAATAAAATCCAGAAATGAATACATCATATAAAACCACAACATTATGTTACTTCATCAAAGAGGTCCTCAATCAACACACTCCATTTCCCAAGTGGCTCCAGAACCACCAACTGTAATCTCGGGTTAGGGTTTGTTTTGACCTCTATAGGTATAGGTCTACTATTAGTCAGGCCTCAGTAACCTTATCTTTGTCTCTCAGTTACGTGGTGGTCATAGGTGGGGTGTCACTGATGTCGTCGGGCTGCTCACACACTTGTGAGAGGTCAGTCACGAGGCCCAGATGTTGCCCGGACCACTTTGGTCCTCAGTGCACAGGTGAGTACCTGTCCACACACAACCCCTAGCCCCCTCAGACCAACCCTTAGCCCCTAGCCCCTTCATAACAAACCCTAGCCCCTAGCCCCCTCAGACCAACCCTTAGCCCCTAGCCCCTTCAGACCAACCCTTAGCCCCTAGCCCCTTCAGACCAACCCTTAGCCCCTAGCCCCTAGCCCCCTCAGACCAACCCTTAGCCCCTAGCCCCTTCAGACCAACCCTTAGCCCCTAGCCCCTTCAGACCAACCCTTAGCCCCTAGCCCCTTCAGACCAACCCTTAGCCCCTAGCCCCTTCAGACCAACCCTTAGCCCCTAGCCCCTTCAGACCAACCCTTAGCCCCTAGCCCCCTCAGACCAACCCTTAGCCCCTAGCCCCTTCAGACCAACCCTTAGCCCCTAGCCCCTTCAGACCAACCCTTAGCCCCTAGCCCCTAGCCCCTTCAGACCAAACCTTAGCCCCTAGCCCCTTCAGACCAACCCTTAGCCCCTAGCCCCTTCAGACCAACCCTTAGTCCCTAGCCCCCTCAGACCAACCCTTAGCCCCTAGCCCCCTCAGACCAACCCGTAGCCCCTAGCCCCCTCAGTCCAACCCTTAGCCCCTAGCCCCTTCATAACAAACCCTAGCCCCAAGCCCCTCAGACCAGCCCCTAGCCCCTAGCCCCTAGCCCCTAGCCCCCAGCCCCTAGCCCCTCAGCCCTCTCAACCCCCAACCCATCTTCCGTAGACTTCCCTGTAGATCTGAAAGGTTGGACAGGTATACAGCAGGGTTAGGGTTAGGGTTAGTGAGGTGACAGACTTTTAAATCGTGTGTTGATTGTCTGTGTCCCTCCAGCTTGTCCTACTTGGTCTGGTAAGACTTGCAACTGGCACGGGACGTGCATGGATGGAATGGCGGGCAACGGAACCTGTGTGTGTGAGGTGAGGACTGAAGCTCAGGTAGTGCCCTCAAGGTTTCTCCCCCATTGGATAGTTTTTCCCTTTGCTTTCATTCTACTGATTGTCGCGGGGACCTTCGGAACAAGTCGCGCTAACCGGTCACGACTTTCACCGTCCTGGCACCCCACTGCTGTCAGAGAGAGTCACTCTCTATCTTCCACCGTAGACTGAAGACCTCCATCTCTTCAGGCTACACATGAACTGTCCCTCCTGAAACATCTCCATCCCCTCTAACCCCCCCTGTACAGTTTCTCTACTGAATATAAAAAATACTAAAATGAAATAAAATCTTCCTTCTTCTAGCATGATGACTGCCAATGTCCCCTGGCACAAGCAGAGATTACTTTTCTTGCGATGACTGAAGGATAGATGATTCACTTACTTAGACAAAATGTATTTGTTGTAAGTCGCTTTGGATAAAGGCGTCTGCTAAATGCCATAAATGTCAGTGTAAATCAACAAGGCACCGTTAAGCACTTTGTGACTAAATGTATTCAAATTGCTGATACTGTACTAAATACTGTACGACTAGAATTTGATTGATATCGGAAAAAAAAAGACATACAGTTTCTATACACTGTCGTGTGGATTTATTCCGTTTTTTGATTTGTCCGCCAAAGAGGTATCAGAATGATGTTTTAGCACATGCAGTTTTAGGTTTAACCTGTGTTTCCCACTCTGTCCCACGACGCAGGCGGGGTTCTCTGGCTTCGCCTGCCAGGAGTGTCAGGAAAAGAACGTCTACGGAGATCGCTGTACCTCAGGTGTGACACTCTTTCCTTTAATTAGTATTGTATTTTATAGCCCCGCGGTGGCGCAGCGGTCTAAGCATTAGCCACTAGTGCAAGCTGCCCACCGGGGACTGGGATCGAATCCCGGTCTCGCCAGACCCGGATATGGCCGGGGCCCACAGGGAGCGGCATATTGAGCGGCCGCTCCCAAAGGGGGGTATAGGACTATTTCCGGACAAGGATCCGTCGCGCAACAGCGCCCCCGGGGTGCCGGAATAACGGTGCTGGGCTCGAGGAGCCAGTCAGCTAGTCTGCCTGGCGATCTCCTCTGGGGCTGCCGGCCACGGGGTCGTGCGGCGGATCCGACGCAATAGGCAGGGGATAATTGGATGCTAGGTTGGGTTCAATTGGATACCAAATTGGGTGAAAAAGGGATTAAAAAAAAGTATTGTATTTTATTGTTCCATGTGATTTGTTGGTCCCACTTTATAAGGATAGGCCCCTCGGTCTGCAGATGCTGAAACTATACACAAAAAGACATTCTCTCTAACCCTATTTATGTGCAACTGTATTTCGTTGTCTGGTACTTGTACTCTGCAATAACAATAAAGTTGAATCTAATCTAATCTAATCTAAGTGTAAGATTGTAGTTAGGTCTGCTGCCTTTGATGTAAAGAGTGATTTTCTGTGGCCTGCGGTCATCCAGTTGTCTAGCTCCAAGGCCTACAGTGAACACATGTCCATATCGGCATGGGTTCGAATCCGGCCCATGCCCTGCTGACATACCCTCTCCTCCTTACTTCCTGTGTCTGTCCAATAAAAACAGAAAAATAATCTATCCAAAAAAGAACCTTTAAAAAGAGTGTTTTCCCCTGCGTCCCTGGTGCAGTGTGCAGCTGTGTCCATGGAGAGTGTAACGCCGGACCAGAGGGAAACGGAGAGTGCTACTGTCAGCCTCCGTACATGGGCCCCAAGTGTGACCAAGGTACTGTCAGGAGGCATAGCTCTAATCCGTTTGTGTGACAGCACTCAAACTCATGTTTGATCACACTGCAACTAACAGACTCATCACTGTAACTACCAGACTCATCACTGTAACTAACAGACTCATCACTGTAACTACCAGACTCATCACTGTGTTAGATCTTAGCAACATTTATGCTTCTGTCTGTCAGACACACACATGACACAGACCCACACACACACACACACACACACACACACACACATACTCTATTCTCAGGTCACTCAGACACACACATTCTGTTCCTTCCAGGTCAGCCTGCTCTTCAGGGGTAGCAATAACACCACAATATGCAGACTCGAGAGGTTGTTATCTTAAAGACCTTGGGGGTTAGGCGTCAGGGCACAGACAGAGGGTGGGCAAGAGAGTATTTAAGCCTGTCTGTATGTCATAATGATGTTGTGGAATGGTCGTGGAATGCCGGATGCTGTGGTACCGTGCTGAATGAACCATTCGCTGACTGTCTTAATAAATCAAGTAGAGCGATTCCGACCCGTGTTGAACATTCTATTTTCTTGTCAAATCGTGTATGCTGCGCACCTAGTCTATCCTGAGATGACACAACGCATTTAAGATCACAATCCTCAATAGATTGATCCATTCCATCATTTTACCGACAAGAAGATTCTACAACTGTAACTAACAGACTCATCACTGTAACTAACAGACAGACTCATCACTGTAACTAACAGACTCTTCACTGTAACTAACAGACATACTCATCACTGTAACTAACATACTCATCACTGTAACTAACAGACTCATCACTGCAACTAACAGACAGACTCATCACTGTAACTAACAGACATACTCATCACTGTTACTAACAGACAGACTCATCACTGTAACTAACAGACTCATCACTGTAACTAACAGACAGACTCATCACTGTAACTAACAGACTCATCACTGTAACTAACAGACATACTCATCACTGTAACTAACAGACATACTCATCACTGCCACTAACAGACTCATCACTGTAACAGACAGACTCATCACTGTAACTAACAGACTCATCACTGTAACTAACAGACTCATCACTGTAACTAACAGACTCATCACTGCAACTAACAGACATACTCATCACTGTAACTAACAGACAGACTCATCACTGTAACTAACAGACTCATCACTGTAACTAACAGACTCATCACTGCAACTAACTGACTCATCACTGTAACTAACAGACTCATCACTGTAACTAACAGACTCATCACTGTAACTAACAGACTCATCACTGTAACTAACAGACTCATCACTGTAACTAACAGACAGACTCATCACTGTAACTAACAGACATACTCATCACTGTAACTAACAGACTCATCACTGTAACTAACAGACATACTCATCACTGCCACTAACAGACTCATCACTGTAACTAACAGACTCATCACTGTAACTAACAGACATACTCATCACTGTAACTAACAGACTCATCACTGTAACTAACAGACTCATCACTGTAACTAACAGACTCATCACTGTAACTAACAGACAGACTCATCACTGTAACTAACAGACTCATCACTGTAACTAACAGACTCATCACTGTAACTAACAGACTCATCACTGTAACTAACAGACTCATCACTGTAACTAACAGACAGACTCATCACTGTAACTAACAGACTCATCACTGTAACTAACAGACAGACTCATCACTGTAACTAACAGACTCATCACTGTAACTAACATACTCATCACTGTAACTAACAGACTCATCACTGTAACTAACAGACTCATCACTGTAACTAACAGACTCATCACTGTAACTAACAGACTCATCACTGTAACTAACAGACAGACTCATCACTGTAACTAACAGACTCATCACTGTAACTAACAGACTCATCACTGTAACTAACAGACATACTCATCACTGTAACTAACAGACTCATCACTGTAACTAACAGACTCATCACTGTAACTAACAGACATACTCATCACTGTAACTAACAGACTCATCACTGTAACTAACAGACTCATCACTGTAACTAACAGACAGACTCATCACTGTAACTAACAGACTCATCACTGTAACTAACAGACTCATCACTGTAACTAACAGACAGACTCATCACTGTAACTAACAGACTCATCACTGTAACTAACAGACTCATCACTGTAACTAACAGACTCATCACTGTAACTAACAGACATACTCATCACTGTAACTAACAGACTCATCACTGTAACTAACAGACTCATCACTGTAACTAACAGACTCATCACTGTAACTAACAGACATAGCAATGTGCTACTTTTTGCACTTACTTTCTTCTAGGATCCAGAGATCCCGGGCTATTTAGAGCCCTGGAGGCCCAGGTCTAACGACGTCACTGGCTGACCCCTTAGGTTGCTACGCTACCAGGCACCCCGACTTTACCCTTTTCTGATACAGTGTATGTGTTGTTCTTCTACAATAACTGTTCCCTAGCTGTGCTGATTTGTGTGGCGTTATATATACAGGGCCGGCTGTGGCTCAGGAGGTAGAGCTGGCGTCTAATGGTCGCAAGGTCGGCAGCTCGGTGGTTCGAACCCCGGCTGGTCATGTGTCGAGGTGTCATTGAGCAAGGCACTGAATCCCTAATTGCTCCAGGGTCACCGTCTGTGGTGGACCCCTTGCCGAGAGCATAAAATACCAACTTCCAACAATTGACTGACAAGTTGATTGCATGACAATAAAAACAATTAATTATTACAGTGACTGTTCCCTAGCTGTGCTGATCTATGTGGTGTTATCCACAGTGACTGTTCGCTAGCTGTGCTGATCTATGTGGTTGTTCTTTTACAGATATAGTTCCCTAGCTGTGCTGATCTATTTTTTGTTCTTTTGCAGTGACTGCTGCTTGCAAAGACTGCACTGCGTATTCCCACTGTAAGGGCGTGGCTGACAGCGCAGTATGTGAATGTCTCCCCAGATTTAAGAAGGTTGGACTCAACTGTGCAGGTAACAGATAAGGGCCCAGCATACATGTTTTATATGACATCGTTAGCCATTACTGCCATGGATGTTTCTTTTATTATTGTGGAGAATCTGTAAGGCAGTATCCTTCCTTCTATACTGCTGACAATAGACACCACAAGCCTGTGGCGCCACTTTTGCATCGCCTGTGGATGAAAGGCAGTGATTTCCCTATGATAGGATAAGCTGCAAATTTGCCCACACACTGATTTATGCTCAATTCTTCATATCTAATCCCAGAGCACAACAGCTGTGATGACAACCCACAAATGAGTTTTTTTTCAGTAGTTTGGTTTTCCCCCCCCAAAATATTAAAATGTTCCTTTTAGGGGAGGGTTGGGGCAGGGGAACATCTTCTTGTAGCATTGTGACTGCCAATAGCCCCTGGCCCGAGCATAGTTGACTTTTTTTGCGATGACTGATGGATAGATGATTCACCTACATATGTATTTGTTGTAAGTCGCTTTGGATAAAGGCATCTCCTAAAGGCAAAAAATCTAAATGTAAATCTATTAAATAGAACTAAAATTATAATTTTTTTAATTCAAAGCTGGTCTAACCCTCTCTAAAAAAGAAACCTGACCCTGTGTGTTTTCCCAGGAGTGTGCACGGCGGAGACCTGCCATGTGGATGCAGACTGCTCCTACCTGGGGGGCAGGACCTTCCAATGCAAGTGTAAGGACGGGTACGAGGGAGACGGCCAGATGTGTGTTCCCATCAACCCCTGCGTCCAGCACAACGTCTGCCCTGCCAACTCCACAGTCTGTGTCTACTCTGGCCCAGGCAAGGTGAGCTGGATACCGCCTCATAGAGCAGAACGGGCCGGAGTCTATTCTAGAGATCTGGGGCTGGTTTCACAAAAGCTTCGTAGCTTAAGTAGTACTTAATTTCTCCTGACGAGACAGCCGCGAAGCTGCAAGACAGTGGCAGAAGACAGAAGTCAATCTTCTATGCATGGCCTAACGATGTTGTGAAATAAAGAAGTTTGCTGGCGTAGGGTAGAAGGGGGTCTGGTAAGTGCTGCTTTAGTTACAAAGCTTTCGAAAAATGGACCCCTGTGGAGTGCATGCAGTAACTAGACTAATTAGACTTTTGTGTAAATCATGCTTTGATGTCAACAGGGATTTTTGTGAAAACATTTAAAACTACACGTACAAATGAAAGCTAATATTGGATCACAAGAGTGTTTTAAGCAAAGAAATGGATTCCCTTTTTTTTTATTAAATGATTATAATAACATTGACGGTCCACAATCAATATACACCGTTATCATTCATGTCTTTACAGACCGTTAGGCTTTACGTTTCCTGTGTTCTTTCATCTCATGTCAGTTGCAGTGGACAGGCTGGTGAAGGTAGAAATTGGAGGACGGACTCCTTGTAAAACATGGAACGGAATTATGAGTCCGTCCTCCGATTTCTACCTCCCCAGGTCAGTTGCCAATACGTGAGCTTAGAATTATAAGGTTCTATCTGGAATGGACTTTATTTGTCATTGCTACAGTACAGGTACCAAACAACGAAATTTAGGAGGGGTGGCTCCGTTTAGGGCAGTTCAGAGATATTGAGCGTCAAAGTTTTTACATCCCATTATGTTTTGTGAGATGGAACCTTTGTATTTTATTAATTACTAACAAAAAAAAAATCAACATTTAAAAAATAACACCACACAGGCATTAATAAACACCTAATGGATCAGATTATGTAAAAAACTCAATTTTGACAAAAATGGAGATAGAACCTTATCATTCTAAGCTCACGAATACACTGGTTGGTATGGTGTGATGTGCTCTTCCCCAGGCCGCCTGTGCCTGCATGAGTGGGATGGAGGGTTCCGACCCCGCCGCCGGCTGCTCTCTGAGGTCTGCCTGCTCAGACAGCACCTGTGACAGGACGGCCCGCTGTGAGACAGAGATGAACGGAACCCCCAGGTAATAGAATCATAATAGATGCCTTTTAGCTGACACTTTTAGCCATAGTGAGTACATATTCAGTATATATGGTCCCGACGGGAATCAAACCCACAACCTAAGCATTGTTAGCGCCATTGCTCTACCAACTGAGCCACATAGGACCACACCTGCTTACCCCTGCCTGCCTACCTGCCTGGTAGATGAATGGGACCCCCAGGTAGGTTACCCCTGCCTGCCTACCTGTCTGGCTCCACCTGCACAGGGAGGCCTACTGCAGTCTTGTATGGCCTTCACACACGATAGGGCCGACCCAGACTGTACGGGCATCCCCCTCAGGGGGGCGGGGCATCCCCCTCAGGGGGGCGGGGCATGCTGGCTGGGGTGGTTTCCTTTCGCATTGTCCTTTCCAGCACTGGTTCAACAGCTACGGTGGAGGGTGAGAGAGAGAGGGGGCAGTGGGGGCACTGGTTCAACAGCGACGGTGGAGGGTGAGGGGGGGTTGCAAAAATGATAATTCCCCTCGGGCCTCAATGAAGTATATCTTCTTAGTTTGTGTTGTAGTTGTAGTGAACAGTGTCCTTTTCCCTCCTTTCTCAGGTGCTTGTGTCACGACGGGCAGATTGGCGACGGCAGGCGTTGTTATGGCAACCTGATGGAGCGGGTGGTGGAGTTGGACCGGGAGGGGAGCCAGAAGGGAAAGCTGTCTGGAACCATCATGCTGTTTGGTTGGTTTTGGCTCCTCCTTAGTCTCTCCACTGGCCTATCGCAGCAGCCCAGAGGCCAGTGTCCAATCACAGAGGGCCTCAGGGGGTCGCGCATCCCCCCCCCCCATCCTGACACCCACCACCTCCCCACTCCTCCTAAGAATTTAGAATATCATCACCCCCAAAAGATTTCCACACTGGGCCAATGTTCCGGTCAAATACATGATTCATGTACATTGTATGTTTAAAAAAGACATTGTTTACAAACAATGCAGTAAAACAATCATGTATTTTGGGTTATGATAGGTAAGACAGTTGTACTAACCGCATTGGGCAGTTATACGTTATACCTTTCAAGAATCAACGGGTGCTGTATATATCATGAATTTAAATGACTACTGAACAGAGGAACACATTCCAGAGTGTGGCTTCAAATGTACATGTTATTGATAAGGTTATGTATGTTATTGATAAGGTTTATTGTACATGTTATTGATAAGGTTTATTGTCCATGTTATTGATAAGGTTTATTGTACATGTTATTGATAAGGTTTATTGAACCGTGTTGTGTTTGTGTTGTAGAGAAAGGATGCCAGGACTCCCTCAGCCAGCCTGAGCTCTACACCGTGTTCCTCCCTCTCCTCAAAACACCGCTATCTGTAAATAAACACATTTAATTAATAATAATAATAATAATAATAATAATAACCTATTGTTATTATACTGCAACATTTCCTTACATAGGACCGGTTTCCTGGACACAGATTAAACCATGTCCAGGATTCACACTTCAATGGAAAATCTCAATTGAAGACACTTTTTAGTCGATAGGATTAGGATTGAACTTGATCTGTGTCCAGGAGCCAGTAATCTATATCCTTTTCTGTATGCCCTCAGGGAGATCTAGACGTGTCTGCGTGCAAACTTCACCTCATCCATGGTCAACATCTTTACAAAGACCTGGAGGGGAAAGACTTCTCCACTGTTTTAGGAGCAGAAGTTCGATTCAAAGGCAACAAGGTGAATTACGTAATCAGAAATTTTAAAGTACATTTTTATCCATCAGTTCAGTGACAATTGGCAATACGTATGTGATTATGGTCAGGTACTTCAGTTGTATGTTATACAATATGTGTCTTTAGATAATTATTTGAAGAAAAAAAAGTGTGTGTAAATTTGCACCTTTGTTTTACAGAAGTTTATCCTGATGGACGCTCCCAAGGAATTCTACACAATAATCCAAGAGGATATTCCTGCAGCCAATGGCATCATCCACATTATTGACATGCCAATGAAAAGAAATGTCCCTGACACTACACGTGATGAGCAGGTCAGATTATATTTTTTTGCATACAGTATAAACGTGACACGGTCTGGTCAATTGGTAGATAATGTTTGGATGTCATCTTTTTTTATCGTTCTCATTTTTGCATAAGTGGAAGTGGTCTTCTCAAAGAACACTTTGACAGTATTTCAATAATGTATTAAACCCTGAAATTGTCATTTAATCGCAAAGCCATAAAACATGGTCTATGTATGATCTACTGTGTGTATGATTGGTCATATGATGTCTTTCCTCTCTACATGTATCTACATGATATCTTATATCTTAGGTGGTCTAAGGTACTTAACTAATTATAACTTTCTAATATTGTAAATGTCAAATCAATGCTCATTGTTTGATAGTGAATGATTTCTTTTTTCTTATTTCAAGTTTGCCGACAAGACAATTGGTGAAATTATTACAAAGGATGAAAAATACAACAGATTTCTCTCTCTAGTTGACGTGAGTCTCTTTTGTTTGGTGATGTGATTATTTGTTTACACGAATATATATATATATATTTTTACTAGTTTTTCTTGGATACTTGATGAAACAGACCAGAACTTGATCGATGAGGCATCTTATTGGCTATGGATTTCCCTCTGTAGGACCAGAGACGCCATCAATCACTTGTGTGTACTGACTGGATCATTGATCAGATTATTTATCTGATCATGGATTTGGTTATTGATTAGATCATTGATCCCTGTCCCTCTTCTCTGCCCTCCAGAACTGCGGCGCAGCCATGCCTCTGAGGGGTCCCGGGCCGCTGACGGTCTTCATCCCGACCAATCAGGCCGTGGACGACTTCAGGGACGGCAGTGTCCTCTACATGCTGACCGATGTGAGGGGATTAACACATTACATCCTTTTTTCATTCCTTTATATATGAATCCATTCATTCATTCATTCATTCATTCATTCATTGATCCATTCATTGATTCATTGTCTTCTTTTTGATCTTGATTTTATCTTTTTGCATTTTTGTTCTGGGTTTTTTGTGTCTGAGAATGGCACTTTTAAATTAACTCTATTATTATTATTATTATTTTCTAAATGGTAAATGGTAAATGGACTGACTTATATAGTGCCTTATTCCAAAGCGCTTTACAATGGCCTCTCATTCACCCATTCACACACACATTCACACACCAATGGCGGCAAGCTACCATGCAAGGCGCCGGCCCGCTCATTGGGAGCAATTTGGGGTTCAGTGTCTTGCCCAAGGACACTTCGACATGTGGCCAGCCGGGACTCGAACCGCCGATCTGCCAACATTGCGATCATTAGATGCCGGCTCTACCTCCTGCGCCACAGCCGCCCCCGCCCCATTCATCCATTTGAAGATAGCATTTAATAGAAGTGTGTTTGTGTTGCAGGCCAAGCACAAGCTTCAGGAGCTACTGAAGCATCACATGTATTCATACGCTGCGGTAAGGCCACCATGCTCCCTCTGTGTGTTAATGTCTCATGTTCTGTCCCTCTGTGTGTTAATCTCTCATGTTCTGTCCCTCTGTGTGTTTATGTCTCATGTTCTGTCAGGAGAGGCTAGTGGAGGTAGTCGAGTAGTAGACGAGAGGATGAATCTAGAATGAGAGGATGAGTCTAGGAGGAGAGGATGAGTCAAGGAGGAGAGGATGAGTCTAGGAGGAGAGGATGAGTCAAGGAGGAGAAGATGAGTCTAGAGGATGAGTCCAGAGGATGAGTCTAGGCTGAAAGGATGTCTAGGAGGAGAGGATGAGAGGATGAGTCAAGGAGGAGAGGATGAGTCTGGGATGAGAGGATGAGTCTGGGATGAGAGGATGAAGGCTGAAAGAATGAGTCGAGACTGAGAGGAAGATTCTAGAATGAGTGGATGAGTCTAGGATGAATCTAGAGGATGAGTCTAGTGTGTTTGAGATGAGAGGATGAGAGGATGAATCTAGAGGATGAGTCTAGGATGAGACGATGAGTCTAGTGTGTTTGAGATGAGAGGATGAGAGGATGATAGGATGAATTTAGAGGATGAGTCTAGGATGTAAGGATGAGTCTAGGATGAGAGGATGCGTCGAGTGTGTTTCAGATGAGAGGTTGAGTGTTTCTGAGTTGTGTGTATTGACTCTGCAGCTCACAGTGGACCAGCTCGCAAGTGTGGCACATATTCTGAGTATGGCCAATCAGATCATTGGAATCAACGTCACCAGCGATGTAAGTGATTTGATTGGTCTTTCACTGTGACTCAGTATATGTATATGTTACGGTACATGTGGGAATACGGTACATGTGGGAAAACCAGGGTTAGGGTTAGGTGCTACGTCGACTTGGTACATGCTGGCATGTCTAACCCTAACCCTAACCCTATCCCTAACCGTAGCACCCTAGCACCTAATCCTAACCCTAGTTTTCCC
>NC_137685.1:10059553-10224553 GCF_963989245.1 Nansenia antarctica | reverse complement strand
TGTCATGTGTGTGTAACGAGGGCTGGGCGGGGGACGGCCTGGCGTGCTCTGAGGTCAACCCCTGTCAGCTGGAGGGGCGCGGCGGCTGTCATGAGAAGGCAGACTGCAAGTACATCGGTCCAGGAGCGGTATGTGTGTGTGTGTGTGTGTGTGTGTACACGTGCGTGCATATGTGTGTGTGTGTGTGTGTGAGTGCTTACATGCATGTGCGTGCGCGTGTGTGCGTATGTGTGTGTGTGCGCATGCGTGCGTGCCTGCATAAGTGTGTGCATGCGTGAGTGCCTGTGTGTGCGTGCCTGTGCGTGCATACGTGTGTGTGTGTGAGTGCTTACATGCATGTGCGTGCGTGTGTGTGTGCGTATGTGTGTGTGCGCGTGCGTGCATAAGTGTGTGCCTGTGTGTGTGTGTGTGTGTGCGTGCATGTGCGTGTGTGTGTGTGTGTAACCAGGGTAGTAGGGCAGTAGTGTGACCAGACAGTGACTCTGTCTCTCTGTGTCCTCAGAGTGACTGTACCTGTAAGAGAAACTACATGGGAGACGGATTCATCTGTGACATCGTCAACCCCTGTCTGATTAAGAACGGAGGCTGCCACGCACTGGTTTGCACACACAACTTATATATAGTTATACTTGTATATAATTAATGATCATATATCTCTCACCTTTTAACTCTACGGATCCAAATTAATCCTATGACTGGACTAGGAGTTCCTTCATTGGACATGGTTTCTAGTCTAGGACTTGTTTTATGTAATAATCTGGGTAGCTGGGTCGCTAATCTGTGTCTTCCCCTCATCAGGCAAAATGTGAAAAGAAAGACAATGGAACTCATACCTGTGACTGTCCTGAAGGATATGCCGGAGATGGAGTCAGCTGCTATGGAACTATACAAGACGTATGTGTGTGTGCGTGTGTGTGTGTGTGTGTGTGTGTGTGTGTATGTGTGTGTGTGTGTGTGTGTGTGTTTGTGCGTGTGGGCATGCGTGGGTGTGTGTGCGTCTGAGCCAGATTAGTAGGGCAGGTGTGTGCGTCCGTGCGTGTGTGCAAGTCATTTCCTATGGAAGTATACTTGAGGTAAGTCATGCTAGGGGCCAGTCCGCTAGGGAGCTATACAAGAGACAAGAGAGCACGACCATCTGGTTTAGTGGTAGGTGTCTGGGTCCCCCGTTGCGAGGTCCATGGTTCGAGCCTTGCTGAGTTGTAAGATAAGATAAGATAGATTTATAACAGTGTCTGCTGTTAGAACAAAAAACACAATAACAATTGCACACTGGCAATCATACAACACAGCACAGTTAAAAAAACGGTCAAAATGTGACAGTATTAACAATGCTAACGGTTTAACAGTATTAACAATGCTAACGGTTGTGTTTGTGTTCCTAGGAGTTGGAGATGAACCCAGATTTATACTTATATAATCGCTTCATACAGGTCAGTAGTTGTCCATGTCCTTCACATGCATTGTAGACTCAATTACTATATCCCCTTTGTTAGATTGTTTATATCCTGCATTGATTTGTTGATGTGTTACATATATATATATATATATATATATATATGTATGTTACGGTACATGTGGGGAAACTAGGGTTAGGGTTAGGTGCTAGGGTGACTTGGTACATGCTGGCATGTCTAACCCTAACCCTAACCCTAATCCTAACCCTAACCCTACCCCTAATCCTAACCCTAACCGTAGCACCCTAGCACCTAACCCTAACCCTAGTTTTCCCACATGTACCGTCTTCCCACATGTACCGTAACATATATATACTATATACAGTATATATATATACTGTAGATTTCTATACATTATTCCATACATGTTAGTACTCCCACAAAGGAAATAGCTTTTTGCTTGTTTTTCCCCCTTTCTCAGAGAAGTTCAAACTTCGATCTGAGTGGCAACATAACTGCCCTGGTGCCCTCCCGAGAAGCGATGCGCAATCTGAGTCGAGTCGAAACGGACTTCTGGTTGGAGCGTTACCACCTCCCTTACCTTCTGAAGTAAACGTCTTAGCCCACAAACCACAATTCACAATATGACACAGGGGAGGCTGCTAGGAGGTGGAAATCGGAGGACGGGCTCATTGTAATGCATGGGACGGAATGAGGAACGGTCAAACATGTCTGTTCCATGCATCACAATGAGCCCGTCCTCCGATTTCCATCTCCACCAGCCTCTGCTGGTCCATGTGTACATCCAGTAACAGTAGAAGTGGACTGGTTTCTGGACCACGGCCAAGCTTGTAGCCCGAGTAGCACTGAAACTCCTGTTCCCTCCACAGAGTACACTTCCTTCAAGGTATATACTCCGTAGAGGACTTGGACAAGCATGTCAACAAGAAGCTGCAGACTCTAAACTCAGCGACCGCGTGGGAGGTCAAGAACATAAGTGGGGTGAGTCGAAATGAAACGAAAGGTGTCGTTTAAACACGGCATACCTTTGAGATCCTCCCGTATTGAACTGAGAGTACAGTTCAGTCCACGTGACTTTGATAGCCTTCCTCATTCCCTTCCATGCATTGCAATGAGCCCGTCCTCCGATTTCTACCTCCACCAGCCTCCTGCTGGTACAGACATGATCTATTTTGGAGAAAGACCTAGCTTCTGTACTGTATACAATGCATTTGGGTGAGATTGAGGTTTCTTCTGATCTTCCAGGTTGTTATGATAGAAAATGCGACCATCCTCACTCCCAACATCCCAGCATTGAACGGCTACATCCACATCATTGATACGGTAAGGTTTTAGCCACCCTTGTTAACAATGTTAAGTCATGCTGTTAGCTTTGTTTATAATATAAACATAGACATATTATATTTGTGTTGATATCAACAGCAAGTAGTACCTATCTGGATGGGGCTATGTCTTTTTAGGAAAAGTAAAAGAATAAGTTTGTCTTATACCGTTGATTCTCCCCTCTTGTTAGAGGTTATCATGACTTAGCTAAGAACTGTCACTCAAACTGAGATTAACCCTCTGTGTGTGTTTCAGGTGCTGACACCCCTGCTGTCAGACGTCCCCCCTGTACCCCCCAGCCTGATGGAGTGTCTCAACAAGACCCCCAACTTCAGCCTCTTCAGAGAGGCAGCACTGGTACGTCCACATGCCTGAGGAAATCGACGATTTCAATTCAATCTGTCGAATTCAATTAAATTCATACTGTCTGTGGTTGATAGGAATTTGTTGCCGCTCATACTGTTGTGATACTGATAATGTATACATAACGATGCTAGTAATTAACAATGCTACTCATTAACAATGCTAACGATAATGTTTATTTCTCTCAACCCAGCTGTACAACCTGACCGATACTATAGGTACTAACAGATACACCATCCTACTCCCACACGACGATGCCATCAGAGAGCACCTGAGCACGTCAAACTCTACTGTACTGGTATGTTGTTTATTCAAACCAATGTCAGAACATCTGAATGCTGATAGTGATCTGTAGCTAGGCTAGCTACCGCAGCACTACCCGGTATTTGAGAGCAGTCGTACTGTTTTGTGTTTTTAAAATTGATTATATTGCACTCTTTATGACATATCAAACCAGCGTCCAAATACTGTAATATTTCTTGAAATATAAATACACTTCAAATACTTGAGTTTGCTTGGTGCTATGGAACCAATGGAATAGTCCCAAACTATGGAATAGTCCCAAAATTGCAAACCCCACCCATCTGACACTCCAGGCAAGTTAAAGCAAACACTCAAAGTATTTGAAACATTTCAAATACTATTTCAAACCCCTAGGTCTGTGAGGTATCCAGGATGGTCAAAACCTGCTCTCTCTCTTCAGGGTGTTGATGTGTTCAAATACCACGTGATCCTTCATGAAGAAATCTTTCCTGACCACCTGATAGATGGAACGTTGAAAACCACTGCACTAGGAAGCTCTTACCAGATCATGTTTCATCTGAACAGTAAAAATGAGGTATTGTGTTCACAGAGCGTATATGTTTTGTTGCAGGACAGTAGTCTTTTACCTACTAATGACGATAATAAGAAGTAAAACTACAGATTAATTTGGTTGCGCTGAGGAACAAAAGAAACATGTCCACATAGAAATCACCAGGTTGTCTTGCTGATTTGTTGATTGTTATCGACTGTTGTTGAGCGAAGAGCAAGATCCCAAAGCATTACACGATGTCAATTACAGCTGTATGCAATGAACGTGACAAATAACATTTGATTTGATTTGATTTGATTTAGACGTCGGCCAATGATGTTCCCCTGGACGGAAACTACACTGAGACCCAGGAGGGGGTGATCATGGTCCTCCCCAAGGTCCTACAGGTCCATAAGAACCGCTGTAGCAACGAAATCCTCTTTCGAGTCAGAGTAAGTCCTCTCTGTGTTTGAGTCAGAGTAACTCCTCTCTCTGTGTTTGAGTCAGAGTAAGTCCTCTCTCTGTGTTTGAGTCAGAGTAACTCCTCTCTCTGTGTTTGAGTCAGAGTAACTCCTCTCTGTGTGTTTGAGTCAGAGTAACTCCTCTCTGTGTTTGAGTCAGAGTAACTCCTCTCTGTGTGTTTGAGTCAGAGTAACTCCTCTCTCTGTGTTTGAGTCAGAGTAAGTCCTCTCTGTGTTTGAGTCAGAGTAAGTCCTCTCTGTGTTTGAGTCAGAGTAAGTCCTCTCTGTGTTTGAGTCAGAGTAAGTCCTCTCTGTGTTTGAGTCAGAGTAACTCCTCTCTCTGTGTTTGAGTCAGAGTAACTCCTCTCTCTGTGTTTGAGTCAGAGTAACTCCTCTCTCTGTGTTTGAGTCAGAGTTAGTCCTCTCTGTGTTTGAGTCAGAGTAAGTCCTCTCTGTGTTTGAGTCAGAGTTAGTCCTCTCTGTGTTTGAGTCAGAGTAAGTCCTCTCTGTGTTTGAGTCAGAGTTAGTCCTCTTCAAACAAAGACACATCTCTCTCTCTCTCTCTCTCTCTCTCTCTCTCTCTCTCTATCTCTTTCTCCCCCTCTCCTCACTGTTTGTGTATCTGTGTGTATTTGTTGCTTCTTCTAGGGGAGGTGTGGTGCCTGTGATGAAGCACCCAAATGTCTTTACATTTACAAGCCAGTAAGTCTCTAAATATCCAATCATCCCTTTGTGTCTTGTCCACCTTTTTCTTCATACATGTCTGCTGGTGGAGGTAGACCTCATAGGACGGGGCTCATTGTAATACATGGAATGGAATCAGGAATATCAAACACCATTCCTTATTCCTCCTCCGATTTCTACCTGATTCAATAGTAATACCATCTTGATCTTGAAAGGCGCAAACATTGACTATTATTGCTTCCTGCATTGTAGCTCAGGAGTGAATTCCCTCGTGATATGAGATCTAACTGCAAGTACAGGAAGAGAGTGGGCAGTAGAAGGAAGTCTGTGGACGGCTGTGTCATCGACTGCCTGAAGACTACCAAGGTAACACACAGTGGAGGCTGGTGGAGGTAGAAATCGTAAGGACGGGCTCATTGTAATGCATAGCATTGAGCACTTTCTGGATTATACATGGATTGAAAACAATATTCTTTTCAATCCATGTAGGGGAGTGCACACATACACACTTCAGGGGAAAAAGGGGGGAAATTAGAACACAAAGAAAGTAAAACCCAATTGCATTTTCCCATGCTGCACTGCTTTGGCCTTGATCTCACTGGCGTGAACCTCTTAAACTCCATGCCCTATTTGACAAATTTCCGGCAAAGAAATGATCAGATGCAGATGTCATTTGATAGGTAACACTTTGACGTTTTGTGTGGATATGCTCATATCATAGTTAAAGCAGAATTTGGGCCGTGCAGATTAAGAGGAGATTTAACCCCTGTGTGTCCAGGACCACGCGTGTTGCCCTGGTTACCACGGCCACGACTGTTTCAAATGCCCGGGAGAGCTGGACAACTGGTGCTATGGCAACGGCAAATGCCAGGACGGAAACCTGGGCAGCGGGGAGTGTCTGTGCAACGAGGGTTTCCATGGCACCGCCTGCGAGACCTGCGAGCCCGGCCGCTACGGCAAGGACTGCCTGTCAGGTATGACCCCCTGGCGACCCCCTGAGGTCAGCAGGTTCAACACAGTTTTGTAACATTGTAGTGTGGTTATTTATGTGTGTGTATGTGTGTGTTTGTGTGTGTGTGTGTGTGTGTATTTGTTTGTCAGTGACGGTCACTGTTTCCTGTTTGCAGCATGCAGCTGCAGTCATGGGAGGTGTCTGGACGGGCTGGGTGGCAGCGGGACGTGTCTGTGTTACAAGGGCTGGAAAGGAGACAACTGCTCTGTGGGTATGTACTCTCTCACACACACACACACACACACACACACACACTTATACACACCCATATGCACACATAAAAACATACGTACGCACACACACACACACACACACACACACTGATATGCACAAAGAAAACATACACACGCACACACACATACACCCATACACACACACCCATACGCACGCACGCAGGCACACACACACACACACACCCATACGCACGCACGCAGGCACACACACACACACACACCCATACGCACGCACGCAGGCACACACACACACACACACCCATACGCACGCACGCAGGCACACACAAACACACACCCATACGCACGCACGCAGGCACACACACACGCACACACACACACACACACACACACACACACACACCCACACACACCCACGCACACACACACACACACACACTCAGAAAAAAATACTTAAAAAATAAATAAATATTGAAACCATAACTGTAAAATGTACTTTGGGCACCTCCAAGAGTCAATGTAAAAAATATTGTGCTTACGCTTTTAATAAAAATCACACTGCTTTTATCAAATTAATACAATTTAAACTGTCACGGTTTCTCTGTCTCTTTTCAGAAATCAAAAATGATGCATGTGGCGGTGTCTGTGATGACAATGCCAAGTAAGTGACTGATTATGGTTATTGATTAATTCATTCGTTATGGATCCAGTATGAGATTTGGATCAATTAACATTTTAATTCACTCAATCCAAGAAGTTAATTATGCCATAGATAACCTAACCCTAACCCCAGCCCTAACCTTAACCCTAACCCTAATTCTAACCCCAGCCCTAACTCTAACCCCAGTCCTAACCCTAGCACTAACTCCAGCCCTAACCCTAACGCCAGCCCTAACCCCAGCCCTAACCCCAGCTCTACCCCTGTCTGTTTCAGCTGTGTTTAACGAGGGGGTGTGGTCTGTTTCAGCTGTGTTTAACGAGGGGGTGTGGTCTGTTTCAGCTGTGTTTAACGAGGGGGTGTGGTCTGTTTCAGCTGTGTTAGCGAGGGGGCGGGATCCGCCCCTGTCTGCTCCTGTGTAGCTGGTTACCAAGGGAATGGAACTGTCTGCAAAGGTGTCTAAAACCCTTATCCATTTTTATTCTCATGTTTTATATGCATTTGTGACACAGCCTGGTGAAAGGATCTGCATGTCAGCAATTCTCAAGTCGCGCAAATGACCAAAAAGCTTATTATTAAAAAGAAAATGTGTTTTCATATTTCATACTAGCATACTACTCATACTAGATATGACGTAGATTTGAGTATGCAAGCGCATTCACACTGTACAGTACGCAAAATTTGAGTATGCGAGAAATCTAGTATGTATACTAGATTTTGCCAAATCTTTGAGTATGTCATGACTGGACACTACTGGGGTACTAAATCCCCAAAATGCATTGCGCGTCTTCAGTCTCGTCAAACTGCGTCATACAAACTCGTCATACAGCTGTTGTTGAGCATACAAGCTCGTAATAAACATTGTTTTTTGCACAGATTTGAATGTGCAGATGCTGCTTTTTTGCACTCTATTTGATACTCTTCAGCTGCAGCACCCCAGCTAAGCCTGATCACGGATGAGCGGTGGTATTTTCACTATATTGGGAATCTACATGGTGAAATGCATTCTTAGACATGACTACAAACATGCCACTTGAAATACATGAAATCCACGTTTATTCGTGTCTTACACACACGTTCGCCTAGTATTTGACTGCCTGTAGCCAAGTCACAAACGGTTCCAGTATTGTAGCTTCAGACGGGTTATGGTTAGGGTTGTGTTGTATTGTGCTTGCTGCAGCAAGCCCACGATATGTTATTGCTCATATTTATTTTAATCCTGTTCTTTTACCAACTGCTATGACAACAATAAATTAAGCTAGTTACTTTAGCGAGCTAAATATATTGGTACAGTGATTTTTTATATTTAATTAAGTCTATTTTTTGTCTTTCCCAGAGAGGGACTTGTGTACCAGTCAGAATGGAGGTTGTTCTGAGTTTGCTAACTGCACCAAGACGTCTCCTGGGGAGAGGAGCTGCACCTGCCGGGAGGGTTACACTGGGGATGGAGTAGTCTGCCTGGGTAGGGCCCAAACTACTGCCTCCTCCTGCCCCCTACTGCCTCCTCCTGCCCCATCCTGCCCCCTCCTGCCCCCTACTGCCTCCTCCTGCCCCCACTGCCTCCTCCTGCCCTGTACTGCCTCCTCCTGCCCTGTACTGCCTCCTCCTGCCCCATCCTGCCCCCTCCTGCCCCCTACTGCTCCCTACTGCCTCCTCCTGCCCCCTACTGCTCCCTACTGCCCCATCCTGCCCCCTCCTGCCCCCTACTGCCTCCTCCTGCCCCGTACTGCCTCCTCCTGCCCCCTCCTGCCCCCACTGCCTCCTCCTGCCCCCTACTGCCTCCTCCTGCCCCCTCCTGCCCCCTCCTGCCTCCTCCTGCCCCCTCCTGCCCCCTCCTGCCCCCTCCTGCCTCCTCCTGCCCCCTCCTGCCCCCTACTGCCTCCTCCTGCCTCCTCCTGCTCCCTACTGCTCCTTATGGCCCAAACTACTGCCCCCTGCTGCCCCCTATTGCCTAAACTACTGCCCCCTCCTGCACCCTATTGCCCAAACTACTGCCCCCTTCCGCCCCCTAATGCCCAAACTACTGCCCCCTGCTGCCCAATCTACTGCCCCCTACTGCCCCTACTGCCCCCTCCTGCCCCCTACTGTTCAAACTACTTCCCCGTTCTGCCCCCTACTGCCAAAACTACTTCCCCCTTCTGCCCCCTACTGCCCAAACTACTGCCCCCTACTGGCAAAACTACTGCCCCCTCCTGCCCAATCTACTGCCCCCTACTGCCAAAACTACTGCCCCCTACTGCCCAAATTACTGCCCAAACTACTGCCCCCTCCTGCCCAAACTACTGCACCTTTTTGCCCTCTACCTACTGCCTATTTAGGACAACACTTCCTATCATTCCCATTTAAGTGAGTACAACCTGCAGTTCCTCTGGTAGTTTCAGCAGAGGGCGCTCATCACATGACCAGTGAGGAGAACTAAGGAGAGTTAGCGTTGAAGTGATTTGATTTGATTATTAGGATCCCCCATTAGCTGATGCAAAGCATAATAGGTCTCCAAAACAACAGGATTGGTTTAACGGTGTCCAATCATCATTCTTTTTCAGAGATAGACAGCTGTTTAAAAGACAACGGGGGATGTGACCCCAATGCTGAATGTGTCAAAACAGGTCCAAGCAGAGTAAGATTATACTTTCATTAAAACTCTTCTCTATAAGATTGTGCTCTGAGTGGAAGAAAAAAAATGACAATATTATTTGAATTATTTGAACTATTTGAACGCTAACATCTGATGTCAAATTCCCTTCCGTTCAGGTGGCGTGCATTTGTTCAGTCGGCTACAGTGGAAGTGGACGGTTCTGCTACCCACTGAACCCCTGCAGGATTGTAAGTGTCAGTCAGGTCCAGGGTGAGACGCAGCAGATATCCTGTTATTGTACAGTGGAATATTACAGTTTCTGTGCTACAGGGAGGCTGGTGGAGGTAGAAATCGGAGGATGGGCTCATTGTAATGCATGGAATGATGAATGGTAACATACTATTCCCTATTCCATTCCATGCATTACAATGAGCCCGTCCTCCGACCTCCACCAGCCTCCCATGATGTAAGCCTTGTATAGGGGTTATAAGGTCTTCATTAAACCTGAGATGTTGTCCTCAGTTCAAAGTTGATCTTTGCTTGATCACTTGTCTGTGTGTGTGTCTGTGTGTGTGTGTGTGTCTGTGTGTGTGTCTGTGTGTGTGTCTGTGTGTGTGTCTGTGTCTGTGTCTGTGTCTGTGTCTGTGTGTGTCTGTGTGTGTGTGTGTGTGTGTGTATGTGTGGGTGACTGTCTATGTGTCTGTCTGTGTGTGTGTGTGTGTGTGTGTGTGTCTGTGTCTGTGTCTGTATCTGTCTGTGTGTCTGTCTGTGTGTGTGTGTGTGTGTGTGTGTGTGTTCTGTTGCAGGGTAACGGAGGCTGCGGCAGGTTCGCCAGGTGTCGGTACCTGGGTCGCGGGGAGAGGAACTGCACCTGTCTCTCGGGACACGTGGGAGACGGGTTCGACTGCAGAGGCAGCACCAGGGCCGTGAGTGATGTCATGAAGATGAAAATATGTGTATTTTAAATTCATTCATTCATTCACTATTCTGCCCCCTATTGCCCAAACTACTGCCCCGTTCTGCCCCCTACTGCCCAAACTACTGCCCCGTTCTGCCTCCTACTGCCCAAACTACTGCCCCGTTCTGCCCCCTACTGCCCAAACTACTGCAGAATGAGCTGCAAATGTAATACCCCACCCCGTCATTAATTACACAGTTTGGGGGTTGCTATAGTAACAACTGAGATTCCAAACTTTGAACAAGCATATCTCCTGTTCTGTTTGAGCTATAGACAGGACATTTTTCGACATATCTGCAGCCTCTCATGCACAACACGTTTTTAATAAGGACCTATCAAATCTCCCCATTGATTTTCTGCTATTTAATTAAATAATCGGAAAACAATGGATTGATGAAAATATTTCATCGACCATAATGTTACCGCATCAGCATGTCCCTCATCTGCCTATAAAAAAATAATCCTGTTTTATATCAATGCATCTCACTATCAAACCTGTTTACTGTTGACCTGTTCGTTGTTGCAGGAGCTCTATCGCCAAACGTCTCAGTTCAGTATCATGTTATCGGTAAGTGGTTCTGTATTAACTTTACAAGTCATATTTCTCGATGGTTGAAAAAGCTTGTTCACACAGCCTCTGGTTCTGGTTCTGGTTCCAACAGAGGTCTGGCGTCCGAAACATGAACAGCCGAGGACCGTTCACTTTGTTCCTGCCGCAGGCGGAGAACTACAGCTTTGCGGTACATATAGAGCATGTTCACGGATAGATCACTAGTGGCCTGGGGTGGTCCAGTGGTCTAGCACCGCGGTCTACAGTGCACACATATGCCCATGTCGGCATCCGGCCTATGCCCTGCTGACATGCCCTCTCTCCCTACTTTCCTGTCTGTCTTTACTACATACTGTATGTCCAATAAAATGAAAAATATGAGTGGGACTGTGTGTGTGTGTGTGTGTGTGTGTGTGTGTGTGTGTGTGTGTGTGTGTGTGCGTGTGCATGTGTGTGTGTGTCTCTGACAGGTTGTTTGTCTGACATAGCCCTGTGTGTGTGTGTGTCTGTGTGTGTGTGTGTGTGTCTGTGTGCAGGTGGATCCGTGGGTGACACTGGACCGTGATGCAGACCTGGTGAGGTACCACATAGTGCAGTGTGAGACCCTGATGATGTCTGACCTGCGGACCACCGCCAAGGCAGTCGCCATCTCCGGACACACTCTGTACTTTGACGCGAGAAACGTAACTATCTGTAAACCAATCAGCGTCAGTCATGTGGTGTGGGTTTAAGATATCGGCTGCAATTCAGGTCGTCTAAATGATCGCAGTTGGTTGCGTAGGTTTTATCAGATCTCACAACGCCTGGAGAAGGGTTTCTCTGTCTGAGAAACCACATGTATATGGTATAGAAAACTGCCCATCGTATCTGCCCCTGACCTGAATGTAGACAACCTGGAACACCACCAGTGGTTAGAAGTGACTGGTGTGTTTGCCTGTCAACATTCAATGCTAAAACTAACTGCTAAATAATGCAATGAGCTAATTTGTCTGTTCTCCCTCTCTCCCTCTCTCTTTCTCCCTCTCTCTCTTTCTCCCTCTCTCTCTCTTTCTCTCTCTCCCTCACTCCGTCCTACAGGGTTCTGTGTACATCAACGGGGATGCAAAGATAGTCAAGAGTGATTACATAACGTCTGATGGGGTCATCCACTACATTGACAAGGTCCTTACTCCATACGACCTGAAGGACAAGTCGGACCTGTCCATCACGGTAAAAGTCGGGTCATGGATCTGTGTTCTGTCATGTTGGAGGACTATGCTGCAAAGCCTATAATAACACATTTTTCGCCGGGTCCCCGGTTCGATTCCGGCCGGGGACATGTCCTGCATGTCATCCCTCCTCTCTCTCTCTCACCCATCCTTCCTGTCATAATCTATACTGTATCTATCAATACAAATGAAAAATATGAGTGGGACTGCCCCACTCAGAAAAAAAAAAAAAAGAAGGCCAACCTGATGAGTGATGAATGAACCGACATGTTTGTTTCCTTCTTTGTTTCAGATGAATTTCACTACTGCCGCCAAAGCTTACGGGTACAGCAGGTTCAGCGAACTGGTGCAGGTACAATAGGCCAATCAGAGGACGAGGAACTGTCACATGGGTGATGGCAGGCGATCTACTAGTGCAGCCATGCCACCTGTCCCATGTGCTTCTGATGCCACTTCTGATGTGTTCCTCCACACTCTTATAGACTGTAACTATGTGTCTGTCTATGAACTGCAATGGCATCTAATGAACATACAGTAAATACGATCATTGTGGTTGGTTTGTGAACATGATTTTGTGTGTGTGTGTGTGTGTGTGTGTGTGTCTGGTGTGTGTGTGTGTGTGTGTGTTTGTGTGTGTGTGTGTGTGTGTGTGCGTGTGCGTGTACATGCATGTGTGCGTTTCCGTGTCTATGTGCATGTGCGTGCGTGTGCGTGTTTGTGCTTGATCGCTAATGTGTGTGTCTGTCTGTGTGTGTGTGTGTGTGTGTGTGTGTGTCTCAGAAAGCCAACCTGTTGGGCCTGCTGGAGGACTCCATACACCAACCCTTCACCATGTTCTGGGTGTCGGACCAGGCCCTGAGCTCCCTGTCCCCAGACAGGGCCCGGTGGCTGTACAGTGAAGACCACAGGGACAAACTGGCTGCCTACATCAAAGCACACATCATCCGCAACGTCAAAGTGAGACAGTCAAATCTAATCCAGCTTTATTGAAACAGCATCGTCCACAACATCGGCGTGAGCCAGTCCCAAAAAACTTGATAAAATACAGATTATTGGGGCGCTTAGGTGGCGTAGCGGGTTAAGCGCTGACCATGTAACCGCAGGGTCCCCGGTTCGATTCCGGCCGGGGACATATCCTGCATGTCATCCCTCCTCTCTCTCTCACCCATCCTTCCTGCCTAAATCTTCACTGTAACTGTCAATAAGAATGAAAAATATGAGTGGGACTGCCCCACTCTGATTATTATTTAAAAAATGATTGTTCTGAATGTTCTTTTTACAAATCAGAGCCAGCTGTTATTTACTACAATTCAATCCATTTCAGGACAACACTAAAATATGCTGTAGTGATAATGCACGTAAACAATATACAGTGTGAATCTGAAACAGCAAAAAAAATAAAATTCAACGTGTTGTCCTACTGCACAACAGGGATGCTGGTGGAGGCAGAAATCAGAGGACGTTGTAATGTATGCACAACTATAGTTGTGGGTTATCCTGGAAGCATAGGCCTTGGATATTTTTTGTCCCCAATTCAATCAATGTACAGGAACAGTGCTGATGTTCAGTGTTAATGATGCTGTCAGGTGCGTTGTGTGTACCTACTGTGAGTGCCTGACTGTCCTCTGTGTGTAATATCTTCTGTGCCTTGGGAGTGGCGATGGTGTTCTATGTTATGTGTACACAGGACAGTGGTAAGACCAGAACATTGTCCGTGCGGACAGTAAACGATACTATTCTATTCTTCTCTATTCTATTCTACTGTATTCTACTCTACTGTATTCTACCCTATTCTATTCTACTGTATTCTATTCTATTCTACTCTATTCTATTCTATTCTATTCTATTCTATTCTATTCTATTCTATTCTATGTGTCCTGATTCTGCAGATTACGAGCACGATGAGCCAGCAGTCTTACCGGACCATGCATGGCTCCATGCTCTCTTGCGCCTGTGACAAAACTGTTGTGGTGAGTTTGAGCTCCTCCCCTCCAGCTGAGGCAAGCAAGCGAGTTCTGTTCTCTGATATGACATTTGAGGTACCCAGAGGCTGAGAAGACACTAAATGGACACACTCAGTAAGATATGTATTTGTTTTCAGTAAAACATTCAACATTCCCTAATGTTGGGTTTTACCTTCAGGCCAAAGCCTTCGGCTGGGAAAGCACATTGTGATAAGAGTCAGTAGAGGGGGTACAGGGTTAATCGACAAACAGAAGTTGGAGTTGCTAAGTGCACTCAAAGTAGACAAATATGACAAGAGAACAATATCAAAATGGGAGAGAAGGGAAGATACAGACTCTGTCTGACTGACTGACGGACTGACTGACTGACTGACTGACTGACTGACTGACTGTCTGACTGACTGACTGACTGACTGACTGACTGACTGACTGACTGCATCTGTGTGTCTATCTCTCAGGGAGATATTATAGTGAATGACGACAACGCCAAGATTATCGAGCGCTACATGCTGTTTGAGAACGGTGTGGCCTACGGCATCGACCAGTTGCTGGAGCCTCCCGGTCTGGGAGCCCACTGCGACGGCCTCCAGAACAGAACCACTTATGTGAGTCCTATACCATCATCTTCGTCATCATCTATTGTATATAGCAATTCAAGTTGTTTTTTTCAAATGCATAAGGTACATTGTACCTGTATCATGATTTGTTTGCAGATGTGTTTCATGTAAGCTGTTTTTAGTTGCATCATCTAAATATATTGTATTTAGAGGGCCCTTGGTGGCGTGGCCCCTGGTTTGATTCCGTCTGTCAACATATCCTGCATACGTCATCCCTCCTCTCTCTCACCCATCCTTCCTGTCAATCTCTACTGTCTCTATCCCATAAAGTAGAAATGCCCTAAAAACACATTTCATATATACTACCGGTATATATTTGTATAATATTGTATTTAGAAATAAACCTCTTTTAGTGTTATTCAACACTACATAAATAGTATACATACGTAGACGATTACCAGTAAAGATAAAACTTGAATTAAATAGTGTGTGGTTACATAGGTGTGTGTTGAAATAGTGTGTGGTTACATAGGTGTGTGTTGAAATAGTGTGTGGTTACATAGGTGTGTGTTGAAATAGTGTGTGGTTACATAGGTGTGTGTTGAAATAGTGTGTGGTTACATAGGTGTGTGTTGAAATAGTGTGTGGTTACATAGGTGTGTGTTGAAATAGTGTGTGGTCACATAGGTGTGTGTTGAAATAGTGTGTGGTTACATAGGTGTGTGTTGAAATACTGTGTGGTTATATAGGTGTGTGTTGAAATAGTGTGTGGTTACATAGGTGTGTGTTGAAATACTGTGTGGTTATATAGGTGTGTGTTGAAATAGTGTGTGGTTACATAGGTGTGTGTTGAAATACTGTGTGGTTATATAAGTGTGTGTTGAAATAGTGTGTGGTTACATAGGTGTGTGTTGAAATAGTGTGTGGTTATATAGGTGTGTGTTGAAATAGTGTGTGGTTATATAGGTGTGTGTTGAAATAGTGTGTGGTTACATAGGTGTGTGTTGAAATAGTGTGTGGTTATATAGGTGTGTGTTGAAATAGTGTGTGGTCACATAGGTGTGTGTTGAAATAGTGTGTGGTCACATAGGTGTGTGTTGAAATAGTGTGTGGTCACATAGGTGTGTGTTGAAATAGTGTGTGGTTACATAGGTGTGTGTTGAAATACTGTGTGGTTATATAAGTGTGTGTTGAAATAGTGTGTGGTTACATAGGTGTGTGTTGAAATAGTGTGTGGTTACTTAGGTGTGTGTTGAAATAGTGTGTGGTTACATAGGTGTGTGTTGAAATAGTGTGTGGTCACATAGGTGTGTGTTGAAATAGTGTGTGGTTACATAGGTGTGTGTTGAAATAGTGTGTGGTTACATAGGTGTGTGTTGAAATAGTGTGTGGTTACATAGGTGTGTGTTGAAATAGTGTGTGTGGTCACATAGGTGTGTGTTGAAATAGTGTGTGGTTACATAGGTGTGTGTTGAAATAGTGTGTGGTTACATAGGTGTGTGTTGAAATAGTGTGTGGTATAGGTGTGTGTTGAAATAGTGTGTGGTTACATAGGTGTGTGTTGAAATAGTGTGTGGTTACATAGGTGTGTGTTGAAATAGTGTGTGGTCACATAGGTGTGTGTTGAAATAGTGTGTGGTCACATAGGTGTGTGTTGAAATAGTGTGTGGTCACATAGGTGTGTGTTGAAATAGTGTGTGGTCACATAGGTGTGTGTTGAAATAGTGTGTGGTTATATAGGTGTGTGTTGAAATAGTGTGTGGTTACATAGGTGTGTTGAAATAGTGTGTGGTTACATAGGTGTGTGTTGAAATAGTGTGTGGTCACATAGGTGTGTGTTGAAATAGTGTGTGGTTACATAGGTGTGTGTTGAAATAGTGTGTGGTCATATAGGTGTGTGTTGAAATAGTGTGTGGTCACATAGGTGTGTGTTGAAATAGTGTGTGGTCACATAGGTGTGTGTTGAAATAGTGTGTGGTTATATAGGTGTGTGTTGAAATAGTGTGTGGTTACATAGGTGTGTGTTGAAATACTGTGTGGTTATATAGGTGTGTGTTGAAATAGTGTGTGGTTACATAGGTGTGTGTTGAAATAGTGTGTGGTTACATAGGTGTGTGTTGAAATAGTGTGTGGTTACATAGGTGTGTGTTGAAATAGTGTGTGGTTACATAGGTGTGTGTTGAAATAGTGTGTGGTTACATAGGTGTGTGTTGAAATAGTGTGTGGTTACATAGGTGTGTGTTGAAATAGTGTGTGGTTACATAGGTGTGTGTTGAAATAGTGTGTGGTCACATAGGTGTGTGTTGAAATAGTGTGTGGTCACATATGTGTGTGTTGAAATAGTGTGTGGTTACATAGGTGTGTGTTGAAATAGTGTGTGGTTACATAGGTGTGTGTTGAAATAGTGTGTGGTTACATAGGTGTGTGTTGAAATAGTGTGTGGTTACATAGGTGTGTGTTGAAATAGTGTGTGGTTACATAGGTGTGTGTTTTTCCAGGGTAACTGTGGAAGTTGTCCCTCACCAGGAAGCTGCCCCATATCTTCTGTATACACGGTAAGCCACTCAGTAAACCTCTCAAGGCTATTTATTGATTGATTGTTTGATTGATTGATTGGTTGATTATGAGATTGATTGATTGGTTGATTGATTGATTAGCACAAGTGAGTAAACTCAATGGGAAAAGCCCCTTAACAGGCAAACAAAGAGACAACGCGCAGTCTCCCAGTTGCCATGGTTACTACACACACACACACACACACACACACACACGGTCACCAGGTTGCCATGGTTATCACACACAGTGTCACCAGGTGGCGATGATTACTACACACGGTCACCAGGTTGCCGCGGTTACTACACACGCAGGGTACGACGTGCCTGTACTTGTACACGGTTCAGTGACAAATCGTTACATCATACAGGCCACCTTGTTCTGTCTCTCTGACTGTGTAGCGGGGTACTGACAGAGTTGACACTAACACGCACCCTCTTGCCTTTGCAGGGCAAGACGGAGCCCTGTTCCTATAGACCGTTCCCGCACTATGGCAGACGACATAGTTTATTTTCTGATGACCTGGACTTAGGGAACTTAGGGTTCTACCGCACCTTTAGGAAACGGCCGGGGAACTCGTTCGGCTGCAAAAGGGTGTGTACCTCCACGGCCTGGGTCCCCAAATGCTGCAAGAACCACTACGGCAGAGACTGCCAAGGTGAGACACTCACACATCCCTCCATAAGGCAGAGACTGCCACGGTGAGACACTCACACATCCCTCCATAAGGTAGAGACTGCCACGGTGAGACACTCACATTGGCCTCCATAAGGTAGAGACTGCCACGGTGAGACACTCACACTGCCCTCCATAAGGCAGAGACTGCCACGGTGAGACACTCACAAATGCTAGTCTTTTCGAAACGTCTTATCTGAACAGTCAGAACTTTGTGTAAGTGCTTTATTTACAGTTTCAGAAATAATAATTGCGTAGTAGATCAGATATGAATCTGAATATTTGCCCGTCTGGCCTGTGTTCAAAACCCATCCATCCCTCAAGATTTTATTATCCATATTAATTATTAATTACCATACTTGCCAGAAACGTTCTATAATTGAGTGAAATGGCTGGTGCGCATTTTCTATCTTGCAACCTCTCATACCAGGTACTTCACCCCGGCTTCACCTGTCTAGCTAGTCAACAGCCTTCTCACACTCTACCAATAACAACAGCCCCCAGGTCCCGCTCCCTCTGAAACCCTGCTAGTCCCAGACACAACGGTGATGGTTCCACTCTCCTCTCTGGTTTCCCCTCTGGTCTAGGATCAGCCCACATAGAGCATATTGTTTTAACCAGTGATAGCTTGGCGGCTCTGGGGTCAGACAGTTTTAACAGTAGTAATCAATATATCCCAGTAGTCTTTAATGTCCCGGTGCGCGCCTCGCAGGACCGTAGGCTATTACGTGGTGTCAACATGCGCAATCGAATTAATATAGACAGACAACATACCACACAACATCAATCAATCACCCATTTCCCTACCCTTACCCCGGCAAGTTTTAAAATGCGTAAAGGACTTGGTACAATTCACTGGAATATCCGTAGTTTGCGTAAAAATCTTGATCACGTGGTTGTATTAATTGAACAAACTTCCCCGGATATTGTTGTGTTGGGTGAAACCTGGCTCAGGATGAATGTTGATAGCTCTGACGTGAATATTCAGGATTATAATCTCTTTAGAATGGATCGTTTGGGCAGGGGGGGTGGTATCCATCATGGCCCAGACCCTCTGACGGTAGTTGGTATCTATCGCCCTCCCTCTGCCGATTCTCACGCCACTGACACCCTAGCTAACCTGCTTTCAAAATATACTGACAATGAAGTACTTGTTCTGGGTGATCTCAATATTAACTGGCTGAGTGATATTTCCTCGCAGCTTAAAGATCTTGCTTGCAGCATAAACCTTTCACAATTGATTTTAGAACCAACTAGACCAAACCTCAACGATGACTCGAAATCTACATTATTAGACTTAATTTTAACAAATAAGGCTAGCATATATACTAGTGGTGTCTTTGACCTGGGAGTCAGTGATCATTGTCCTGTTGCCTGTGTGAGAGATGTGAGGTTAAAAAAGACTACATCTCAGGTGATAACCAAGAGGAACTTCAAACGCTTTGATGCAGAGTTGTTCCTGAGGGAGCTGGATGGCTGCGACTGGGGTTGCGTGAGCTCTCTCGATGTCATTGAGGACGCTCTCGAATCCTTTATATGTACATTTAATTGCGTTGTGGATAGGCACGCCCCTATTAAAACCACTAGGATAAAAGATAGGGTAGTGCCTTGGTTTACTCATGAGCTATCTACCCTCTTTAATAACAGAAATAGTGCCTGGTCCCGTGCCAGACGTACTGGTGTCCCCCAACACTGGCTATACTTCAGGCAGCTCAGAAATAAGTGCACTTCAGCCGTAAGGAAGGCTAAATCCGAATATTTCCTGAATCTGATAACCACCTCATACTCTAACCCTGCCAAATTCTGGAATGCAATTAATTTGACAAAAAATCGTCCTTCCAGTGCTCTCCCCCTTAGTATTACTGTTAATGACTCTGTGATCTCTGATCCTAGCGACATTCGCCTTGCTTTTAATAAACACTTCTCCGAAGCTGGTCACCTATTTGTACCCTGGACACCCCTCTATGGTGGTTTCTAATGATACTGCCCTTGTGGGCCGTGTCCCCCTTTTTACCTTTCAACCATTTACTTCTGCGGAGGTCCTCAAGGTTTTAGAAACTATTGACCCAAAATCATCCACTGGTGAGGATAAACTAGACTCATTTTTTATAAAATTGGCTGCGCCAATTATCACCGCGCCGCTAACTTACATTTTTAATCTTTCAATTTCCTCTGGTGTATTTCCGTTGGTCTGGAAGTCTGCGCGAGTCATTCCTTTACACAAAGGGGGTGATAGGGCTGATCCGGATAACTATCGACCGATCTCCAGTCTCCCATGCCTGTCTAAAGCACTTGAGACCTTGGTCAATTCTCAATTGAAACGCTTTCTATCAATCCACTCAATTCTTAGTCCCCATCAATCCGGTTTCAGACCAATCCATAGTACCATCTCTGCTATCACACTTGTAACTAACGACATAGTCTCGGCCTTGGACAAGAGGAACCACTGCGCGGCCCTCTTTGTCGACCTCTCGAAGGCATTTGACACGGTCGATCACCACTTGCTCCTAGAACAGCTATCCGATATTGGATTAGATTTAGGTGCTTGTGCGTGGTTCCATGACTACCTTACCCTCAGGCGTCAGTGTATAAAATCTTCACTTGGCAATTCGGATTTCATAACGGTTACAAAGGGTGTACCTCAAGGTTCGGTGCTGGGCCCTGTACTTTTTACCATCTATATTAATGAACTGGTATCTTCGCTAACCGGTTGCCACGTCCATTTATATGCCGATGATACCATTCTTTATAGTACAGCAGATTCCCCACATGCTGCTACTATCAACTTGCAGCTAGCCTTTAACTCACTGCAAGACGCCCTCTCGAGGCATAAGCTAGTCCTCAACTCGAAGAAAACGAAATTCATGTTGTTTACTAGGGCTAGAAATGTGGATCTTACAAAGCTTCTTATATCCACAGTTGACGGCTCCTCCATTGAGAGAGTTACCGACTACAAATATCTTGGGCTGTGGTTGGATGAGAAGCTATCATTCAAAACGCATGTCGACGGCCTCGCCTCCAAACTTCGGCAAAAGGTGGGCTTTCTTTACCGTAATCGGTCTAGCTTCCCCTTGCTTTGTAGGAAGAGAGTTGTCGAGGCGGTATTCCTGTCCGTATTAGATTACGGTGATGTTATCTATAGGCATGCAGCTTCATCTACATTGAAACAATTGGACTCAGTTCATCACTCAGCTCTAAGGTTTATTACCGGGGACAGTTATGACACTCACCACTGCATACTTTATGACAAGGTTGGCTGGCCCTCTCTTTCTCTGAGGCGCAGTTACCACTGGAAGTTGTTCGTTTTCAAGGCCATCTGTGGCAAGCTTCCTCCTTATATCTCATCATTATTAGACTGGAGTCTTGGTACTTATGTGACCAGATCTAATAGTTGGCTTTCTTTTCAGGTTCCGTATGCGCGTTCAGACCTGGGTAAAACAGCCTTTTTTATTGATGCCCCTAATACATGGAACACTCTGCAGCAAACTCTCCGGTTGGAGGTCCTCCCCTCTGCCTCTACCTTTAAACTCCTGGTGCAAAAACTGTATTCTAATAATTGCAATTGTTTTTAGTTTTTTCTTTTTTTCCTTTAATCCTGTCTTGCTCACTGTTTGTTTGCCCTTGCTCACTATTCTATTGTACACTCGACGTCACTGTAAATGAGGGTGACCTCAGTGCCTATCGAGTTTTAAATAAAGGTTTGAAATGAAATGAAATGAATCAGCACTTATATCAGCAAATGTAATGAAGCCTTATATAAATTACTAATTATGTAACAAGCCTGTTATTGAGAGAATACAGTGCTTATAGAGAGTCATCATACCCCTTCACTTTTTCCACATTTGTTGTGTTTGTTTGTGTGCTTGTTGTGTTGACTCAATTTGAAATTGATTAAATTAAAAAACAATCATCAATCCACACACATATTAATACCCCATAATAACAAAGTTATTTCCTTTTTTAGCTAGATTTTAGCTAAAATGCTAAAACGTCATCAACAAATCACTCAATAAGTTGAATTGAGTCCATCTTAATGCAAGGATAATAGTTGCCTGTAATTTTGGAATCAATATCTTTATATCGTTTTTATAGGGTCTCTGATTTGCATAGGAATCAATTACACACTTGTTGCAGAAATGTCTAAAAACTTGTTTTCACTTTGTCATTATGGGGTATTGTGTGTGGATTGATGACAATTGTTTTTTTTATATAAAAAAAAAAAAATCAACACAACAAGCACACAAACACAACACAATGTGGAAAAAGTGAAGAGGTATGATGACCTTCTTCTAGGCACTGTACCTGTCTCAGCAGAGAACGTTTCCAAGTCCACCGAAATGTTCCATGTCGGATGAAACCACGATTGTATCAATACATACTACAGGTGTGGTTCTCTCATGGAATGTTACCTATGATTCAGCATAAATGAAGACCACTTGTGACGCTCTGTTGCCCTCTATTTGGACATAGTCAAAAACAGGAAATAGGAGGCACCTGAAGATTAGCAACTAATTTGATAGTCATACATCAGAGTTACAGGTTAATAGGAGACTTTATAACCACACACTATTTCAACACACACCTACAGTATGTAACCACACACTATTTCATTCAAGTTTTATCTTTACTGGTAATCGTCTACGTATGTATACTATTTATGTAGTGTTGAATAACACTAAAAGAGGTTTATTTCTAAATACAATATTATACAAATATATATATATTAAATATGTTTTACCAAGTCTCCTATTAAACTGTAACTCTGATGTATGACTGTATCAAATTAGTTGCTATCCTGCAGAACTAGCGACTCCGGGCATTCTGTTGCCTGTACCCATTTTACAGCCTGTCTGATACTGGTCTCCTGAAGATTTTGAATTCCACCACAATAGTATTTCTACTGTGTTCCAGCGTGTCCCGGTGGGGTGGAGTCACCGTGTGGTAACCGTGCCCGCTGTGACGATGGCAGGATGGGGTCGGGGACGTGTGAGTGTCTGGAGGGGTTCTTAGGCACCGCCTGCGAGCTGTGTGAGCCTCAACGCTACGGCCCCAACTGCACAGGTAGGCTTACACGCTACGGCCCCAACTGCACAGGTAGGCTTACACGCTACGGCCCCAACTGCACAGGTAGGCTTACACGCTACGGCCCCAACTGCACAGGTAGGCTTACACGCACGCTACGGCCCCAACTGCACAGGTAGGCTTACACGCACGCACGCACACACACACACACACACACGCTGTTACGTCCTCCCTCAGATGTAAGACTAGGGAGGAGGGAGGACTGCAACATAGCCTGTGTACCAGCACTGGTGAAGCAACTGACCGTGTGTGTGGTGCTCAAATACGGTCAGACCGACAACAAGGTGTACCTTAAAGAAAAGGATTTATTTTGCCAATGGTAATAATAATAATCAAGTGAAAAACATGGACATCCATGGACATACAAATAAACATGAAACAGGGGGGGAAAGATAATACAAAAACTAAACCGGGGAAAATAAACAGAGGGTAGGAAGGGAGGGAGAAGGCTGCGAACTGTGTCACAATAAAGCCACAACCCTATGCTTCCCTACACCTCTAATCTAGCATATCTACCTAGGTACAGAACTGCTAACTAATCTACCCGGAACCTAAATCTAACTGCTACAAAGGATGAGTGACATCCGCTCGTTCTAACCTAGTGTGTTTAGACAAACAGTTACCTACGTGATGTGGTGTAAACCCCAGAACTAGTGGACATCATCTGATCTTTTAAGATCTTTAGCGGCCCACGCACAGTGTGACCGAATACTAACTCAGCTGGACTGAACTTCAAGGACTCTTGAACTGTCTCACGAATGGCAAACAGAACAAAAGGCACTCCCTCATCCCAGTCCTTGCTGGTGTCCATGCAGTATTTACGGAGCATGGACTTCAGAGTTTGGTGCCAACGCTCCAATGCACCCTGACTCTCTGGGTGGTACGCACTGGAGACTTTGTGCTCTATGCTGAGGGTCTTAAGGACCTGAGCGAACAGCTTTGACAGAAAATTGGAACCTTGGTCGGTCTGTATCACCTTAGGCATGCCAAAGGTTGCAAAAAACTTAGTTAAAGCTGACAGAACTGCCTTGGAGGTGATTTTCCGCAGAGGAATGGCCTCCGGATAACGGGTAGCAGCACACATTATAGTGAGGAGGAACTGATGGCCTGACTTTGATTTAGGTAAGGGACCCACACAATCCACTATAACCCTTTCAAATGGCTCCCCCATCACAGGGATTGGATAAAGGGGAGCTGGAGGGATAACCTGGTTAGGTTTCCCTGTGATCTGACAGGAATGGCAAGTTCTACAATACCCAGCCACATCACTCTTTAACCCAGGCCAAAAGAAATGTTGCAGGACACGGTCATACGTTTTTGTCACTCCTAAATGACCGGACCACGGGATGTCATGAGCTAAGGACAACACTTGGGCTCGGAATGGCTTTGGGACTACGATCTGGAACACTGCACCCCAAACTCCATCCAACCCCCTACGGGACATCCACTTGCGTAACAGCCCATCCTCAAGGAAATAAGCTGTGGATTCCTTATCCACTTCCTCACGAACTACGATACCAGAAAAACACTTGACTAGACTCTGATCTTCCTTCTGGGTAGCAATCAACTTCTCACGAGTAACCACTCAAACTCACTTGTGGTAGGGATGGGACGATTATCGTGTTTATCGTTAATCACGATAAAAACACCCGCGATAACTTTATAGTGGAGAATTTTAATTAGTTGAATAATCGTCACAATCGGTTTTTTTTAATTTATTTTTTTATTCTCGCGATAATATCGTGGATCGCGATTATTTTGCCCACGATAATCGTGACATGACATTTTCTAATCGTCCCACCCCTACTTGTGAGGTCAACAGCATTTACTCAGTCATGAACTGGGTCTGAACACTCAGAAGGTACATCGGGCATGTCATCAGAACTAAACAGTGGGGCTAATACTGTATCAGCTAGACCAACTCCATCGCCCAGTCGACGAGATTGGGCCCGCGTCACTACGCAGGCTGGAAAAACAGACAAGTCTTTATCAGACTCCTGTGCAACAGAAGGGGAGTTCAGGAGTGTTGCGTATCTCCAACACTGGTCGCACTAAACCTCCTGCAATATCATTTCCCATAATCAAAGTAACGCCCTTCACAGGGAGTGAAGGCTGTAGAGCAACATTAAATGGACCACTGATCAAGTCAGAACGCAGGTAAACAGAGTGCACAGGCACAGACACAGACACATATCCCATCTCAATACCTTGTAATAGAACACTGTAATCACAAGATGAAATATCCGACCAGGGCAACACACTTGAAAGAATCACTGACTGTGCGGCTCCGGTGTCTCTCAGGATACGAACAGGGACATACCCCTCATCACTGTCTGCTAGAGAGACGGATCCAGAGAAAATGAAGGGAGCATAACTAGGATCAGACAACAGACAGGGTACATCGGCTGGCTGCTCTAACACAATAGGCACCATATTAACTAATCCCATCGATTTAGGTTTAGGAGGAGGAGCTGATCGACCTTGCAGCTTCCTACACTCAGCTATTAAGCGGCCAGGGCTGTGACAATTCACGCCCTTCTTTGGGCTTAAAGCTAGAAGCAACAGTGGGACGATTTGGTAATGAGTCAGGTGCTAGAAAAACTCTCCGGGGCTCTGTACGATCTGTACGAGACACCGTAAATGTTGTTTTATGAGCTAGCATAAATTCATCAGCAAATACTGCAGCGTGAGACAAGGTCGCCACTTTCTGTTCATTCAAGTACACTACTAACCGCTCAGGTAGACTATTCTTGAACTCCTCTAGCATAACTAGCTCACGCAAAGACTGAAAGTCAGTACCCTTACTGGCTGCACACCATCGGTCAAACATGATCTCTTTTTCTCGTGCGAACTCGACAAAAGTCTTGTTGGAACCTTTCTTGTGGGTTCTAAACCTTTGTCGGTATGCCTCAGGGACCAACTCGTACGCATGGAGCACAGCTGACTTAACGCAATCATATTTTAGAGGGGTATTGGTGGTCTAGTGGATAGTGAGTTGGACTTGTGATCGGAAGGTTGTGAGTTCGAATCCCGCCTGAAGCCACACCACTACTAGTGTGCCCTTGAGTAAGGCACTTAGCCCTCAGTTACTCCAGGGGGAATGTCCCTGTAATTCGTAATTGTAAGTCGCTTTGGATAAAGGCGTCTGCTAAATGGCAAAATTATTTATTATTATTTATTTAATTATTATTAGGCCATCTTCGAGGGACAACACAGCCACAGCCTCCTGGGCTTTACCAACTAATTTGCATTGAAGCAAAAGCAATTGTATGTGGAAAATGGCGAAACGGTTAGCGAAAACGAGCGGAGACAAACATAAGCAGTATAAGCAGTTGACACTGGCACAGAGCTTGTCTGGCAGTGGATCTGCAAGGAGTGTGGTGCCGATCAGGTCAACTGCAAGCAGATCTGGTGCAGGAGATGCGCCAAATGTTGCAGATGGTGAGAACCAGAGCAACGAGCAATGCTACACTCGTGGTAGCATTGCTGGACCATCGGAGCCACGTCGCTCCGACTCTTCAAACAGTTCAGAGTCGGAGGACGTAGAACCCGACCCCGACTCGTCGGACGAGTGGTTGCCATCCGGATCGGCTAGCAGCAGGGAATCCTCTCCAGATCAGCGGGGATCCACGATCCAAGACAAAAATGCCACAGAGAGTGTGAAAAGCAAAGGTAAACATATATAGGAGGAGGGGGGGGGAGGAAGAGGAGGAGGGGGAGAGAGGAGGAGGGGGGGGAGGAGGAGGAGAGAGGAGGGGGAGGAAGAGGAGGAGAGAGGAGGAGGAGGGGGAGAGAGGGGGGGGGGGGGGGGGAGGAGGAGGAGGTCCGACAAACCAGGGCAGCAAGACAGAGAGACCCAGACAGCAGGCTGGATGGCCGGATGGCCAGGCATGAGTTGGAACGCTTAAGGCCCACCAGCAATAACACACAGCCAGCAAGAAAATGTAGGGTCTGCATTCGAAGGGGTAAAAGGAGTGAGACCAGAATGTGGTGCAGGTCCTGCCATGTACCCCTGCACTCAGGAGAGTGCTTCAAAGCCTACCACACAGAAAAAAAATATGATTGAGTGCATAGAGACACACACACACACACATATCTGTAAATAAGGTTACACACACACACACACACACACATCTGTAAATACGTTTACACCCACACATACACACACATCTGTAAATAAGTTTACACACACACACACACACACACACGTGTAAATAGTTCACACACATGTAAATAGATTATTTTATTATGTTTTGTATTATGTTCTAAATGTTCTAAATCTGTGAATAAATGTAGTTATTTTGTCATCAAAATATGATGTGTTATCCTGTGTTGTTTTTATTGTTTCATAGAAGTAAACAACTTTTCAGATGTTTGAGGTGTCACTAAAACTAAAATATGTGGACGTCAGTCACCGTTTTGCTTGAATTTGCTTCTCTGCAGAAAAAGCTCGTTTTCTCTGTTTATTGGTCAAAATCAGGTGTTTTTGCTGAAACCACCCTATGTTCTACGGCCGATTTCTAAACACTCAAAGAGGCTAGAAACAAACTTTCTTTTTCTGATGAAAGAAGAGAGTCTAAAGTTTTGGTAGATATGTTCAATGTTTATGTAGTCCGAAAAGTCAATATTTGGTGGGTCTTCAAAGTTCAGCGAAAATGCCCCAAAAGTCTGGCAGTATGGAGCTCTCCACTCTGAACATGGCTGGCAGTCAAAGAGTTAATGATCGAGAACATTGAGAGACAGAGGCGTCTGATTAGTCAGCGGGGCTATGGGGATAATATTATATCGCCGACTACTGGTGTGGAATGCTCAATGACAGCGTTTATATTGCGTTTAAACATGCTGGTGTGGACGGTCATATTTTTATATACGAAAAACGTTTATCAAAAAAACGTATAGGCGTGGACATGACCCAAGGGACTTAATTAATTGGTCGCTACTTGGTTTTCAGGTGTGGACTCCCCCCCCCCCCTTTTTTTAACTCCTCCCCTTCCTTTTTCTATTTAAACTTCCTCTTCCTGGTTCATTCTTCACTTCTCCCTGATGAAGGCACATGGTGCTGTAAATGTTGGAGCTCTTTCTTTCTTTTAGCCTTTTTTGATATCAGTGATATCAGTCTTGCTTGACTTTTAAAACATTCTTGATCAGTTGGGACAGGTAACCCATATCTACTTTTTAAATTATTTATTTCTGCCAGTAGTTTGCACAAACAAATGTGTACAAACAAATTGCCTTTTGCACATGGTTGGGGGAGGGGAAATTAGTTCGCTCCAACTTTTGAGACTCCCTTACACATGGAGTGTGTGGTGTGTGTGTTAGTGTGGAGTGAGTTTTTCCACTTTAAAAGAACCTTGTGTGTTTCTTCAAATCACAGTGTGAGTGTGGAGTGAGTTTTGCACTTTAAAAGCACCTTTGTGTGTTTCAAGTCACAATGTGAATTTGGTGTACCTTTAGAGTCCTTTGTATGAGAGGCACCTTCTTTCCACCCCTGCTTCAAGGCAAACAATTTTTTTTTATTTTTTTTAAACAAATAGATACTGACAGGAATAACAGGAATTGTATTGTAAATTGTATTGTAAATTGTAAATGTAACCTTAATGGTTAGATGGGTGACAACGCCATTCTCTTTAAAGGGGAGGACAAGTTTATTTCCAGTACAAAAAAGACAAAGAAAAAGAAACCAATATATTAAAGTTGATACAAAAAATGATCAAACAACTCAAAATGTTATCTATAAATACATTAAAATAAATTAAACAAATTAATTTACTAAAGATTCTCCATTAACACTAAACAAGCCTGAAACATGTCGGTCGAAAAGGGCATTTAAATACAAAATGAAACGTCAAAAGCGTCCCATTTTTTTCTGAACCAACTACCCAACAATCTCAGTAACAAACCAATCTAACCTGACCTGCCCCCAAGCACTTTAATCTATAAAAGGCACTGCTATACGATCTACTGAACTAGGCACAATTGTGGTCCAACTCAAAAAGAATGATTTCAAAGGCGACCGACCGACTTGGTTATAATCTTCCTCCACTTCTCCTTTTACACTTATGTTTCTGCTAATATAATGGAATACGTGCAGAATTGTCTACCACACAGAAGGAATAAAACTAGCTTCTCTGTGCGTTTTTTTCAGAACTTCTACATTAGCAACTTCAAACACTTTGCAGAGATCACGGAAAGTCATGAGAACACACGGATAAATTCTCACCCAGCTGCCATGTAAAGTCAAGTTAAGGAAAACCGGTTCACCGTTGATCTAAAAATAGAAACATGTTATGGTCCCCCTCTACAATTCCAGACGATTTTTCTTCCCTGACTTCAGACGTTAATAACATTGATTGTGCATTTTCCAAGGTTTGTGCTTCTACCATGGCTACCTCTGCTTCTCTTTGGGATGTAAGCACTTCCAACTCGGTGTCCAGTCTAGTAGTTTCCAACTTTATTACGGCCTTTTCCATTTTTAATTTTGCTTCCTGGGCTGCGTATGCAGCTCTCACCTTTAACGCCTCTGCTTTGGCCCGGGCCACACTTCCGGAGGACGCTGTATCTTTGCTCCCCACCGACCTCTTGCTTCCGTGGGATGACATCTTATCCAAATCAGATGGTGAAAGTTAGTTTTTTTTACTGTGATGTTCTCTCTCTAACATCAAGCTAAACCTTGTCAATAAAGTCCATCAAAGAAAGAGGCGTAGGGTGGCTTTTCAAATCAGGTATATTGAACTGGTAAAAACTGCAAGACAAACAGCACAAAACATGTTTCAACAGGATGTAAACAAACAGTGGTTAGCTAGAAAGTCCGCTTTTTTGGCCTAACAATCTAGCTACAAAATAATAACTAAAAACATAATATTCCCAACAAATGATGACTAATATATAAAGCTAACAATCCAACACTTGATATTTCGTACTTAGTGTAATAAATCACGGAGGACTCAACTCAAGGGTTCGTTAACTTTATATATTCAATACTCCCGGCTCACAGTCACATGGCATACAGACACAGTAGCATGACTTATATACCCTCTACTGTCGTAACTCACGCATATCTGTTTACGTCTGTGTCGTGCATAGATTACGTATTGTAGTCACGTCAATACTATGACATCTCCCCCTTTTCGTTTCTTTCCTTGAAGTAAACAACAGATGAACATTCTGTAAAACAATGTTATTCTATCGCAATCAATAAACGATAATATCAATCAACATTTGGATTAGCAAATAATTATCAAATGAACGGTTCACATTCAGGAACTCTTTTCCCTTCACTCCCCCCCCCCAAAAAAAGAAAGTCATGAGAGGACTTGTTAACTCACAAGTCCAGTCTGACAACCGGTCTGGAGATCCGTCCAGACCTGGGGCCGGATTCACCAAAGTGTTCTTAAGATAATTCTTAAGACAATTCTTAAGAAAAAATATAAGATGTTCCTAAGAATGTTCTTAAACGCTATTCACCATTTTTTTCTTAAGAATTGTCCTATGTCTTAAGAAGTTCTTAGTTTTCTCACTTAAGAAGTTCTTAGATTTTGAACTGTGATTTTTACACCTGTGTGTGTGTCTCTCTCTCTCTCTCTCTCTCTCTCTCTCTCTCTCTCTCTCTCTCTCTCTCTCTCTCTCTCTCTCTCTCTCTCTCTCTCTCTCTCTCTCTCTCTCTCTCTCTCTCTCTCTTTTGAACTTATGAAGAACTTCCATCTAAAATGTGAATATAAAATAAATAATAGTAAGGACATTGTTTCAGTTACTTGGCCTACTTAAATAACATGTTCATAATGATTAATTAAGTAGTATACATCAAATACAACAACTGCCTCCTTGATTTACTTTCTGAGTACATTGTGGTGTAATCTAGGAATAGGCCTACATGTGACACAGGCTGAAAGGCCCATTTCAGTTATATCTCAAACATGCTGTATGTGATAGGCTACATTCACACAAAAATACTCTGACCAACTTGAATTAACAAAATGTGTTAACACATTGTCTAGGGCTAAACTAAATATTAATAAAATCAAATAAATCCAAATCCCCCCCAAAAAATCTAATAAATGCAATACAAAATTGTTCAAGTAAGACTTCCCTTTCACTTTAGCTGCTTTAAGACAGGTGAGAGCTTCTCTTAAAGTTAAGAAGAAATTTGAGAAGAAATCTAAGAACTTTGTTTTGGAGAATCTCATTTGTTCTTAAGTTCTATCTTAGGAAAAATCTTAAGAAGAAAGTTAAGAAAAAACTAAAGTTAAGATAAGATTTTCTTCATGAATACCAAATCTTCTTAAGTTTTGTCTTAAGAACAAATGTTGTTCTTAAGAACAAATTTGTTCTTAAAAACGCTTGGTGAATCCGGCCCCTGGTCTGTGACAGTCCTTCGGCACCAGCAGGTATGCTGATACTGGCGTTACCTGGCTCCTGACTGGTGTCCTCACGAACAGGTGAGGCAGGTGCTGTGTCCCCAGCTGGCTGTGGAGCAGGAACTGCCTGGAGGTGGCGCCGGTTGCGGCGGTGTGACACCCCCTGCTGTGTCTCGATGAGATAAGAGCGTGGCGTGACACTCTCGCTGGTCACGACTACAGGAGCTGTCCAGGTTTTCTGGTGGTCCAGTTTTGTGAGGACCTTACCACCAGGCTGTAGTGGAGGTAGGGGTCTCGCCCCATGTCGTCGGTTGTAGTAGAAGGCTTGCTTCCTCTTTTCAGCCTCGTCCTTCTGCTTGATCTGCTGTTTGTCAGGCCATGAGGGTTGCAGGTTCCCCTCGATGGTCGGTAGAGTCGTCCGGATCTTCCGGCCCATTAGAAGTTCAGCTGGGCTGGCCCCTGTTGTACTGCAGGGCGTCGACCTGTAGCACATGAGTGCGATGAGATGGTCTTTCTGTTTCAGGATTCGCTTAGCAACCTGGACCGCCCTTTCTGCATGACCGTTCCCCTGTGCGTTGTGTGGGCTCGAAGTAATGTGTTCGAAGTCGAGCTTACGTGCCAGGTTTCGAAACTCAGCGCTCGAGAATTGAGGTCCATTGTCGCTGACAACCACATCTGGGATGCCATAGCGGGCGCATGTTCCTTTGAGCTTCAAAGCAACTTGAGTACTGGTTGTCGTCGTCATGTGCAGTATCTCAATATACCTTGAGTAGTAGTCTGAGATGACTAGGTAGTTCTGCTTGTTGTGCTCACAGAGGTCTAGAGCTATACGCTGCCATGGTCTGTCGGGGAGCGGAGTAGATATCAACGGCTCCTTCTGCTGTGCTCTTCTCAACTCACAACAGGACTGACACGAATAGACAATGTTCTTGAGCTGTGTGGAAATGCCGGGCCACCAGACCGAGGCGTTCGCCCTGTCCCTACACTTTGAGAGTCCTTGATGTCCATCGTGGATTCTATCGAGGATGTCTGCTCTCATTGTCGCTGGTATCACTATGCGGCTTCCTCTGACGACGAGCCTGTCGTACTCTGAAAGTTCATCTCGTGTAGCGAAGTACTCACGTATGTCACTTGGTACTTGGTATGCGTGCTCAGGCCATCCTGACCTGATGTACCTGATCACCGTTTGCAGCCTCTCGTCGGCCGCAGTAGCTGCTCGTATGCTGTCCATCTTTCGTGGGCTAGCTGGCACACTGTCCATGACAGCTGCGATGTAACACTCCACCTCAGAGTGTGTGTCTCTCCCGTTCTCAGCGTGGCTCAGAGGGCTCCTTGACAGTGTGTCTGCCACTACAAGGGTCTTCCCAGGCGCATAACTAGCTACTGGCTTAAAGCGCATGAGCCGCATGAGAAGTCTCTGGCACCTTAGTGGGACGTTGTCCAAGTCCTTACTGTTCATTAGTGGGACCAGGGGCTTGTGGTCGGTCACTAGATCGAAGGTCTCGAGGCCGTAGAGGTATTTCTCAAACCTCTCACAGGCCCAGACACTCGCCAGACATTCTTTCTCGATCTGAGCGTATCTGGTTTCCGCATCCGTCAGCCTCCTGGAACAGTATGCGACTGGCTTCCAATCCTTTCCATGGAGCTGCAGCAGCACGCCGCCGAGCCCGTAGCTGCTTGCATCAGCTGAGACTGCAGTGGGTCGGTTGGCGTCGTAGAATACCAATACTGGTGATGTCATCAGGAGCTCTTTCACCTTCTCAAAGGCTGTGTGTTGTGCTGGGCCCCAGGTCCAGGCTGTCTTGGACTTGAGCAGCTCGTACAGTGGCTGGCCCACTGTGGACAGGTTCGGCACATATTTACCGAGATAGTTTACCATGCCAAGGACACGTTTGAGCTCATGCACGTTCTCTGGTGCTGCGAGCTCCCGGATGGCTTGCACTTTTGCTGGATCAGGCCGCACACCTGTGGCGTCGACCACCTGTCCCAGAAAGCTGAGCTGTGTCTGCCTTAGCTTACACTTCTCCTTGTTGAGCTTGAGCCCAGAAGATTCGACTCTCTCCAGGACCTTCTGGAGACGGAGATCATGTTCTTCCATGTCCTTTCCGTACACGACTATATCGTCCATATAGACTGCGACGCCTTGCAGGCCTTGGAGTGTCTCAGTCATCTTCCTTTGGAATATCTCCGGGGCGCTCGTTATTCCGAACGGCAGGCGCCGGAAACAGTACCTTGCGAAAGGAGTGATGAATGTGGTGAGCCGGCTACTCTCGCTGTGCAGAGGTATCTGGAAGAACCCCGAGGCTGCATCCAGGCTGGAGAACACCGTTGCTCCACTCAGCTCGGCTATGATCTCTTCTGGTGTAGGTAGGATGAATCTCTCTCTCTTGACCTGTTCGTTCAGTTTCTTGAGATCAACACATATACGCACCTTTCCATTCTTCTTGAGCACAGGCACCATAGGGGCACACCAGTCAGTTGGCTCGGTCACCTCCTCTATGATACCGTTCTCCTCCATGCAGCGTAGCTCGAGTATGACTTGCTCTTGTATGTAGTGCTAGCTTGGAATTGTCCTTGACAGTCTAATTGACCCCCTGGGCTGGTGAGTGCTACACTGGTCTGTTTCAGTTCCCTCTCTGGAATAAGCATGTTAAAAGTCTCTTCACACATAACACTGGCATCAGCTCCTGTATCAATTTTAAACTTCACTGATGTTGCACAAATGAGAAGCTGCACATTCCACTGCTCAACACTTGTTTTTGCATTCACTGATCCCATGTAGTATTCTTCCTGCTCATCTGTCTCATCCGTTACTTCACTCACCGCTTTGGTTTTGCACTGGCTCTGCCAGTGTCCTGTCCTGTTGCATTTATTGCATGTCGTATTTCGAGCTGGGCACCTCTCTGGGTCAATGTGCTCCGTTTTCCCACACCGGCCGCACTTCCCTCCACGCTCCGCGGCTCTTCCTCCTCTCTGGTCATTTCGCCGCCATTTTAGATTTTTATTTCGCGCTCCCCGCACTTCTTGTACGGCTGCGGTGGCTACATTAGCCTCCTCCTGTGCATTGACTTGCATGTTAACGGTCTCCGACTGCGTGCCGAACAGACTGTATGGTTAGCGCCAAAGTGAGACCTGACATGAGCTGCAATTTACGAGACTGCTCCTTATCCACAATCCCCACTACGATCCGGTCCCGAATGTTCTCATCCCTTACTTCGCCGAACTCACAGTGTTCTGATAGGTCATAAAGAGCTCTGATAAATGTCTCTGCCTGCTCACCATGCCGCTGCACTCTCTGGTAAAAGACGGCGCGCTCGTGGATAACGTTCCGTCTTGGGAAAAAGTACTCATCAAATTTTTTCATCACAACGTTGTAACTATTCGCATGACTTGCTTCGGTAAACGTGAACGATTTGAATATGTTATCCGCTTCACTCCCCATTGCATATATCAAGGAACATACTTGTATTTCTCCCGTCTTCTTGTTGAGCTCGGTAGCTACTCGAAATCTCTCAAAGCGCCTTTTCCAGTCGGTCCACTCCGTCGGTTTATCAAAAGAAAAACTATCCGGTGGGTTAAATTTCGCCATGATTTACTGACTTTAGCAAAAATGGTCCGCTTCTGACACCATGTAATAAATCACGGAGGACTCAACTCAAGGGTTCATTAACTTTATATATTCAATACTCCCGGCTCACAGTCACATGGCATACAGACACAGTAGCATGACTTATATACCCTCTACTGTCGTAACTCACGCATATCTGTTTACGTCTGTGTCGTGCATAGATTACGTATTGTAGTCACGTCAATACTATGACACTTTGATCTAAAAATAGAAACATGTTATGGTCCCCCTCTACAATTCCAGCCGATTTTTCTTCCCTGACTTCAGACGTTAATAACATTGATTGTGCATTTTCCAAGGTTTGTGCTTCTACCATGGCTACCTCTGCTTCTCTTTGGGATGTAAGCACTTCCAACTCGGTGTCCAGTCTAGTAGTTTCCAACTTTATTACGGCCTTTTCCATTTTTAATTTTGCTTCCTGGGCTGCGTATGCAGCTCTCACTTTTTATTTTTTTTTGCGGTAAACAGGAAGTGGTGTCACTACATCAAATATTAACTAAAATATTTATATACAGTGTTATCAAATATGAACTCTTTAACTTTTTCTAAAGAAAATAAAGAAAGTGTTGCCGGACAACGCGTAGATTTCTATGATCATGCGCACTGCAGCTGTTTGCTGTTCCCTCCAACGTCATATCCTAAACTACTTTGTTTACAACAGGCAACGGTGGTCGAGGCTACACAAGCGAGGAAAATGGATGTGAACAAAGTGCTTCTAGTTCTTTCACTGTTAATGATCGAGAACATTGAGAGACAGAGGCGTCTGATTGGTCAGCGGGGCTATGGGGATAATATTATATCGCCGACTACTGGTGTGGAATGCTCAATGCCAGCGTTTATATTGTGTTTAAACATGCTGGTGTGGACGGTCATATTTTTATATACGAAAAACGTTTATCAAAAAAACGTATTGGTGTGGACAGGGCCACAGACACAAACACAAAGCAAAAACAGACAGGGACGTAACACACGCACGCACGCACACACACACACACACACACCCTACAGGCCACCCACACACATACACACACACACACACACTACAGGCCTACGCACACACTACAGGCCACACACACACATACACACGCACAGACTACAGGCCTACACACACACACACACACACACATTACAGGCATACATACACACACACGCACACACTACAGGCCTACATACACACACACGCACACACTACAGGTCTACACGCACACACACTACAGGCCTACACACACACACACACACACACATTACAGGCATACATACACACACTACAGGCCTACACACACACACACACACTCCCAATGTCTCTCGGTGTCTACCCAAAGAAAGTGGATGTATGTAAAGGCAGGTGTGCTGACCTGACTGTGTTGTGTTCCAGCGTGTAACTGCACTGCCCAGGGGAAGTGTGATGATGGGATGGACAGAGAAGGCCTCTGTCTCTGTCGGGAAGGCTGGATAGGAGACCGCTGCCAGACCCAGATAGGTAATAATAATGATACACATAATAACGGTTTATTCACCTACTGTATATAGCAACAATCATATAGTATCATATCAGACGAGTTCATCATTGCCTGACAGACAAAACGCTGGGAAACCAGCTCCTAAATTGAATGTGTGTGTGTGTGTGTGTGTGTGTGTGTGTGTGTGATGACTGTCTCCTCTCTCGTCTTTGATCAGAGAAGACGCCGGTGTGTTCTCCTGGGTGCCATGCCAACGCCCTGTGCCTGCCTGACAACCTGTGCCAGTGTGAACCTCAGTATGAAGGGGACGGCAGGAACTGCACTGGTAAAATAAGCCACACCCTCGGATCTAGTTCTCATCACTATGACAACCTACCTGGGGAGGCTGGTGGAGGCAGAAATCGGAGGATGGGCTTACTGTAACACATAGCATGGATACAATTCCTCATTCCATTGAATGCATTACAATGAACCCGTCCTCCGATGAGCCCATCCTCCGATTTCTACCTCCACCAGCCTCCACTACAACCTCCATCTTCATGGAGTCACAGCCGAGCCTGGGTTCAAATACCATTTGAACTTTTTTATTTTTCTTTCATCAATGTTACATTTGAATTAGCATACCCGTGCAATGGAACCCCAATGGAATATCTCCCAAAATAGTCCTGGCAAGCTAGAAAATCAAGCGTATCTCAAAGTCAAATACTGTCTAGATTTGAATATGGTATCCACAGTAGTATAGCGCCCAGGATGCATGACCAACACACCTGCATGACCAACACACCTTAAATGGTGTGCTTGTGTGGCAGTTGGAATGGAGATACTATTTGGATCCAGGTCTCGTCATATGATTTTGGATTCCCTTTTTCCTTTCTTTCTTCCTTCCCTCCCTCCCATCCCATCCCTTCTTTTATTTATTGGGGCAGTCCCACTCATATTTTTCATTTTATTGGACAGATTCAGTGAAGACAGACAGGAAAGTAGGAGAAGAAGAAGGGAGAGAGGGCATGTCAGCAGGGCATGGGCCGGATTCGAACCCATGCCGACATGGGCATATGTGTGCACTGTAGACCGCGGTGCTAGACCACTGGACCACCCCAGGCCACCCATCCCTTCTTTTTAACCCTCTTCTTCGTAGCTCCTGATCTGTGCAGTGAGTACAACGGGGGCTGCCATCAGCATGCAGCGTGCAGCCAAACAGGTGTGTCCATCAACTGCACCTGTCTGTCAGGTTACGTGGGCGACGGCTACGCCTGCAGCCCCATAAACAGGTGTGTGGAGGAGGCGAACGGAGGCTGCAGCGACTTCGCCACGTGCGCCTTCACAGGCCCTGTGAGTGATGAGTTATTTATTTTGTATCATCATTTATTTTGTCTTCTGATCGTTCATGTGGTGAACCTTAGTCTTGAGCAGGGTAGGAGTACATTTGAGTGTAAAGTCAATGTGTGGAGTTACTGTAGGAGTTACTGTAGTTACAATTCAAATTGTCCCCAAGCTTGTCTTGTCTTTAGACACAGTCATGATAATGAGATCTAAAATGTCTATATGTGATTGGTCAGAATGAGAGGCAGTGCGAGTGCATGATTGGCTACGTGGGACAGGGGATCCAGTGTCTGGAGAAGGTTGTCCCTCCAATCGACCGCTGTCAGGAAGGCAATGGAGGATGTGACCCGAAGGCCATCTGCAAGGACCTGCACTTCCATGGTAAAAAAACAAAACACTGAGCCTATCAATGGAGGCTGGTGGAGGTAGAAATCGGAGGACGGAATGCATGGAACGGAATGATGAATGGTATGATACACATACAACACAATCCTCCTATTTCTACCTCCACCAGCCTCCCCTGGAGTCTATTATATACTGTAGCACTGTTCACTCAGAATTCCATTGTTTTTTACTTTACTGACACATTTGTCTATTGTTGTTGTTGTTGTTGTTGTTGTTGTTGTTGATGATGATGATTATGTATAAGCAGGAGGGTGTCTCAGTGTATGATTATGATGTCATATCGATGAGTCTACCGGTATTTTATACAATCTACAGAGTACATTACAGCTGGTTGTTCTGGTACCACACTTACTGGCAATTTAACTATTGATGAGACGTGAGCCTTTTCCATGTTTTTATTCAGGAGAGATGAGACAGAATACAGAGGAGACAGGAGACAGGAGAGAGGAGAACCACACATCTAACCCAGTCTGCGGGGTCTTATCAAACAAACAACCCTAACCAGACAACCTTGCAGATTACAGATAAACACTTTCCTTAAAGAGACAGGAGCTGAGACTTATATATACTAAAGAGCTCACTCATAGAAGAAGGATATAACATACAAGAAATACAGTAATACATTATTATGAATGAATGAATGAATGCATGAATGGTCTTTATTGTCATTGCTATAGTACAGGTACCAAACAACGACATTTGGGAGGGGGGGGCTCCCCTGGTGCTAGGAAAAAAAAAAACAAGAAGGGAAAGGAGCTGGTTTACATAAATAAAGGCTATGTACACTATCCACTATATTATGAATAAATTACTAATGATGTGTGACTAATTGTGATGTATATGTTTATTTCAAATATGTACAAAACAAGATAAAGCAACAATAATTAATATAACGGGGGAAAAAAGAAAGAATGAAAAAGCATAAAACAAAAAATATATATATATATTGCACTTTTAACTTAGTTTAAAAAAAAATCTCACATATTGGAAAAGGAGTGGGAAGAAGGAACAATTATTATAATGACACAACATTAGGACATGTTCATATTAACAAAGAATAAAAGATATTAAAAAAAATAACAATTCCATCAACATTTTGGATGAAAGATTTGATTGTTTTTCCTCATTGTGTTTTATGATGTTGTAATTGTGTATGGTGGATGATTGTCAATATGTGCATATGCAAGGCTCGCTTGTAAAAGAGACCGTGGTCTCAATGGGACTCCCTGCTAAAACAGAGGTTGAATAAACATGTTTGTGTTATGTAACACTGCCTATATAATAGTATAATAAACATGTTTGTGTTAGGTAACCCTGACTATATAATAGTATAATAAACATGTTTGTGTTAGGTAACCCTGACTATATAATAATATAAGAAACATGTTTGTGTTTAAGGTAACACGGCTGGGGTGTTCCACCTGAGGTCCTCAGCAGGGAAGTACAAGATGAACTACACAACTGCAGAGTCTAGCTGTCAGAACGAGGAGGCCGCGCTAGCAACCTTCCCTCAGATGTCTGACGCTCAACAGGTCTGGTGGATCAGGAATACGAGAAATACTACCACTGAAATACTACCACAGTTTTTTATCCCCAAATCTCATAGAAATGCTACCAATGTTTTCATTCATTTTGTGTTGAGGATGAATAAAGTTGCCGTAATTCTACATTCTTGAGTGCCCAAGGGTGAGTTTATTCACCAAAAATGCATAAATGACGATCCTTCATTTTGTAGCCAATCAAAGTATTGTTGACATTTTTGACAGATAACAAGTTAATGCCCAATCTGATCCCCAAACCTCATAGAAATGCTACTATTGTTTTATTGGCCAATCTTGACCCAAATCTTTTTTTAATGTTAATGTAGAAAGTGCCAGAGTTTGATCTTGTGGTTCAGACTGCACTTCAGACTTCCCCAGAGACGGGTGGGATCGACCTCAAGGCTGCTCCTTCTAATGCTGTCTCCACCATCTGTCTTTGATGTGTATCCTAATTAACAGTACTCAATACTGAAGGAGAATTCTCCTTTAAAACTAAAAGAAATAATAATATAGAAATAGAAATATAGTCATATTATTTTCAGAACCACATTCTAATTAACATCCAACTGATACTGTTATAATGTGCATGTCTTGTAAAGATAAAATGTATTGGATCTGATAATTCTATGATCTGTTCATTCTAATATCTTTATTTTGTTTATCTGCGTTGTTTTCCCCCGTCTCTTCAGCTCGGAATGCATCTGTGTGTAGCAGGGTGGATCGACGGGCAGAAGGTTGGCTATCCAATCACATCCCCCTCTGTGAAATGTGGTGACAACCACGTTGGTATCGTCCTGTACAAGGAGCCTCTGGACACCAGCAGCCTGTACGACGCTTACTGCTACAGGGTGAAAGGTACCACCGTGTTTCCTTGTTATATTTCAACTCTTAGACATTTAGCTACATTTCAACTAGTATACCACACTTGCATACTGCGTAGAATGCATGGCCAATGCCATTGTCTTATGACGAGTACGTCCCCAAAGACCGCTGTGGTTCAGACGAAGCGGGGTCATCCTTAGGGGGTAGCGGTGGCCTAGGGATGGGATAGTGAGTTGCACTGGTGATCAGAAGGTCATGAGTTCAAATCTGACCTGGGAAGAGCACCACTAGTGTGCCCTTGAGTAAGGCACTAACTTAGCCCCAACTTACTCCAGGGAGACTTGTCCCTGTAATCTCTAATTGTAAGTCACTTTGGATGGAAAAGTGTCTGCTAAATGGTTAAAATGTAAATGTCCTAGAATGATGATACCTAACTTTGTCCTGAGGCTATCACACATAGTGCTTATAAGCCTGGAATAACAACGACTCACCGGCGTGAGCGTCTGGGAACGAGACCAGACGATACCTGAGGTAAGACGATGTGGCCAATGCTGCGTTCTGGGTCTGGTGTGCTGGTGTGGGTCGTGAAACCAAAGGAATAGGAAGTCCCATTGCTGATCTCTCTTGAAAAAAATAATTGGATTTCAATGACACCTGGAGGTTAAATTAATAATTTAGGTCAAGTTTTACACGGTGTCTTATCCATTCACTCTGAGCCCCTCTGCTGCAGTGAGTCAATCAGGTCTTCGTTCTTTTTGTTTCAAACAAACAAACAATGTTGTCCTCTGTGGCTTAGTTGGATGCCTATGTTGTGGGTTCGGGAATCGAACTGGGATCATACAGAACATGTAAGTTGCTTTGGATAAAAATGTCAGCTAAATGGCATATATTATTATACGTTTTATTAGCCATGGAGTCAATTCAAATAAATTGTTGGAATGTGGTCAATTCCAGCTTAGGGCCCTGGGTTAGGGGCCTTTGGGTCCAGTTTAGGTGCTTGTAGGACTTTTGGATGTTCTGAACAGTCCAGTTTAGGTTTTCTCCAGCCTCTCTGGATCATGTTGAAGTGCCGGGTGGTCGCGTCTGGGCCCTTGTACCTTTGGCTTCATCATATCAGGGTGTCTCTTACTAAGTCTACTCTCATGAGATACAGGGAAAGGCAAAGGCAGGAATTATGTTCTCAGAAGAAGAATCCTGTTTCTGCTCTCAGGGCATCTCTTCCTTATTGGATGTTCTTTGCCGGGGGACCTAATTCTTTTGACAACAATCAAGAATTTGTATTAATTCAATGCAAGACGTGAATTGAAATTCAATGTGTGAATAATTGTCAATGATCCCACTGTTTTTCAAGAGGATTTTTAAATTCCCTTCTCTTCAAATCAAAACTCTTTTGGAATGGAGCACCACATTCAACAACAACAATCAAACAAATCAACAATACAATATAGTAATAATGAAACAATGACAGTAGTAGTGCAAAGGGGTGCAGTGTAAGTAGCAGCAATTATTGTAATCATGTAATAATAATCTCATCCGACCTATACCAAGTGAATTTAAACTAAAATAAAAACCGTTTCATGGTTTGAAGACATCTGAGAAGCTCTGTCGTCATATGTTACATTTCTTGACATTTAGCAGACGCTTTTATCCAAAGCAACTTACAAGTGAATTTGTCTACAGTAAGTAAAGCATCTATACATCAGTCATCATAAGAAAACTCAATCTATGCTCGGACCAGGGGACATTGGCAGTCACAACTGTATGCTGTCCTCCTTCCTAGATGTGTCCTGTCAGTGCGGTAGCGGGTATGTTGGAGACGGAGACTTCTGCAACGGGGACATGGCCAGTGTTGTGGCTACCAATTCAAATTACTCTGTATTCTACAATGTAAGTATGCTGCTATTCTATTTGAGGCGTTCCATAACTTGAGGTCGGCACATGTAAATTAGACTTTAATTCATTCATTCTTTCATTCATTCATTCATTCGTTCCTTTGTTCATTCATTCATTCGTTCATTCGTTCATGCATTCATTCTGAGCAGATCTCAAGTGTGAATTAGACCTATAGTGTGAGCCAAAATAAGACACCATATTATTTTATTTTCCATTTCATTGATTGATTTCTCTCTTTTCTAAGGCATTGCTGAAGTATGCTAACACTTCTCCGGAGGGACGGAATCTACTGGACTTCTTCTTAACAAAGTCATCGTATGCAACTCTGTTTGTACCACACAACGATGGATTCTCTGTAAATGAGGTGATAATTACTACTTATGTGATTCATGATTCAGAAAGCTTTATTGTCCATAAAATGTACATAACGGCTGTAATATATTATATATGTGTGTTTTAGACCCAATTATTTGTTCATTTTAACATCATGTTTACTGTATTTGTTTCAAGTTAACAAGAGTGCCTGCCTAACACCTCTTTAATTCCTCTAGACTTTATCAGGGAGGGATGTGGAGTACCACATATCTAATAACAACAGCCTCCATTTTTACGACGATCTGAAACACAACTCTGTCATCCTCTCGCGTCTGGGTCTCAACCTCTCAGTGGCCATTAATACAACACAACAAGCCCAGGTGAGCAGCCCCAGCCGTGACACACCATCAGACCACAGGATCACCATAAGAAGAGGCACAGTATATACCAGGGGAGGCTGGTGGGGGTCGAAATCGGCTGTGAGGACGGCTCATTGTGATGCAATCAATGGAATGAGGAATGGTATCAAACTTCCGTTCCATGCAATTCATTCATTCATTCATTCATTCATTCCAATTCATTCATTCATTCATTCATTCATTCATTCATTCATGCATTACAATGAGCTCGTCCTCCAATAATTCTGTCATTCAATCATTTCCTGCGTCCCAATCCTGTATGGATTGTTTGATTGTTTTGTGAACCAGCCTGCTTCTAGGTCTGTGTGCTTTAGCCATTGTCCTGCCAAACATGTATCCTATGGCGTAACAATGATAGTCATAGGAGTTGGTTAAAGCACATACAGATCTGAGACCGGGCCTGAGTTCAATGGCTCTTGTTGTTTATAATAATTGAACCACATTTAGAGCTGTTGTGTGTGTGTGTGTGTGTGTGTGTGTGTGTGTGTGTGTGTGTGTGTGTGTGTGTTGTTTCTACACAGGACCCTCAGACACGCAAACTTGTCAACCAGAGGATGTTGTTAGCCTGGGATATCCCAGCAGTGAATGGAATTATCCATATCATTGAAGGTCCATTCAGAGCTCCACCCCTACCAGTGAGTGACCATATATCATCTGATAATAACGTTCTTGTAACAATGAAGTCAAAGAAGGCTTTTCCTATCTGGTGTTAGCTGGTTGGGGGGGTTAAAGGTGCAATCTGGAATTCAAACGACAACAAAGCCGTCTCCCCTCCATTTTTTTTAAACAGCTGGGGGATGGGGCTGGAGAAGTTGTATTTAACCAGGGAGACACACTGAGAACCAGGGGGGTATTCCATCAATGTTGTCTAAAGAAAAATCCAGGCTTATTTTGATCTCGTGAGATTTATCAAAATAAGCCTGGTTTTCCTTTAGCAACGTCGATGGAATACCCCCCCACCCCTCCGGTCTCTTTTGGAACAGGTTTGGCCTGATTATGAATATGGGAAATGCTGTTCAATCTGATCAAAACTTAATAGAAATGCTACTATTGTTTTATAAACCAATCTTGACTCTTTTAATGTTGTATAAAGTGTCAGAGTTTGGTCTAGTGGTTAAAGCTGCTAACTTGTTTACAATACAAAAGCCCTTTTTACAATACAAATGTGACAGCAGCTGGTGAAACCGGGAACAATTCGCCAACCAACGGACCATTCTGACTTTTATTCTGAAAAATGTAAATACATCTGCGTTGTTGAAAATCAATGACACATTCGCTAGTCAAGCCAAAACATTGCAAAAGCTTTTCGGAATAAAAGTTAGAACATTTTGATTGGTTGACGACTTGTTCCCGGTTTCACCAGCTGCTGTCACATTATGATCACAAAACAACACCTTAAAAACACAAGACAAAGAAATGCAATGATATGAAGTAAAATGGGGTTTTGAAAGAACTGCTTTACATACAAATAAAATCCAATGATAAGCCCTTCTCGGTCAAAGAATCCCAACCCACGAAAGACAGTGGTGGATGTGGAAACTGCAGAGCAGAGTGATAAACCCAGTCTTGTGGTTTAAGAACTGAGGCTGCCACCTTGTGTCACCATAGTCGAGGACAGCGGGGAGCGTTGCCTGGAAAATCTTCTCCCTATTATCAAAGGTGGAGCAGGACTTATTTCTGTTCACAAGTTTAATTCTCAAATGATTGATAAAAAATGTTCAACATGTGTTTTACAAGACACTTAGACAACATACATTTAGTTGTGTCCCCATTCTCCACCAGCTCAAGCAACAACAACAAAAAGATCAAGAATAGCTGAACTGAGGTGGCACAGGAGTCGAAAACAGCATCAGTATAAAGATGCAATTTACAACTGTTCAAGGAAAAACCAAGATTATTTAATTCAAACGTGCAACAATGCATTTTCTTTTATTCAATTTCTGAAACTTTAATGAAATATATACACAATACAGCTGTTCAACTTTCAACAAGAAAAGAAACTCTAAAATTGACATGGCAGTTGGAGGTGTCTTTTCAATCAAAACAACCAATTAGGCCTAATAAAAGGTACTCTAGATAAGGGATATTGGGTGGCAATTGTCTTACATTAGAGAAATAACAATCGACTAAATGGTAAACAGCAGTGGACCTCAGTCAACATGTGGAACACCTTTATTAACATTGAGAAAACTAGACTGAACTCCATCTACTAAAATATATTGAGCCTATTCTGCAGGTAATTTTTAAACCAATTGCAGGCCGACTGATCCAAAGCAATGGCAGACAACCTGTGTTATAGGAGGGCATGATTAATCGTGTCAGAATCACTTTTATTACATCTTACTGTACACAAGAGTTATATTCTTTGGCTTTGGTTCCTCAACATTGTAATAATAAGTCATGTAGCAAGTAGAATAAGTAACCCTTCATTGATAAAGTAATAAAGTGGTGGTTTTGCAGTGGTTTCAATAGTGCAAGGTACAATGCAAGGTACAATGATATGAAATGCAATATATGAATATATTCAATATATGAATTACAATACAGTACGGTAGTAAGTTGTATACAATGGTATACAAGTAATCCAGTAGAGTGCAGTTGTTATAATACTGCAATGTTCATTTCTGTAGTGTGCCAGTTAGGGGGTGGCAGACTTTCGTAGGCTATTCTTCCAGTGTATTTCACCAGGAGCCTGATTTCTTGGGGGGAAATAGCTGTTTGTCAGCCTCTGGGTTTTAGGCCAGAGGCTTCGGTACCGTTTCCCCGACGGCAATAGCTTGAACAGTTCAGTTTCTGATTAGGGTGGCTGCTGGTCCCGAATGATCCTGAGGGCCTTTTCTGACACACTGGTCCTTGGTATGTGTCGTGGATGGAAAGAAGCTCACATCTGCTGATCTGTGCAGCTGTCCGCTCTACCCTTTTCAGCTCCTTGCGATTTTGGGCAGTGCAGTTCACGTACCAGGACGCTCTCCGTAGGGCCTCTGAAGAAGGCCCATAGGATCTTGAGCCCTAAGCCGAACTCTTTTTTAGCCGCCTGAGATGGAAGAGGCGATATTGTGCTTTTTTCACCACCTGGTTGGTGTGTTCATCCCAGGTGAGGTCGTTGGTGATGTGATCCCCCAGGAGCTTGATGCTGTTGACCCTCTCCACAGCAGACCCGTTGATGGTGATGGTGGGGTCTTGTGCCTGCCTCTTCTTTCTGAAGTCCACCACCAGCTCCTTGGTCTTGTCGGCGTTGAGAGCGAGGTTATTGACCTGGCTGTACTGAGCCAGGCGGTTGACCTCACTCTTGTAGGCCGTCTTGTCGCCGATCAGGCCAATCACTGTCGTGTCATTGGTGAACTTGATCACCATGTTGGAGCTGTGAGTGGCCATGCAGTCGTGGGTGTACAGGGAGTAGAGGAGGGGGCTTAGGTCTGTGCTGATGGTTAGAGGGGCGGAGGTCTTAAAGCCCATCTTTGCCACATGTTGACGGTCTGACAGGAAGTCCAGGATCCAGTTGCATAGGCTAGGATCGATGCCTAGATCCCTGAGCTTGCTGTCAGACCGTCTGGAGGGGACTATGGTGTTGAATGCTAAACTGTAGTCTACAAACAGCCTCCTCACATAGGAGTTTCTGTTGTCAAGGTGGGTAGGGGATGAGTGGATTGCTGTGGCAATGGCGTCGTCTGTCGATCTGTTTTCCCGGTAAGGGTCCAGGGTGTCAAATGCTTTAGAGAGGTCAATATAAAGTGCTGCACAATTACGTTTCTAATCCAGAGAGATCACAATGTCATTCAACTAGGGAAGCAGAGGAGATGGTGTCCAGACCAAAACCTAACTGGTGAGCTTTAAAAGGCAATTTATTGACAAAAAAGGACCATATCTTAGAATCGATCAGGGACTCCATTATTTTATTTGCTAAGCCATAAAGCCTTGAGATGGTGTGCTTGAGATGGTGCTAACCCTAACCCTAACCCTTGAAGTGATGAAGAGGGAGTACATTCGGTCGCCTTCCACACTGTGGGAATGGCACCAGAGATAATTGTTAGATAAAAAGCCAGAGCTGCAGAGGGCTTGTTAGCATTCAGATTCTGATTCATTTATTTATTCAAGGGACAGTGCATATTAATAAAACAAAAATAAATTGTAAATACGCCAGAGTTAGCCCGAAAGCTAGTTTTCATCCGCAGTCCCTATGCCATGATGTTTTATACGGCTCCCTGGAGGAAAAAAGTACATTTAAAAGATCAAATATAGGTAGACCTAGGCACAAAAAAGTAGACAGGACAAGCATTTAGCTTAAGGGCATAACATAGGGGGTTAAAAGAGCATACATTAATCATAGGCGGTAAAAAGGAGGGTACATATAAGCAGAGGGTTAAAAGAGCATACATTAATCATAGGCGGTTAAAGGGAGGGTACATATTCGTTAAGCAGACTAAAAGCAAGCAACATATACGCACGGTAAGCAGACTAAAAACAAGCACACAGACTGTACAGGTAAGACATGTTAGGCGGTACACAGACAGGCGGTACACATGACATACAGGTATAGGACAGGACATTTCAATGTTGGCAGGTGTGTGTGTTGATCATCCACTGTTTTAGGTGCTTTCTAAATGATTTAAAGGTGCCTAATTCTTTAAGGTGCCCTGGAATCAGGTTCCATTCACATGCCCCTCTAACTGACCAGGCAGACTGACTAAAGGCACTCCTCCTAATGGGATGGTGCAGTCCCCTCTGGTGACACCCCTTGTGGTGCGTGCTGTACTTCCTGGTCGTGAGATGAAGGTGTTAAGTGGTCATCTTACACAAAACATCAAACACCTCCCTAGTAGAAACACAATGGATTCAGAATGTAGGGTCATTTCTAGCCAATGGGGAAACTATTAGGCTATCAGTCTGATTGGGGATCAACCTAACTAGACTATACTGTATGTCTGATCTGGGAAATCTTAGTTTTTTTCATATAGATAGTCTGCAGAGACAACATGTTGGTTAAAGGTGTCACAAAAGGAGCCCCGACCAAGCATTAGTGCATAAATAAACATACTTTTCAGAAGGTCAACATTTCTGTATTACAAATCCTTTTTTTGATTACTCTTATGTAATACTCTAATATTTTGAGATACTGGATTTTTTTCTTTTCTTCATGAGCTGTAAGCCGTAATCATCAACATTCAAACAGAGGCTTGGAATATTTCACTTTATGTGTAATGAATCTAGAATGTATGACATTTTCACTTTTTGAATTAATATATATACTCTCTCTCGCTCACTTTATTTTACTGACACCATCTCTACTGTGAATGTAGAACAAGCAGAAGAGCTCATATAACTCCTATTTTAGAGACTCTACACTGGCTTCCTGTTAAGTTCAGAATAGATTTCAAGATCCCCCTGCTTGTTTATAAAGCTCTCACTGGCACAGCACCAGAATATCTGAAAGACATTTTGCTTGCATATCAGCCCAATAGAGCTCTCAGGTCTTCTAACGCTGGTTTCTCTGTGTACCACATGTACAAAAGAAGAGATTTGGTGAGGCTGTATTCTCATTTTATGCACCCAAATTGTGGAATGCACTGCCAGTTTACATTAGAGATGCAACCTCAGCAAATATGTTCAAGTCAAGACTAAAACCCCATCTTTTTAATATTGCCTTTAAATGACTAAATCCTTAAATTATTATAATGATTGGAGCACTTTGAGCTGCAATGTTTGCTATACAAATAAAAAGTTATTATTATTCAGGGTTCGACGTTAAGGTTTTTTCCTACTTGCCCTGCAGGGCAAGTACTTCTCAAATCTACGTACTTGCCCCATCTACATTTTTACTTGCCCTGCCTACTGTTGCCGGCTGTGCGGCACATAGATTTCTCTCACAACAGACTTCTAACTAAGAACCGTTGCCTGTTGATTGTGTGTAAATCGCTACAGAACACAAGTTTCTTAAAAAACAGTGTTCATTAGCTATATTACATCAATCATTATATTTAATAGTAGATGAGAATTGGTTCCAACTATTAACTTATTTGTAGCATGGACGGGTAAAAGCAATGTGGCAGAAATGTAACCTGTCAATCAGTAGTCATTTCAGATCAGTGAAATGACAAGTGCTATTTCAGAGTATTCAGACAGGGCCAATTACACCCTCCGTGCCCTCTCTGTACAGGTGAGCCACATGTTTAATGCCGGGTCACAGTTCACATTAGGGGTGGGTAACTCACAATACAATAACCGTATGATATTTTGCACCCCGATACCGATGGTATCACGATATAGCGATGCGATATTCTATACATTGTAAGACAAGTCATCAACGATACATCACGATATCTGTGTTAACTGAGAAAAAATTCCATTATAAAGGCAAAAAGCAGGAATTATGTTTTTTATTCATTCACTTTGTTGTTGCTGGTTGTGAACAATGAAACAAACAATAAATTAGGCCTAGCCTACATCTTTCTTACTCGTCTCTAACATACACAAACACTGACTGCCACTTGTCCATGTGTGACTGCCATCATACAAAATAAAGTGCCAAAAGGCCGAACTGCCCAGAAAGCTGGAGTTAAAATGTTTAAGGAAGGACTATAGATATCTATGTGAAGACTGATGTACATGTCCTATTTAGAAAAGAGGCTACAGAGAAGCCAGCAGTATCATTATGCTATACATACTGATAATATTAAACTATGCATTTTACTTATTTTTTTTTTTTTTGGAACTTAGTTTTTATTTCAGTTTCAACAACTTGTACAATCATGTCATGTTTTGTCTACAATTCTTTCCATTCTTATAGCTGTACACATATGGTCCATGGATGTGGTTCAAAGCATGACACACAAAGCAAAAAAGAGCGATCAACAAAAACATTGAGATGTCAATGACGGAATAAAATTAAAGATTTTGAAAAGAAAGAAAGAAAAAGGGTAGGGTCGGGGGGGGTTGGGTCAGGTGGGGGTTGTGTATGTGTGTGTGTGTGTGTGTGTGTGTGTGTGTGTGTGTGTGTGTGTGTGTGTGTGTGCGTGTGTGTATGTGTGTGTGTGAATGCAATGCAGGCATATATCTATGTGTAGTGATATGAAGTGAGTCTAGAATACAGAAATATACGAGTCGAGATGTGTGGAGGGGTTCACTGTATTAATATGGACATAACCGGGCTCCATCTTTTAATAAATAGATGTTTCTGGAGTCTCAGAGTGTATGTTATTTGTTCCATCTGGTAGATTTCCCATACTTTCTCTGTCCACATATTGTATGTAGGGGGGTCTGGTTTTAACCACTTAATTGTAATGCATTTAATTGCTGCCGTTAGTAATATTTGTAAGAGATATATTCTTGCCCTTCCATCAATGCCTTCAGGTATAACTCCCAGTAGTGCCATCTTTGGATCTTTGGTAAATTTTTGGTGGAATACTGCTTCAAGGGCCTCAAACACCTCTTCCCAAAATGTTCTTAATTTGGGGCATGACCAGAATATGTGGGTGTGGTTGCCAATTTGCGTACTGCAATTTCTCCAACATTTATTTGAGTGTGTTGGGCCCATTTTAGCCATTATTTCTGGGGTTCTAAAGAATCTCATAACCACTTTCCATTTGAATTCCCTCCATGTATTTGAATTGGTCACTAAGTGTGCTTCAGTGCATATTTCCTCCCATATGTCCTGTGATATGTCAGTATTCATTTCAGTTTCCCATCTCTCTTTCCTCTGTAGTGTATTATTCAAATCCATGGATAGAAACCTTTGGTAAAGGTCACCTATAATTTTCTTATTCTCGTTTCCTTTTTGCAGCTTTATCAAGAACTCTTCGATTTCAGTGGGCTCCAAGACTTTATTCCATTCTCTATGTTTTGTTAGGAAGCTTCTTAATTGTAGATATCTGGAAAAAGTCTGTGTTAGGGAGCCTAAATTCCTCTCTTAACTGTTCAAATGATTTAAGGCTACCGTCTTTATGGAGTTGGTGCAAGTTAGTAAGTCCATGATCCGACCAATTTCTAAACCCTATATCTGTATTGGAGGGTTCGAAATGTTTCATAAGACCAATATTGGATAATGCTGAGATTGCTTTAGGTAAGCCAAATGACAGTTTTATTTTCCTCCAAATCTTTAGTGTGACTCTGGTCCATTCACCTAGTTGAGTTTCCTTTAGAGGGACATCTATGAAAGGCAAGGTCTGTAAGGGCATCGAACATAAACTTTTTTCAATGTTGAGCCATCGTGTATATGAAGAGTCTTGGATCCATGCTGTTAGAGGCTTTAGCTGGGCCGCCCAGAAGTAGTATCTTAGGTTTGGGAGTTTCAGCCCACCATATGGTTTAGATAGTTGTAGTGTTTTAAGTCTGATTCTTGGGCGCCTTCCTTGCCATATGAATTTGGAGATGAGTCTATCCCACTTATCAAATGTGGATTTGGGGATATCGATGGGTAGCATCTGGAACAGGTATAGAAGCCTAGGCAGCACATTCATGCGTACACTCTCAATACGGCCCAATAGAGACAGGGGAAGTGTTGACCAGCGGTCTAGATCTTTACTGATATTTTGGATTATGCTTTTGTAATTTGCATCACTTAGGTTTTCTAACAGTGAGGGGATTTGAATGCCAAGATATTTAATACCATCCTTGGGCCATTTAAACTCACTCTGGATTTTGATAGTTTGTGGAATTCTACCTCCTATGTCCATAGCCATTGTTTTATCAACATTTACTTTATAACCCGAGAAGTATCCATAGTTGGAAATAAGATCTTTTAGGCGTGGGATTGTTGTTGCAGGTTCAGTTAGATAAAGAAGCACGTCATCTGCATACAATGATAATTTATGTTGTTCCTCATTTATTGTCAGTCCCTTTATGTTGTCGTCGTCTCTAATGAGCTGTGCCAGTGGTTCAATACTGATATCAAACAGCAGGGGCGACAAAGAGCACCCCTGCCTGCAACCCCGTTCTAGAGTAAATCGGTCCGACAGAAATCCATTCACTTTTACAGCAGCTTGTGGATTTGAATATAGTGTTTGAATCCATTTTATAAAATTGGGGCCAAATTTGAGTCGTTTTAGAGTTTGAAATAGGTATTGCCAAGATACTCGATCGAATGCCTTCTGGGCATCGAGGGATAATATCATTGCTTCTTCCTCCTTAACTTTAGGGTGAGTCATAATATTTAGTAATCTTCTTATGTTGTCCCCGTAGTATCTTCCCTTTATAAACCCGGTCTGATCGGGGTGGATAACTTGTGTGATAATTTTATTGACGCGTCTTGCTAGGATGGCTGTTAATATACGTAGGTCGGTGCATAAAAGTGAGATGGGTCTGTATGATTGGCATTGGGTGGGGTCCTTGCCCTCTTTATGTATTACAACTATTGTTGCGTCCCTCCATGAGGGGGCCGTGGTTCCAGATTGCAATGTATGGTGGTATGCTTTTAGCAATAAGGGACATACTGTCTCTTTAAATGTTTTATAGAATTCATTACTAAACCCATCCGGTCCAGGACTTTTATTGTTTTTTAGTGTAGAGATCACTTCTTGTATTTCCCATTCTTCAATTGGTTCATCTAGTTCTTTTGCCATAGGTTCAGATAGCTCTTTTAGTTTGATGTCTTTCAGAAATGCTGTCAATTCATTATCATCTGTGCAGGTGTCCGTATTTTTGTAAAGAGATTTATAAAATTCTGCAAAAGACCTTGAGATTTCATCAGGTTTTGTGAGAGTCGAGTTATGAGTTTTTAATTTCTGTACTATATTCGATGATTGTTGTTTTTTTAGTCTTAGTGCTAATAATCTACTTGCTCTGTTTCCATTTTCATAATATTTTTGGTTGGTAAACCTTAAATTGCCCTCAATCTTTTCAGTGATTAGGCTATTTAGATCCCTGCGTGCTTGTTTGAGAGCATTAAGTAGATTGGAGGTTGGTGTTCTTTTATGCTGTTGTTCAAGCAGCCTTATTTTATCCTCTAATTCTCCTTGTTTTGCTTCTCTATTCTTTTTTTTCGCGCTCGCGTATGAGATAATGCGACCTCTAATGTATGCCTTAGCACAGTCCCATAGGATGAGAGGTGATATTTCAGGTGAGTCGTTAGTTTCTAGGTAATACTTTAGTTCAGTTGTTACAAATGTGATAAATTCCTCATCATTTAGAAGTGATGTATTTAATCTCCATTGTTTGGTTTTTGGCCTGTGACCTATGTTCCATGATAATGCAAGAGGTGCATGATCAGATAGAGTAATTGGTAAGATCTTTATGTCTTCTATCCTGTGTAGTTCTGCTTTGGGTGTAAAGAAATAATCAATTCTCGAATAAGATGAATGTCTGTGCGAGTAGAAAGTAAAATCTCTTCCTTTAGGGAATCTGCTTCTCCAAACGTCCACTAGGCCTGATTCTATCGACAAGTGTTTAAGCATTCTACTCATTCTAGAAGTGGGAGTTTTGGAGGTAGGTTGTCTATCCATTAGCTGGGACATAACACAGTTGAAGTCTCCTCCCAACAGTAGGATACCGGAGCTGTGTTGTATTGCTGTGTTAATGACTGTGCTAATGAAGCCAGGCTCATCCTCATTTGGAGCATATATGTTCATGAGGGATACATGTATCCCATCTATAGATCCATTCACTAAAATGAATCTTCCCTCAATGTCCTTGTGGACCGTTGTTGGTGTAAAGTTAACCTGCCTATGTATCAATATAGCCACTCCTCTCTTTCTACCTGACTGATGTGATGAGTAGAACACGCTGTCTGCCCAGGATTTCTTTAGTTTCTCATGTTCCATATCCGACAGGTGGGTCTCCTGTAGGAATGCTATCTGACAGTTGGCTCTTTTTAGCTGATTAAGGATTTTCTTTCGTTTTATAGGATTGTGAAGGCCTTTAACGTTATAGCTTATGACCTTAAGTGATCCCATGGTTCAGAGTAAGAATTAGGGAGGATCTTAATTTTACCTGTAGGCATGGTGATGGCAAGGATAGGCACATGAATAGGAGAAGATTGTGAACTGCATGTAGTACAGTGTCTATGTGTGTGATTGTGTGAGTGTGGGTGTGTGGATATATGAGGGGTGGGTATGGGTAGGAGGTGTGGGGGAGTTGGGGAGTACATATAAGGGAAAAAAACAAAATAATGCAAGAGAAAACAAAATACATAAACATACACGTTGCTCTTATTCTTCCGGTATGATCCCTGTGGAACAGTGGGATCTGAACATAGAAATAAAAATGAAAAATCCGGACACTCAACCGACATGAGTGTCTGGACAGACTTTTGGGACATGGTCCCAGGCTGCGAGTCTGAACAGGCAGCTGTGCGAACGACCTTTAAGAGGGTTCGCCTTTGCTTGGTTATAGTACCAAACAGAATAGCTAGGAGTAGTTTGTTAACATTTCAGGCTCCCGTCGAACCTTGAGGTAAAACAAATTAACCTTAATTTCGACATTGTCGAATATATTTTACATTGTATATGTGTATATAAAGAAATAAGAGTAATAATAATGATGTCTAGAGGCAGAAATAAATAAAAGGATCGGAGAGAAGCATTAACGCAGTGGAAATTAAGAAACAAATAAAAACAGTCTCCTGGTCAGGTAATTTTAACTTCCCTGCCCCTTATGAATAAACAGATAGATTATTTCCCCCTTGGGGTAAGTTTTAAATTGAACTAACATATGTCCAGTCTCCTTCAACACTTGCATATAAACTGCTGTGAAGAACTACAATAACAACAAAGGGGTGGCATTGACGATGGTAATATATTTAAGCAGATATCGTCCCGTCAAAGTTGGTCTTGTAATGCCACTGAGACCCACTGGTCTGTGGCTGGGGGAGACCTACCCTGAACCTGTTGCCGGCATGACGTTCTTCTTAACGTAGTCCATCGCTTTGTCTGCATCTGTGAATTCCTTTTCTTCTCCGTTGTGTGTGATGCGGAGTCGGGCTGGAAACAGTATACCATACCGAATGCCCTGACGGTTGCGCAGCATCTTCCTGACCTCCGTGAACGCAGCCCTGGCCCTGGCGACGTTGGCAGCATAATCCGGAAAGATGGCGATGGTCTGCCCGTTGACCCGGAGAGGAGCTCGAGTGCGCGCACAGCTCAGCACCTCGACGCAGTCCTGGTAGTAATGGAGTTTAGCAATGATGGCGCGTGGTTTCCCCTCCGGTCTCCTCGGAGCCAGGGTTCTGTGTGAACGATCCACAAGCACATCTCTATCCAGTTGTAGCACTTCCTTCAGTAGTTTCGAGACCGATGCAGTAGAGCATGATCCATTCGTCTCGGCCACCCCTAGTATTCTGATGTTGCATCTCCTCATTCTTCCCTCCATGTCGTCGCATCTCTCTCTGAGCCCGGTTACCTCTGCTTTCAAGCCCGTCACCGTAGTCCGCAGGTCCACCACCTCGTCCGACCACGTTGACAGGCCGCCCTCCACCTCCGTGATTGTAGCCTTTATTTGGTCAATCTCAGACTTAACCGCCGCAGTATTGTTAATGATTTCCGATTTTACTGCTTGAAGTTCACTTTTAATATAGTTGAAATCTTCGGCTAGTGCATTTTTAATCTCTGTCTTTATCACCTCGGCAATGTCGGATTTCAGCGAGAGGAGGATCTCTGTTTTCAGCGCTACAGCGTCCATCACTGGGCTGTCTGTCCGGGGCGGAACCGTCTGAGCCGGGGTAGCTGTGGGACTCGGCGTCGCGGTGGCTTTTGGCCTAGTAGTGGACGGAGTGTACTTATATTTGCGCAGATTTGCAGCCATTGACCCCTAAATACACAGACTTTTGATTTTAGGAATATGTTAGAGACAGGTTTCCCAGTATTTTGTAATGTAGAAAGCTTATTAAATTAAATAAAACAAAAGTCCGACGGGAGCTCAAGCGAAACACGTTCTACTCCATTGCCCGCCCACCGGAAGTCCATTTTACTTATTTTGATAATTAAATTGAATATTTATGTTCAGACTTTAATTTTGAAATACTTTTTTGGGGACTTTTATTCTGAAATATATTTTTGGGGACTTTTATTCTGAAAAAATGTTAAGAGAAAGAGGATTTTGATCAACGTTTTGTTAAGTAGGCCTCAGTTACATTGTTGACCATTGTTCCCCGCAGGTGCATCATCATGGTAAACCATCAGGCCACTCTGCAGCAACCTCCATCTTGGTCACCTTAGGGATCATCTGTGTCATCACTGGTCTGGCTTACTACGTCTTCAAGCACAAGAACGACGCTTTCCGATTCCAGTACTTCAGGGTACAGCAAAAAGCCATTCTCCAACACTCATTTAAAATAACAAATTAAATCAACATGAAACAGTGAACTGTGAGACTAATGAATCAATACACAGCATGATAACCTTTTGTTGCATATATTCATTAGTCTCACATTCTACATCTGTGTAGAGACATTTCAGACAGGCCTACTGTTAGTGTAGACGTCCTGCTTCAATGTCATTAAATGGAAGTGCTTTTTATTTCTCCCATACCAGAATGAAGATGAAGATGTTTCCTCCAGGGGAGGGGGCAAACCTGCCCTTGTGTCCATCCCCAACCCCCTCTACAGCGGGCACAGAGCCTTCGCAGAGCCCTTTGGTGTAAGTAGAGCTCCATCTTAGGTCTTCAATGGCAAAATGTTGTTATATGAAGCACATTGAATTTATTCAGTATTTAAATGTTTGATGATCTTTTCAGGACTCGGGACAAGAGGCAGAGCCATCAGAACCACCTCAACCTCAACCACCCCAACCCCAATCCCAACCCCAACTCGTTAATCTCCTTGATTAGCACAAAGAACAATTGGAATCAATTTACAAATACCATTGAAATTCTTCTGTAGTTATGTAGTTAGTATACCTACAGATAATGTTGTAATGACTATCAAAGTAATTAGCTTATGAATCTTTCAACCCTTCTTAACCATTTTCTGCTTAGAAATGAGATTATAGACTACTATCTGAAGTGATGTTGTCGCAATACTGGACGTGTGCAAGCTTCTTATGTATGTTGTTTAGACTAGCATTGTGTATGAATGGATACCAGTGTAATGTTTACATTAGCTAAATATGCTAACATGGCAAATATGGATAGGTTACACAAACAGTAGATCAGTCATCCATGAGCTTCTTTCAAGGTAAGAATACGTTTAAGATAAGGTTGAAAAATCTGAACAATTGCTTTCAGGACGAGGTTGAAGCTGTGAAAAACATTGTGTATATAAACAGCAATTATATCAAAAAAAGAAAACATTTGAACCATGCCCAATATTCAATGAATGTCAGACTGACAGAATTGTATTAAAATATTGCTTCTATACATCCATTAAATACAGAATATTTGTCATTATTTGATTGGTTGGTCAGTGAGGAACAGGACTGACACAGTACCTACACCGACAGTGTAGCATTCATCTTTCATTGCATACAAGCCTGCCTGGCCCCTTCAAAATGGTGGATTCTTTACTCTGAGTTTTATTGAAACAAATACTTAAAGGGTTTGCTTGCTTTACTACCTCCCAACATTCTAGTATAACAAACCCCCACCCATCCCCATTTCTCCCAGAGCATAGCCTTCCCATCCCCCACAGGAGAGAGGGGGAGGGGGGAGCTGCTGTTGGCGGGAGCAGGCGATGGAAATGGCTCTTGAAAAGGAGTGGAACTGGAGCGCTGGAAAGAGCAGAATGGCAAAATGGCTTTAGATAGGAATAACCTTTATTGTCTTGGATGAACTGACAAAAGCCTGGTTTGTCTATAGAAATGGAATCCATGCTAGTAACTCTGTAACCCAGACAAAGACAATCTTTCATTGGAGGTAAAAAAAAAAAGAAAAAAAAGTGAGGTGGTATTTTCATAAAATACCACTGAATTATTTCAAAAGAATGTGAGAAACGTTGAATGTTGAGATTACCTAGACTTTCAGAGGCGTCCACATCCAGCAATCTCAGTCAGTCTCTGATACACCAAGAAGCCACAAGACATTACCTTTCATAAAGTCTTCCATCTTGTTTTTTTATGAATGCATATATTTAAGAAAAACTGGGAAGGAATAAGACAATCCAATGCACTACAGTTAGGCTAACACCTGAAAAGACTCTAGCATCATCTCCGAGGCTACTTCTGGCTGCAGTGGCCATTGATTTAAATAAAATTGATTTCTTGGCCAAAAGCAAGATTTTTCCCCAGGATTTTTGAACAAGGTGAACAAGGTGGCGCTAGATTGCATTCTCAAAACAGACATTTATTCATGTCAAAATGCGCAACAAATACAGCTAAAATACTGAACCGAGGAACATAACACTTTCAATTTCAACAATGTCATTGACGAACAAAGATGGTTACAATGTCAACAGTGTGGCGCAGGGACCCTTTTACATTCTCTGGGGTATTGTGTTTAATTTGGTATATGAATACTTTTCTTCTGATATATGACAGTTATAACACAATCATTACAAGCCCACCGCAATCAGATGTGTTGGGTGTTTTTTAGGTGCACCTGCAAAAGAGGCGTCGGTTTCCCCTGTATAAATAAATTAAATAAATAAAGCACAAGTCCTACAGGATAACAGCCAAGGTAAAAAAGCATAAAAGCAAAATCGCAGGAGAGTAAAAAGACTCTTTATTGTCTACTCTTCAGGCAGAGCGTTTCAGACAAGCCCCTTGATGGTAATTTACTGCAAACATCAACATGGAAAAGCTGAGCCACGTTGATGCAAGAACCAATAGGTTACTATACTAGAAACCATATACAGACAAGAAATTAGTTCTGAAAAAGCTTGGCAACACAAAGGCCCACTCCCATTAAAGGGATGGTTAACCAATACTAACTTTAGCCACCGCTAACAAAAAAAGAATCAATGGTTGTGAATGTGATCACGAGACAAACAAAGCATCAAATGAACTGTCTGATTTGGTTGGTAGTTACTGTGAGGCGATTTGCCTACCAATATTGAACTTTGTATCCATTGATTTCTTGTTAGCGGTGGCTAAAGTTAACTGATGTGGCTATTTGAACAACTCAACCATGGATGAGTTTCTCTTGGCCCGTGGACTACTTTCAGGGTAAGGATTATCAAACTATAAAGGTGTAAACAAGTAAACTACAGGATCTCAATTCTACACAGCTGTTTTAAGAGAAGTTGCCATGGTGCTGAGGTGTGAAAGCCATCACCATAAGGCAGGGCTGAGTGAGGAAAAGGAAGGAAATGGTCCATGAACACTTTCAGTGTCCCTTCCAGTATCAGCTGACATTTTTCACAACTTGCCCCAAAGGCTTCAACCATTTGCTCCACACCATCAGTTTAGAAACGGCATCAAGAAATCAAAGTGTAAAGGCTACTTACTTGGCCTATATAAACTCCTGGAAAGGTGCAGATGTAGGCCTTTATAGATTCTCCATCACACACCTGGAGTGGATTGGAAATTCAATATCTAATTCAAACGTGCAACAATGCATTTTCTTTTATTCAATTTCTGAAACTTTAATGAAATATATACACAATACAGCTGTTCAACTTTCAACAAGAAAAGAAACTCTAAAATTGACATGGCAGTTGGAGGTGTCTTTTCAATCAAAACAACCAATTAGGCCTAATAAAAGGTACTCTAGATAAGGGATATTGGGTGGCAATTGTCTTACATTAGAGAAATAACAATCGACTACAAATTGGCAATGATTGACTTTTGCAATTACAACGGCTGTGTTTGGAATGCTTTTTGTGAAGTCCCTGAACACAACCACGTAGTAACACTTAGGCCTAGTCTGTATCTCTGACATATTGCAGTACAACAAGACAGTGGGAAAGCACCCATATCCTAACGTTTGGCACGAAAAGTATTCTTCAAAGATGTTTAATCTGAATGACTGGATAACATACAGTTGGTGTAGTCTTGTCTATGAAATGCCCTGGTTTGAACAGGTCACAAAAAATAAATTAAAAAACAGCCTAGCTAATGGGCCTAAAAAAATCACTGATCCACAGCTTTAAGCCCAGTTTATGCTTCTGCGTAAAATCGACGGCGTAGGCTACGGCGTAGCTTGCGTAGGCTACGCCGTCGATTGACGCGCACCTCTCCAAAAATGTAAGTACGCGGCCGGCAGTGCCTACGCAACCGTAAGCTCTGTGATTGGTCCGCTTGGTAGCACATGATTAAGACATGATTCCGACTCTCTCGTTGGCCAAAATGCGGAAGCCATCACTATAAACTTGGAGCCCTCGCGTAGGCTACGGCGTAGCCGCGCGTAAATTCGACGCAGGAGTATAAATCAGGCTTTAGACAGAGAGGAAAACACTGAGGCAACTTTTTCACATTATGTTTGTAGGGCCCGATGTCCAAGTTAGCACCAAATGAAAAGTTCAAATAAATAAAATTAAAACTAAATGAAATAATTTTGTCTTTCAAAAATCTAGCACTATGAGGTTGCTCCATATTGCATAACTACAACTTTTAAGACAATCATTCATTAGCTTGGTCCCTTTCTGAAGGAAAGACGTCTTTAGAATGTTTCAGCAGAACATGAATAAACAATCACCCACAGCTTCTGGAGAAAACAACTTAAAAGAATAAGGCCATTCATTTTCTTAAAATTGAACTTTTACAATTCAAGTGCTTACATTCGGCAAACACAGAATAATGAGGCTGTCAAAGTGCAAACTTAATTTGAATAGGCTATACAAAAGTGGCTAAAATGGCAAGTAGAAACAAGAGGGACAGAACCGTGTACAATAATGCCCCTAACCTAAGTAGCCGAAGCACCATGAACTGAGAGCTGCACACTGTGGAGCACACGGATGTGGATGAAAACCTTAGGGTACTTTTTTTATTTTAATTTTTTATTTTTTTACCCAATCCAACAGTCAATTTCTACTGATCCTCAATGTCAATATGGATAAATAGTCCAAAAGCGGATAAATAGTCTGAAAGCTAACAAAATAGAGGCTGGTCAAAAGACCACCATTCTGTATTGTGGTTCCTATGTGGTGTCAACGAAACACCACTATACAATTCTCAAGATTCCCAATGCCTTTGAATCATTGCTGCGTTGGTCAGTAATGCCACCAATGCATTACAAGGAACTTATATTATTGTACAAGATAACAGCAATAAGACATTCCCAACCAGCTTTGATCCAGCAGGACACACAAGGGCTAAGGAATCCCTTGCAACATGGAAGCTAATCCAACGTTGTTCTGAAAGTCTAAGGTTTCATACAAGACAATAGTGGTCTGATGTGTATTACAGGGGACAGGTTTACTTGTAGAATCCTCTGCGCCCTTCTTCTCGACTCCTCAACTGAGTCAGAATCGTCCACTTTGACGACTTTCCACCTCAGATTGTTCTCGTCCACCCTGTGTTCCCTCTGACCGTTCATAACCCACAGGGACTGTGACATGTCCTGCTCTTTGGCATATTTCAGCACCCTGTGGGTGCCATTGTCCCTCCAGGTCAGTCTCTCTGTGAAGATGTTCTGATGCATATCTGGGGCTGAGTCACCGATGAGGGCGACTCCTACTTTCACCGGACAGGAGGCCGTTCTTTCACGGAGCAAGGCGAGTGCTGTTGGTGTTTTACCGGCCTTCTGCGAAGGCTGCGACGGTATCCCTGAAAGAGGTGGATAAAGAGTATTCATGCCAGAGTGAAACTGCAGTCTCGCTGTGTGAGCTCCGGACAAGCCCTTGATATTTGTTAATCTCAGACATTGCTGCACCTGGTGAGGTCCAACAGCAGGAGCTGGAGATTTGGAAAAGGCTACTTCGTTGCGATATTCCTGCCAGTGATTTCGTGGAGAGGCCCTTTCTCCTGTACTCCAAGATTTGTGCTTATCCTTCTTCTTGGCTAAGGGTTTCCTCCGCTTCTTCTTCCCTTGCCTCTGGCCCTTGTCCGAAGGCTTGTGCATGTCTGCGGGTAGTAGTCTTGTTGTGCATGACTTGTACCCGTATACATCTTTGCTTCTCAGCACTGTGGGTTTGTGTCCTTCCTCTCTAAGCCCCTGGAGAAAAGATACAAGCTCCTCAGTGTCTGAGAGATCCTTTGACATCGGGTTGAAAATCTGCAGCGCCTCAATAAGAACAGTTTGTCCAGCTGAGGCGATTCTGGACCACGAGTGCACAGCCTTCTCCACAGTCGGCTCTTCGCAATCCATCACGACGTACTTCAAGGGGTGAACATCTGGGGGGCCTCTGAAGTCTGCCATGTTGTCCAAGCTGTTAAAAGAATGTACAAAATATCCATGTTCAAGCCACAAATCAAGGTAAATAAGATATTTTGCAATATACCATTTCCCCCCCAAAGTATCATAGTACACCTAGACATCATATCTACACAGTGTTATCCTAGCCTAGTCCAGAATAGGGTTGCACGATTCTGGAAACTTTCTAGGCAGAAACTTTCCAAAACTTCAAACCTAAAATATGCGATCGCATCGAACTAATTGAGAAGAAGCAAATTGCACGTTCATGTGAATGGCACTACTGATTGGTGACCCATAGTGTACACTATAACGTAGACGATAATGAACTACGAGAGCACTAAAATTGCCTCATAGGCAGCGAGAATGTGGTGTGGCATAGCTTGCTAATAAATTGTTACTATTCAGATTGTAAAGAGGAATACATTTTTTGTAGATATTAATACATATTGATTTCTTTTTTTGTTTTGACTTGTCCGTGCAGGAGGAAGTTCCAGTGTTTCCTCCAGGAATTTTCCACAATAGGGGTGCTCACCTTTCGTGATTTTCCGCGTGCACGCGCATGAAACGCGCACGCATTCGGCAGAAATTTCCATTTTCCACAACACTGTACAGGCGAAGGTCCTTGCCAATAAACCCAGCGATAGACTTGGTAATAGTCGTAGCCTCTGGGAGTTAAAGGGAAGCCTTGTTTTGAAATATAATCGTTCCAGACTTTATAGATCGTCGTATTTGTTTTTCCATTTCAGCCATTCATCTTAATTTTTTGCTGATAGAACATCGACATGCTAGGATCACATAACTACACATAATTAGATGATCACACAGCCCCAAACACGAACACGTAGATAGATTTAATGATCATTAAACTGTTGTTTATCATATCGAGTGGGTACTTGTTTATTATATCGAGTGGGTACTTTAAAACTTCAAGTTTTGTGTTATGAAAACAAAACTAGTGGTTTAGCCCTAGGCTGCGTTCGTAAATTCACTCTGGAAATCTGTTCAGCAGTCATAGAATGCCTCGTCCAATCAAATTACTTTAGGAGCAACCTCCTCCTCCTCAAACGCTAATGCAAGTAGTTGCATTTTGTTCTCCATTATTAAATGCTACAGTATACACAACTTGTTGAACAAGTAGACGATAACGTTATAAGTTATACAATGCATGATAACGGTTACAATGTATGATGGTTAGGATAGAATCCCGTTGTTACGGTTACAGAATACTCGCTCAAAAGGGGGTAGGCAGCGCAAAAAAAAAAAAAAAGGGTTAGGTTAAGTCAAGTGTGAACACGGCCTTAGTGGACTGAATTAATTAGTGGCGGAGAGAATCTATTTGTGGCGGGCCGCCACAAATCAATGCATATAGAGGAAACACTGAAGTCCACTTGTCTGAACATAAAATATACTTATCCCAGACAAGCAGACACGCCTTAATGTTGAGCCCTGCTGTAGTGGAAGATATTCTCATTTCCAGTGAAGTAGCCGCCATCTTGTTGTGACATTTTTGTTTATCCTGCGCCTTCATCACTTTGCTTGGTTTCTTGGTGCAAAGAACAACTGCCCTACGCCCCCGAAACCACTGGAAAACGCCCCCAAATGCACTCTAAAACTAGCAACGTTTGCTAACAAATTATAGGTATTTAGTGATCCTAAAACTGTTGTTATATTGAGTGGGCTCTTCAACAGTTCAACTTTTGTAATGTGCAAAAAAAGTATATGCTGATTCACTTCACAATTGCCGAGTTGCGGCCCAATTCACCAGACCGTGTCACAAATGACACATCATGACAGTTGCTCTTTTTCTCCTGCTGACCATACTTGCCTGTTTCACACCTGTCCTGGACTGAAGTGTTTTTGTTACCATGCTAACAGCTCTCCATGTTTCACACCTGTCCTGGACTACAGTGTTTTTGTTACCATGCTAACAGCTCTCCATGTCCCGCTGGCCTCCTGTCAATTGGCAGCTATTTTTGTGACACCATCTGGGCCCGGATTCACAAAGCGTTCTTAAGAAAACATTTGTAAAATGTAAGAAGATTTGGTATTCATGAAGAAATTCTTATCTTTTCTTTAGTTTTTTCTTAACTTTCTTCTTAAGATTTTTCCTAAGATAGAACTTAAGAACAAATGAGATTCTCGAAAACAAAGTTCTTAGATTTCTTCTCAAATTTCTTCTCAACTTTAAGAGAAGCTCTCACCTGTCTTAAAACATCCCGGCGGCCTAGTTCGTTATGTTTTCTGCCCGAGCTGAGTCGCATTTACGTGCACTAGCAGCTGGGATAACGTCGATTGCCTATGGCTATGCTGTTGCAGTGGGGCTTTCTCAAAGACCGATACTTACGGATGTTTCAGTTTTATATGATTTAACATTGAACTAGTTGAATGTCTGTAAACAAGTTGTGTTTCACAGAGTTTGCGCAAAACATTGTCATTTTCCAAACCAACTTAATTTCACACTTTTATTGTGTAGCTGTTGATATTTCTTATGCAAGTAAACTGTTAAACATGTCTTCTAGTTTACACTGCAGCATTACACTGCAGCTAATTGCCACAGTCAATGTAACAGAGCCTAGGTATACTGTGTCATCGGAAACGTATCTACTGCCATCGATAATGTTCTCTCTTCTCTTGGGGTTCATAACAACGTAATGATCAGAGTGATCTTAAGGGCGGCTACACACTAGACGACTTTTCAAGTTGTAACATCGCTGAGCCTCTCACACTAAACGACCGCCGTGCTGGTGTCCGTGTCGCAGCGGCGCGCAGACGTCGCAGCACAGCGCAGACTACAGGATGTGGCAACGACGGGGGCTCACAGACTACACGATTCTTCACTTGGTCAGGACGATTCGCCAAGCTGTAGTGTCGCGATATCAGCACATGATGACGAGACGTTGACAGCTGTCAAAAAAAGATGGAGCTCATTTCTACTAGAAAATAGCCATATTACTATATGTAATATATACATATATATACATATATGGCTATTTATATAATAGGCTATTTACTATTATATAAATAGCCATTTCTACTTTCACGCCTCCTCCGCGCTGCATTTCCCCGACCTCTCATTGGCTGTGCTGTCCACACGGGTCATTGCCCATCTCAGACTAGCAGAATGTAGATTCCGTCGGCCGATAAAATGAAACATGTTTGAAAAGATCTGGAGCCCTGCGGTTGCGTCTCTGAGCCTGTCACATTAAACAAGCGTCGGAGACGGCGCGTCCCCGGGTTTGCAATGACTGGAAGATTTTGTCGCCGACCGCTAAATTTAGTCGACGACAGCTAAATCGGGGTTAAAATCGTCTAGTGTGTAGCCGCCTTAAGTTCAAAATCTAAAGCCTATGATACACGGGCAACTTTTTGTTGCAACGCAAGTTTCCTGTTTATGACTTGATATGTGTTGGAAGATGATTCCATGACTCCAGAGTTGCAGTTCCCTTGACATCCAGCTTCTTCTAACGCAGTCAGGAATTATGATTATAATAACGCATTTATTCAAAATTATTTTTCATTCTGATTCACATTGCACATAGAAAAGTAATGAAACCAAGTGAACAGGTGATTATGAAATGACATTTTATTCTAATTGATTTAACATAGAAGCAGAAGAAAAGGACAGGATGTTCTCCTCCGTCTCGTCAGGTTCTCCTCCTTCATTTAAGATGTCTTTGTCTTTGTAGACCTCAAGCTTCACATTCCAAAGGCATGGGTGTTCTACAATGACATGGAGACAGAGGGATGAGATGTTCATTCATTCAATTTAGTCAAACATTCAAACTTTATTTCAACTCGTAAGGCACTGAGGTTTCCCTCATTTACAGTGACGACGAGCTTAAATACAAAGACACAGAAATCAACAAATACATTCAATAAAAAATAAATAGATATAAACAGAATTTCAGTTAAAACAGCTACAAGTTGATACACAGTGGTCAGTGATGAAAGAGCTAAACTTAGTATATGTAACATAGATGTGTGTGACTGTGAGCCAGCCAGATGAGGTGTGTGACTGTGAGCCAGCTAGCTATCATGATTAGCATCGATTTTCTTAGGTAAAAACTATGCTTATTCAATGTACTAGCTTTGAAGATTAGGTCATGTAAATGACCCAGAATCTGTTACTTTTATAGATTTCCGTCTAATAATCAATTTTATTACAGATTTTTACTGCCGGAGCCCATAGTTACCATGGAAACGGACGAAAACATTAGTAGTAACTTAAGCTAATAAATAAAGATAGCTGAGAATACAGTTCATGTCAGTTGCTGCTGAAAACAATTAACAACACATTACACATTCGTAATATATGGGAACCACATGTTTTAATGGTTCAATTTACCTGAGAAGAATGAAATTAGTTGCCTCTCCAATTCCTCGCTCCAGGCAAGATTGGCCGCCATCTTGGTCGATTTTCTTCAGCCGAAAAAAAATTTGTCACATGACTAAAATCTGTATTCTGATTGGAGGATCCCGAAGAGTTGCCTGCTGCGTTGCTCGTGTATTATAGGCATAAGAACTTCTTAAGCGAGAAAACTAAGAAGTTCTTAAGACATAGGACAATTCTTAAGAAAAAAATGGTGAACAGCGTTTAAGAACATTCTTAGGAACATCTTATATTTTTTCTTAAGAATTGTCTTAAGAAATATCTTAAGAACACTTTTGTGAATCCAGGCCCAGATCATAGCACTTGTTTTTGTTGCAAAAGATCATGAAATTACATTTTTTTACATTGAGGGTTAATTTATTCAGTTGGAACCAGTGAGAAGCAATTGATAATTCATCATTTACACATTCAATCAAAGACTTGAAGTCTTCATGTACAGCTATAAGGTTGGTATCGTCAGCGAATAATAAGGGGAGAAGGTTTTTGCAAGACATAGACAAGTCATTGATATAAAGTAAGAATAGTAACGGGCCCAAAATGGAACCTTGTGGAACCCCAGAAAGAACATGGAACCTAAAATGTTTCTTCCACAGAGACGGCAGAAAAACTAAGGGAAATCATCCAAGTAGTTACAAACCATCTGCATCAACTTCCTCACCAAGCACTGCATCAACATCCTCATCTCATGCTCCAATAAATTGAGACGTCATTGTTGTTGAGTACAGTGGGGAAAGCAAAGCCAGCAATTCATACAAATATGTAAACCGGTTAAGAGACCTTTTCACGTGCCCCGCGGTGGTGTAGCGGTCTAAGCACTGGCCACTAGTGCATGCTGCCCACCGGGGACTGGGTTCGTATCCCAGCTCGCCAGATCCGGATATGGCTGGGGCACACACGGGGAGCGGCATATTGGGCGGCCGCTCCCGAGGGCGGTATAGGAGTATTTCCGGACAAGGATCTGTCGCGCAACAGCGCCCCCGGGGTGCCGGAATAACAGGTGCTGGGCTCGAGGAGCCAGTCAGCTAGTCTGCCTGGCGGCCTCTTCTGGGACTGCCGGCCACGGGGTCGTGCGGCGGATCCTTCGCAATAGGCAGGGGATAATTGGATGCTAGGTTGGGTTCAATTTAGGGATGCACCGAACATTCGGCCACCGAATGTATTCGGACGAATATCGCAAAATAAAGCACATTCGGTATTCGGCAGAATGTGTGAAAACACCGAATGTTTACCACCGAATAGTGGCCGTGTTTTGATGACGCAATACAATTAAATATAACTCTCAACAGGCGCGTGGCGCGAGGCGACGCGCTTTCAAAACTGGCTGCGTTCGTAAATTCACTCAGGAAATCCGATCAGCACTCGTGGAATGCCTCTCGTCCAATCAAATGACTCGGTTTCTCTATGACGTCGGGCCCAGTGTGCGCTCCAGCGCTCTCAGAGCGACTTTACGAACGCAACCTTACACTCATCTAGCTAGTTAGCTTAGCAGTCGTAGCTCAATTTAAAATTGGAGTGAGAAGCAGAGTTGTTGCCTTGTTGAAAACATATTCAGACTCCCAGCTGTTCTACACGAGTTTATGACATGCAGCTGTATCATGCGGTGGTTATATATAAAAGTTCTTTTTTTTCAATCTCAATTTCTTTCTTTGAGAAGCATGAATAAAAAGCAAAATGTATTTAGTTTATGCAATGATAAAATTAAAAACTGCCGATACACATTCGGTATTCGGTATTCGGCCAAGTGTTTCCTTAAATTCGGCTTCGGCCAAGAATTTTCATTTCGGTGCATCCCTAGTTCAATTGGCTACCAAATTGGGTGAAAAAGGGATAAAATCTGGGGGGGGGGGGGGGGGGAAAGAGACCTTTTCACTTGCAGAGGCTATCTCTGAGGAAAGCTTTGAGCAGATTGGGTGTCTCTGTGCGTCTACACATGACAGACCTACTTTTTAAATTCATAAATCATACTGATGTTTAGTATTTGGTCGACAATCCTTTTCATGCAATAACTGGCTAAAGTCTGCGACCCATTGACCTCAACAGTGTTGGGTATTCTCTAGTGATGCTCTGCCAGACCTGTACTGCAGCCATCATCAAATGTTGTATGTTTTGAGGTCTTTTTGCCTAAAATATTATCATCAGGAAATTAAATGCATGTTAAATTGGATATAAATCGGAAGATTGACTTGGCTTAACTTTCCGCTTTTTGACCCCAAAAAACTAGTTGCTATGGCAGTATCTTTGGGGTCTTTGCCTTACTGTATTATGAAGGGCAATCCAATGAATTTGGACGCATTTGCGTACTGGAGCAGTTTCGCAACTGCGGTCAGCATTAACATCAACAATTAAAACAAGTTAGCCAATTCTTGTGGCAGCTATACATGCCCAAACCATAGCACCCCCTCCACCATGTTTCACAGATGAGGTGGTATGCCGTAAATCTTGGGCAGATCCTTTTCCCCCCCAAAAACATTCCTCTTCCAATCCCTCTGGTATGTCTACAAGAGCGTTTACCAGACCTCTGCAGACTTTTTAACCAACTGTAACCTGATCATCCTTTTTGACTAGTGGTTTGCACCTTGCAGTGAAGCCTCAGCAGTTCTGATGGTGAGGTATTCTGTGGATGACCTCTGACACATTCATGTCTACCTCCTAGAGAATGTTCCTGATCTGTGGAACTGCTGTTTGGGGCTTTTTTTAAATCATAGCGAGTAGGGATTCACCGCTAACTTTTTAAATTTGGGTATTTGCAGATACCGAGAGTACCGATACCAGTACTTAATAATACCATTACAGTTCTAACAATGTCTTTGAAAACAGGATTTTTTTTCATCAGCTGTTCCTCACTTTGCGAGTGTCCAAAATTCCAACTGTCCCTGAAAGCTGAGATGTTGCACTTCAACCAACATATAGGGTATTACGGTAAAATGTGACGTGACGACATTCTCAGTGTCAGTTTACTCACAGTGAAGGCGGAGGAGGAGTTGTACTCCCGAGTCCGAGTAAGTATGATTTGACAGGCAGTTAAACTAAATGCCTTCCCAACCAGCGAGACCTGGTTATAGAAATGACGTTGTTTTATTGATAAAAAAAGGGTAAAACTGGAAAGAGAAAATAGAAAACTCACATTAATCCCAAACAATTTAACAGACTTCAGTTAACGTAATGTGGAGTCCGTTCATTGATCGATGCAGTCTGTTCATTTCCCAGTGTGGCGCGCGTTCAGCGCTGGACATAATGGCATAGCGCGCATGCGAATCATGTTATATTATTATATATTATATAGCTCGCATCTAATCGTATCGGATGAGAAATAGACATTAAACGGCATATATAGGCTAGGCTACACAACAGTAATCACCGCGACAAACAGCTATATTATATTTTAATATGATGACCGGAATATCTCACATTTGTCCGGTAAATTGAAATCTTCCCGGACACGATGACCGGCGCCAATTTTTTCTAACGGAAACCCTGCGCGAGACTAGACTAGATGATCGTGTAGTGAAGATATTATCAAAGCGTACGCGCCTGTCGATCACCCGTACGCTTTGATAATATCTTCACTCCACAATGTTGTTCTTCCTGCACACAGGTAAAAATATCTGGGATCTAGCAGCGGCGTCGGGCTCGCCCAAACAAACTCTGTGAATGTTTTACTTGCTCCGGGCAAGTAAAACAAGTAAAGCAAGTAAAACAGGTTACAAGGAGATATTTTCACAGCTAGCTTGCTAACGTTAGTGATATTGTCTTAGTTCAATGATAAACTTGAGAAAAACACGTTTTAGAATAGAGAATAGTTAGCTAAATCATGTCTCACTAGATTAACGTTAGCTACCTAAAGTTAGTGCTAGTTAGCTAGCAACTAACATTAGCGCTATTGTCTTAGTTCAATGATAAACTTGAGACATGATTTAGCTCAGTGGTTCTCAAACCTCTCCTCGGGGACCCCGAGCCAGACCTGATTCAACTTATCAAGTACAAAGCAATTATGATTTGTACTTGATTACTTGAATCAGGTGTGGTGGTGGTGGAACAGATCAAATATGTGGAGCGGCTGGGGAATGTCTACACCGGGTTCGCTTACCGCTCTGCAGCCAACGTGTTACGTCATCACAACCAACCATACTGTGATACGTCATCAGTCATCACAGCCAATCATACTGTTAAATGTCATCACAGCCAATCATACTGTGATGCGTCATCAGTAAAGGCAAAACCCCGAACACCCAAACAGACCCACACACATCGTCTACTTACACCGACACGGTATAACAGAACTGCGATTTTTTTTCCCATTCAATTGACCGCAAAAATAACCTAATCATATACTTTATAATAATAACATCTTGGATTTATATAGCACCTTTCATAAAACCCAAGGACGCTTAATTAACATATTTCATAACCGGCACAATTTATTAACGCAATATTTATTTAGTTATGCTGATATTAGGCTAGAACATGGAGCTTGGTCATATGGTAAAAACCATACAATCAATCAGTGCCATCTGGCTATTCATCGAAAATAACGTGGCACATTTCAACCGCGTACACAATGTACTTCGTAGAATCACGTTTACTCACCAGCGCCCCCATCATGGGCAAACTTCAGAACTGTATTCACATTGATTATTGATTGCTAACCTTCTGGAATATAGCAGTTAACGCAAATTATAAAACAACGGTAAGTCTGGCATAGTAAGTGACTAAGGTACGCGGTGATAATAGTAGTAAAAAGAGCTCGCAAACAGCTAGCTAACGACGTCCACACACGTAACGTACTTACAACCACATTTACCAACAGCTAGCAAACCAGGCTAAGCAAATTGCTACATAGCTTGGCTTTACATTCCATAGATAGTACTCATATTTGACACGAAGTAGCGCCCGGTTCGTCAAGGAAAACACGGTGACACAGTGAAACAATTTCGGGGATACAAAATATCACATATCCCAGCTTACCTTCTCAACGGTCCTGAGCAGGCAGCATCGTTTGGTCCAATGGCAGCAGAAGCCCAGCACATTAAAATGGCCGCAACAACACTGGTGCGAATGACGGTGACGGAAAAGGGGCGGAGCCTCAGGGAAAAGAGGCGGAGCCTCAGAGAAAAAAGAAGAAGCTATGGCTGTGTTCGAAATGGCATTCATCAGAGCAACGCATCCGGGTACTTTCCCCTCCCGTCATGTCCACGCCCCTTTTTGGGTGATAGAAGCGGAGAAGTTTGAATGGCGGTCAATGGGAATTTCTGGTCTTCGCTACTTTAATCCGATAAAATAAGAAAACCGTAGTGCTTTTTAGATATTAGGAGCCCAAATCCGATGGCCAGTTAGGCAAACTATTATATAGTGTCGTTGCCGATCAATGATCGACTTCGTTATATAGAGAAAATTAATTAAATAGGGGTTGATTCACCAGAGCAGTCATACGTCATCTCCCTGTCATCAGGGATTTGTAGTTCTTCATTTGATTTGCAGTGTAAATCCCCAGATGAGAGTGTTACATTAGTTTTCTTACGATAGGATAATAAATAAATCTGTTCAATGGGCATTTGCCAAAGTAGCCTGTTACTAATGTAACACTCTCATCTGGGGATTTACACGGCAAATCATATGAAGAACTACAAATCCCTGATGACAGGGAGATGACATATGACTGCTCTGATGAATCAACCCCTATTTCATTAATTTTCTCTTTATAACGACGTCGATCATTGATCAGCAATGACACTATATAATAGTTTGCCTAACTGGCCATCGGATTTGTGCTCCTAATATCTAAAAAGCACTACGGTTTTCTTATTTTATCGGATTAAAGTAGCAAAGACCAGAAATTCCCATTGACCGCCAGTCAAACTTCGACTCTTCTATCACCCAAAAAGGGGCGTGGACATTACGGGAGGGGAAAGTACCCGGATGCGTTGCTCTGATGAATGCTAGTATGCCATTCCGAACACAGCCTCGGTGGTCGAAAAGCCTATATATGGAGAAAGGGGCGTGTTGTAAATGGAGAAAGGGGCGTGGTGTAAACGGACTCTCGTCCATCCCCAAATCAACACCAACTCCCTACACACTTGTGGCGATCGGAGTTTGGGATAGACGTGCGAAAATTACAGCAAGTCACAAGTCGTGGTAGAGCTATTACAATGATAATAATAGCTACTCAAACCTATTCCACCCTAACCTCCAAAGCGCCCTAGGGAGTGTGGGAGTAGCCTACGGTCTGGGAGTTTATTTGGGATTGTGAAAATGCATGACTGCGCTGGGTTCAATTGGGATATGAGAATAATAAATGCATAGTGTGCTTTTATATTCATCTGAATAAGTATGATTAATTGAGGCCAGCAATTACGATATGGCCTCGTTGTGGACCATCATGATTCATGATATAAGATACAGACGAAACATTGACTGGCAGAATTGAAAATACTGTACAATAAAAGGCAAGCATTTATTACAGATTTTGCACGTATGAAATGCATAGGATTAACGTTCTTTCACATGCAATTTTGAGGACAAGTGTTTTTTCACATTAGAATGACTGTCAGATGAGATTCAAACATTGAATGCATCTGTGAAATGTTGTCATACCGTACTTTGCTTACAATAGCGACACATACTTTGCATCATGATTAACGTATGATATTAGTGCATAAGTACGTCCCTTGGGCAGGTTTCCTGAGGCAGCATATTCTCACAATTACCTTTTTGAACATCCTTCCCTCTTTGCCTTTTTTCAACATGCTTGTTGGGTGGGTCATGTTAGAGCAAATGATCAATAAAGGCAGCCTGTTTCGTTTCAAGATGTATAAGAAATGATATTTAATATTCTTCTGCAGAAGGAGAAAGTTTACAAGCACGTCAGACAAGTCTTAACAGTGAAAGTTTCTCACAAAAGTCTCGATCATTAATTTCATCTCAGTATTTATGCCCTCAGGTAACAAGTCCGCCCTCGGGTGAGTTCTAAACCAATCATTAACAAGGGGTGTGGATCTGTACATGAGGAAGATGATGGGGATGAAGGTTAGGGGGGAAACTGACCCTCCCTTCCTTACAGTATTACAAAGGTGAGGAGTGGTGACCATAGGGTGAACAATGCCGGGCAATCACTCTGGTGTGACTCAGCATTGTTCTGGCTTTCTAGGGTCGGATACAGACAAAAGGGTAATTGCATATATTCAAATGTATGGAGAAAACAGGTTTCATTGTGTACTTACAACAGGAAATCAGCTTCTATAGGTTTCACTAGACATTCAATTTACTGTTGTGTTTGAACCTTAAATGTCTTAATAATTTTCTCTTACATTCAACATGGAAAATAGTCTCTTACACATATTCGTGTTACACTTCTTACATCAAGCAGCTTTAACCGAGTACCAATCAACCAGACACCATACAATAAGGGGGTGGGTCTTGTTATACATTTGTCTTTAAACATCAAAGACATTATAATAAATATGATGGGATCAATAGGTCTTCACACATCACTAAATTCAGGGGAATGATATGACAACGATTTCTGCATCCCAATTCTTTCCCTGAAGGTGATGTCATGCCAAATACTGTTCGGGTGCCAACATTTGTCCGGGTCTTTCGAACGCCATGACACATTCGTTGCTATGCCGACGCGAGCATTCCGGACATTCCTGAGTAAATCTACCACTCATTGTTTCACAATTAGCTAAACAAACCCACATCACATCAGCCAAAGTAGTGATAAATATAATTCCATAACTGGACACTACTTTGTTTCCAATCAGAGTTAGCTAGCTTACTTACTTACTTACTTATCAAATGTACATTTGGAACAGTAATAGTTAAATGACTGGCATGCTACTAGATGATAAGTAAATGAGTAAGCTAGCTAGCTAACTATGATTAGAAACTAAGTAGTATCCAGTTATGGAATTAGTCGTGGACAAAAATATTGGCATTCCCTGCACTTCTGTCAGATAATGCACCACTTCTCCCAGAAAAGTGTTGCAATTACAAATGCTTTGATATTCAGATGTTTATTTATTTTTGTTTGCATTGGAACAACACAAAAAAGCCAAATCCGATATCATTCCACACAGAATTTTAAAAAAAATGGAGTAGACAAAATTGTAAGAAATGATTGTATTTCAAGCATGTAATGCTCCTTTAATTTGTATTTAAACTCACCTGTAGCAAGTTACAGATCCTGACAATATAGAAATCACACTTGCAACCAGGTAAAATAGAGAATGGTTGACTCAACCTTTGTGTGTCTGTGTGTACCACACTGAGCATGGAGAAAAGAAAGAAGAGCAAAGAATTGTCTGAGGATTTGAGAACCAACATTGTGGAAAAGCATGTTGGACAATCTCAAGGCTACAAGTCCATCTCCAGAGATCTTAATGTTTCGGTGTCCATTGTGCACAACGTCATCAAGAAGTGTACAGCCCATGGCATTGTAGCTAGCCTCCCTGGATGTGTCCCTTTTTTTTTGTCTGTCTTACATGTAACGATGAATTGAGAATCAAGGACCCCAATTGAAATAAGCCAGTGGCTTTCTTGGGTTTTTATCCTTTTAGTTGACCTTGTATGTAATATGTACTTTCATGTACCTACTTCTGCAAATCTTCTAATAAAGTTTTCAATCAATCAATCAAAGACGTTTGAAGTATTGTTTGAATGGTGGATAAAAAACAAATTCAAGCTGACCTGCAGACACAAGGTACAACAGTGTCAGCTCACACACTATCCGTCACCATCGGAATGAAATGAGACGCTATAGTAGGAGACCCAGGAGGACCCCACTGCTGACAGAGACATTAAAAAAAGCCAGACTGGACTTACCTGGGGAAGCCAAAATCATTGTGGGAGAACGTCCTGTGGACAGATCTTTTTGGTAAAGCACATTCGACTGTTTACAGAAAATGAAATGAGGCCTTCAAAGGAAAGAACACTATCCCTACAGTCAAACATGGTGGAGGTTCACAGATGTTTTGGGGTTGCTTTGCTGCTTCTGGCACTGGATGCCTTGACTGTGTGCATGGCATCATGAACTACCAAAGACTACCAAAGAACTTTGGGGCACGATGTAGGGCCCAGTGTCAGAAAGCTGGGTCTCCGCCAGAGGCCATGGGTCTTCCAGCAGGACAATTACCCAAAGTATAGTTCAAAAAGCAACCAGAAAGGGTTTAAGACCAAGCACCGGAGAGTTCTGAAGTGGCCAGCAATCTAAATCCAGATCTAAATCCCATAGGACACCTGTGAAGCAATCTCTAAACAGCAGCTGAGAGCAGGCATCCTTCAAATGTGAGCGACCTGGAGTTGACAAAATAAGAGTGGTCCAAAATTCCAAATTCAAATTGAGTGGTGTAAGCAGCTCATTCATGGTTGCAGGAAGCCATTGATTTCAGTTATTTTTTCTCCAAAGGGTGTGCTACCAAATATTAAGTTAAAATAATTACCAATAATTTTGTCCAGACCATTTTTGGAGTTCTGTGTGGAATGACTTTTTTGTGTTGTTCCAATGCAAACAAATTAAATAAACACGTGAATACCAAAGCATTTGTAACTACAACAATTTTCTGGGAGAAGTGGTGCATTATCTGACAGTGTGCAGATAAGTGCCAATATTTTTGGCCATGACTGTATATTTATCATACATCGCTGATTTGATGTGGGTTTGTTTGCTAAACTAGTCAAATCAGTAACATTAGCATAGCAAATTACTTAGCCTGCCAGAATGCTCGTGTCAGCATAGCATTGAACGCATACATCTCCCAGACACATTTTGGCACACAGACAGTATTTGGCATGACAGTGCCCTTCAGGTACATATTCATTGGCATATTGGCCTCCAACATACTGGACCTTTATGAAACTTAGATATTCTACATAATCTTACTGTTCAGCTCTCCCTCTAGTTGAGCTGAATGGTGAATTTTCTGCTTGCTCCGGCAGTACGGGTGAAATGATGAGACTGACACAATTCGGTTTGATTTCCTTCTTTCTCTAATAAACAGATTGTAAAACTGAAAACACATTGATCCATTAGTACATGTAAATAATTAACAGTGAACGAACTAACAGAAAAGATTCAACAAACTACACAATCATTCAGAGCTCAACTTACCAACTCCCATCTCGCTCTATACTGTCATTCCGATTCCCTGCCACCCAGATTACCTCCATTAAGCCCGCCCCCATTTCTATCTAAGCCAATCACTCTCTGCATGCATACTTTTACCCAATCAAATGAATCAAACAATAAAATAAACTCCCAATCAAATACCCTCCCATGGATTAGCCAAACACCTCCCACTTGGTCCATTGGTCCTTTGTACCTAATTGGACCACAACTTTCCCTCTCTTTAATACAGTTATTTTCTACTGCTCCTCCACGGGAAGCAGCACGACCACCCGCCCAACGTCTCGGTCGAGCGTTGGGAAGAGATCGTGGCCCTCGCTCCTTCCTCGTCCTGAATCACCCACGCCTTCTTGCGCATCTTCAATAGGGTGCCAGCCAACCCCTCGTGGTTCGCCCCATGGGCCTCCCCTGCCAACAGAGTGCTGATCCATGCAGTGTAGGGGACAAGTGGGATTCCCACCTCCTTCGCCTCCTGGATTCCTCCGGAACACACCAGCAGCCCCGGCCCTTCGACCCTCTCAACTACCAGTCTGTCCCAAGTCGTCTTAGGAAACTCTGTTCCATCCTGTGCAGCCAGACACAGGTCGCGGAAAGCTGCGTTCAGCTCCTGGACGCCGAGGCTAACTCCGCTTCTTGTCTCCCTCGGGCGTGTAGCCTCCCACTTTGCGTCTTCTGGAGCCCTCCTGCAAACCAACCACTGCCTAACAGCTCGCCGGACCCACCCAACTACCCGAATGAGCCTGCCTATCTCACTGAAGCGTTCTGGCTCAATCAGGTCCATGAGAGCAGCGCCCCAGAGCCTCTCCCTCTCATGCTCGGGGTCCCTGGAACTCCCAACCGGTGAGGATGTCCCCTTTGCATTTGCTTCCTCCTCAATGCCGCATTTCGGGTCCAGCCCCTTCCTCGCCTGAGCGCGTGTTACAGCTGCAGTGAACGCTTTCCGTTGCAGCATGCTCACGCTGTCTCGAGCACTTACAGCCACTCCCCTGGATGTTTCCTCGCTCAGCTGATCAGCCAGCACCAACACCTCTGACTCTGGCTCCACATTGGCCCTCGTTTCTGCAGGCTGGCCCTCTTTGCTCCTCCCACTTTGACCCGACTGGATCCGTGGTTCCGGAGCGAAACCTCCAGCGTTGAGCGTCCTCTCGATTCCCTCCGTGATGCTCCTCAGCTCTCTCCTGTCGCCATGAGACGCTAGAATGTCGTCTACATAGGTGTCCTCCTCAAGTGCTCTCCGCTCTTCTTTTAGGTGGGCGACCTCTGGCAGCCTTGCCGTCTTCCTCATGGCCAGCTGGGCGATGCATCCGGCTGGCTTGTCCCCGATGTTGACGCGGGTAATTGCGTAGGTTTTGATCTTCTTTTCCTCTGCGAGAGTCATCTCTTTCCCGCCCGGCTGACAATTTCCGCAGCGACACCCTCCACACTTTGGCTCGCACGCGGCGCTGATGCTATCCCAGCTCCACCACTCGAGGACCTCTTTGCTGCTTGCAGCTGTTCTCCCGGTCTTTTCATGACCTTGCGGCTTCTGGTCTCCATCCTCTTCTTTTGCGCTGGGCGTCTTGCAGGGGATCTCCTCAAATCTTACTGCCTCCGTTCTCAGAGAACGCGCAAAGTGCGTCTGGGAGTTGTGTGCGGATCTTTCCCAACTTTCAAACAGGTCTGGGTGCGTTCCTCCCACAGTCTTCCCCAGAGGCCCGTCCCACAGCACCAAGTCTCCCGTCCCTCTTCTCCACCGTGGAGCGAGTCGTCCCTCTCGGTGGCTGATCAAGAGCTCGATTTCCTTAGGTCGGACCAGCTCTTCCTTCTCGACCCCAGGGAAGAACTTACAGAGTCGCTCTGGACTGATGACCTTGTCTGCACGAGCGATTGTGTCGAGCCCGTAGCATACCATCTCGTGGGGACTCCATCTGTTGTTGCTCCACGCTCTGACCTTTAGCAGGTACTTATTAGTCTTGACCTTGACCTTCATTCCACCGACTCCATGCACAGTCAGTGTTACTTGCTTCCGCTCCAGTCGGAGCCGATCGGCGGCCCGGTTGGTGATATAATTTGTGTCGGAGGCGAGGTCTATGAGAGTTCCCAGGGCATATCCATCTTCTGTTTTGACTGTCAATATCATCATTAGTACTGGATGTTCCTCTGGCCCATCCTCTGCGAAGAGACTTCCGCCTTCTGCGCCCGCGCTCAGCGTCATCGAAGCCTTACTGGTGAATGCCTTCGCCCTCCTCTCCTGTTCAGGGTTGAGTCCCAAAGAATCCAGGAATTCTCGTTGCTTGTCAGCGAACCCTGGCCCTGTCTTCTTTCCCTCACTCCACTCGGGACACAGAAGGTAGTGATGACTTGCCCTTCCTTCATCCCGCTTGCACACTCTGCACAGGTACCGGTTACTACACTCCCCGTCGGCGCCGTGCATGCCCAAACATTTCTGACAGGCTTTGCTTTGCCTTACTATGGCTCGTTTCTCTGCCAGACTGACACTCTTGAACTTTTGGCAGAAGAATATTTTGCCACCGTGCTGATCGCTTCCACAGATGTCACACTCTTCTCTTCTTTCCGAGTTCCTGCCCGTGACTCTGGTTTCACCTCGATGTTCCTCCTCTTCTTCATCTACCGGTGAGTCTTTCTCCGTGGCCCTCGTGAATGCCCTCTTCTCCCATCTGACTGGCCTCTCCGGTGTTCCCCCAGAGGTTTCTGTGGAGCCTCGGATTCGCGCCATCCTTTCGAGGATTACTTCCTGCCTTTTCAGAAACAGAAGAAGAGCATCGAATTGCTTGTCTGGGGTGACTTGGTTTTCGGGTTCGGTTACAAAGGTAAACCAGCCTTCCTGCACGCGATCTGGCAGTTTGCTCTCGATGGCCTTAATTACAAGTGGGTTCTTCATAGCGCCCACTTCTCCTAAGTCAGTCAGGTCCATGAGGGCTCTTTCCACTGCCTGAATAAGGTCGATCGCTTTCCTCGGCTGGTTTCCTTTTACCGCTGGTATTCTTTCCAATTCCTCAATAATTTGCAGCGCGATGGTTGCCTTGTCTCCAAACCGATTCTCCAAGGCTTTGAATACGTCCTCCGCTGAGCGGTAGCTCGAGAGTTTGAGTTCCTCGAAAACCTTTCGGTCTATGCTCTCGAGAAGGTGGAGTTTCTTCACCTCTGGCGACCCCGATGGGTCTCCCTGCTGCTGCAGGCTCTCCCAATCTTTCCGCCAGCGATGAAAATCTCTCATACACCCGCTGAACACGGGCAGCCTTGTTGGAGGGAGTTTGATCTTGGCTCTAGTGCGGTTGCCTCCATATGTGGCGCTCTCCAGCCCTGCCTCCCGGGCTTGTTCCCATGCTTCCCGCTGAGCCTCCAGTAGTTTGGCGCGCTCTTGAGCGGCTATTTCTGCTGCCTTCAACTCAATCACGGCCGCCTTCTGCCTTGCCTCAGCGATCTCTTCTTCGGCCCCCAATTTCACTTTCGCTGTCTCCTTCTCAAACTCGGCCACGCTATCAGCTGACTTCAGTCTTGCCTCAGCGGCTTTCCTTTCCAGCTTGGCGATGGCTTCTTTATTTTCTCTATTTGCCGCTCGATCTTTGGCCTCTTCTTCGGCGAGAACGTCGGCCCTTTTCCTCTCATCTTCGGCGAGAGCGTCGGCCCTTTCTCTATTCGCCGCTCGATCTTTGGCCTCTTCTTCGGCGAGAACGTCGGCCCTTTTCCTCTCATCTTCGGCGAGAACGTCGGCCCTTTTCCTCTCATCTTCGGCGAGAGCATCGGCCCTTTTCCTCTCATCTTCGGCGAGAGCATCGGCCCTTTTCCTCTCATCTTCGGCGAGAACGTCGGCCCTTTTCCTCTCATCTTCGGCGAGAGCGTCGGTGGCCATTTGCTTTGCTGCGGCGGCCTTGTCGGCCATTTTGTCAGTATTCTCCTTCTCAACTCTTCCAAATTCAGTCACAAACGTTTCCCAAAGTTCATCCCTTTTGTCCTCCAGCTCCTCTAGTGACTTTCTCGTGTTGCACGCCTCAACTACAGGGATCCACTCCCCCCAGCTTGATAGCAGACTTCGCGCTTTGATGATGAGGCTCTCTGTGAGTGTGCTTCGTTCTTTACAAACGTCGTGGGTTGCCTCTTCTAGACTGATCCTCTTCGCGCCTTCGTGACTCCTTTCTGCTCGTCTAATTGTGGATGAAAGTTCGACCCCCGCGAACCTTGTCCACATGTTGGCCTTTAAAACGTGACCGACCTGTTCAACCTTCTGAGCTCTCTCCTCAGCGGCCTTGGTGATGTCTTGAAGAAGCTGACTGTTACCCGTCTCAGGTTCCTGACTTGCTTTGGCCTGCAAACCTTCCTCATAATTGTCGTCTGCAGAGTTTAGGTCTTTCGCGTTTGATAGGAGCGCTATCCACTCGCGTTTCATGTCATCTTCGCCCATCAATGCCACTGACCTGATGATGTGGCGGTATCCTCTCTCAAAAGTGACTGCCAACTTTTCCCTTTCGGTCCTTAGTGCTTCCATTCTGCCTGTGACTCAGAAATAACTTGTGTGTACCTGTTTCGTCTTTCTATCTTATATCTTCAGCCCTCTCTGACTCCCTGAGCTGATTTGCGCTGGTCCCTGCACTTCCTTAACTAGTCTTCGGCAGCGGAACCAGGTTCACCGTGGGGTCATCCCAGGGATACTGCTAAAAATAAAATAATAAAGTGGGAGAGGATTTTCCTCCCCCCGACGACTTAATACCCAGGTACACACAAACCTATTTTAATGCAAACAGTCAATAGAGTCACAGAGAAGAGTGCTGGGTGTGGGTAGCTCTCTGGGTAGCTGCTATTAGCTCGCAATTCCTTTCTTGGTGGGTCTTGTAGGTTAGCCTAGCTGGCTGTGGATTCTTGCAGTTGGGTTAACCAGTTGAAGCTAGCCGTGGATTGTTTCACTCCTTGCCTGCCTAGCTAGCTGTAGCTTAGAGTGCTATAAGCTCTACCGCGTGCCTGTGCGCTATTGCGACAACAGGGCTAACGCTAGCTTAGTTGGCTAATGCTACGCTGGCTAGCAAGTGGCTAGTTAGCTACGGTCGCGGGCGCCCCGGCTCCGTTGCCGGCCTAGTTAGCTGTAGCTTTGAGTGCTATAAGCTCTACCGCGTGCCTGCTGCGCTATTGCAACAACAGGGCTAACGCTAGCTTAGTTTGCTAATGCTACGCTGGCTAGCAAGTGGCTAGTTAGCTACAGTTGCGGGCGCCGCGGCTCCGTCACTAACCTGACCAGGCTTTAGCTTGCTCTTATCTCCGGTGAATGGATCCTTGTCCTCCCGGAGCTTCTGTTGCGTCCAACCGGGCTTGTATTCCTTAGCTAACTGACGGTCCGTCCTCCTGCGGTCGTCAGCGGGTGTTTTACAATTGTTCAGCTCTCCCTCTAGTTTAGCTGAATGGTGAATTTTCTGCTTGCTCCGGCAGTACGGGTGAAATGATGAGACTGACACAATTCGGTTTGATTTCCTTCTTTCTCTAATAAACAGATTGTAAAACTGAAAACACATTGATCCATTAGTACATGTAAATAATTAACAGTGAACGAACTAACAGAAAAGATTCAACAAACTACACAATCATTCAGAGCTCAACTTACCAACTCCCATCTCGCTCTATACTGTCATTCCGATTCCCTGCCACCCAGATTACCTCCATTAAGCCCGCCCCCATTTCTATCTAAGCCAATCACTCTCTGCATGCATACTTTTACCCAATCAAATGAATCAAACAATAAAATAAACTCCCAATCAAATACCCTCCCATGGATTAGCCAAACACTTACAATAGTAACCAACGGAAACTATCCAAGCATAATCGTCCTTACCAAACAGAGTAAGATTTCACGCTCCCCACAAGTTAAGCGCCTTGAGACCTGATGAAAAGCTCCATTTAATTGAAGCTGGTGGAACATTCATAAGTGCAATCCATTTTTATAACTGTATACCACCATGGGGCGCTTAGGTGGCGTAGCGGGTTGAGCGCTGACCATGTAACCGCAGGGTCCCCGGTTCGGTTCCGGCCGGGGACATGTCCTGCATGTCATCCCTCCTCTCTCTCACCCATCCTTCCTGTCTAAATCTTCACTGTATCTGTCAAGAAAATGAAAAATATGAGTGGGACTGCCCCTATGAAAAATACCGCAGCTTGGTTGAATACACGATTCTGATCTGGTTAAGGGGCATTCTAGTGTACATTGTTTTAATCATTATCTTATATACCACATGCAGTCCATCGTAAGCTAGACCCAACTCTTTGAGGGGCACCATTTTGACTCCTCAGTCATTGGTACTACCAACAACACTTCTCTGAACAACAACAACAACAACAACAACAGCACACCACCAGTTGCATCATCAGTCCTCCACCTTCCGGGCGAGCCTGCAGAAAGTCCAATGGTGCTCTACCATGTTCTCATTGGCTCGTTCACTCATGTGATGCACGCGTGTGTTCCGGATGGTGAAGCCCTGTTTCGAGATGTACTCCACCAGGTGCACCCTCAAGGACACTTCCTGGTGGTAGTCACATGGTCCAAAGGTGAAAGACACCTGGAAGTCCCTGGTGTCCATCATGTGCTTGTTCCACTTGGTGAAGTTGTTGGTTTTGATTGGTTTCCAAGATCATTTCCTGCCTTCTGCGTGTACAAGATGCCATTATGTATATTACAAAGTAGTACATGTCTCCCTAAGGGTATACCTATCCTTTTGTATTCCTCACAGTTTTGACTTGAGAAAAGATCAATCAAGAATTTGATCATCATTGTTTAATACCAGTCTCTGTATACCCTCTTTGTAGCTATGGATGATTTAATTGAGTGTTTATCAGGGGAGGCTGGTGGAGGTAGAAATCAGAGGACAGGCTCATTGTAATATATGGAACGGAATCAGGAATGATATCAAACACGAGAGAGTTTATAAAATCCCCATGTGTTTATAAAATGCATGTTTTTATGAACTGCATGCATTAGGCTATATATATATATTACGCATTAAAGTCATCCATGGCTATTAAAGTCATCACATACCATGTGACCCCAATCTCCATTCTCCATTTGGACCGGTGTATTCACGGAGACGGTGCTGGTTCTGATGATGACTCTCCCCTCTCCTCTCACCCCTCACAGTGTCAGCACCAGGGGCGGTGCAGCCAGGGACGGAGACCCTACTAGATTAGGTCGGTGGAAGTATTAGTGGCATCATCATATCATATTAAATGAGCAGTGACGCAATGGTCCTCAAGACATCCCAACACTAAACACCATCTTTTTTGGATACTCTGATGATGAGTCTGGTGATACATAAACTGCTGTGCTTGAGTCACATGCCCCATGTGCAGTCATCATGGTCACCTACTACTACACACATTAACCGAGGCACAATACAAACATGAACAGATAGCTATGCTAGTTATCACATCTAAAAATAAAGAACATACATATTACCTGACGCTTAACGCATATTCACAACATGCAACTGTGCTATGAGATGTCTTTACTAGTTGGAACAACAAATCGCTAGCGAGCTTGCTATGCTATGACTATGATACCCTGGTTCATAGTACCACTGGTACCTGAACTACAACTCCAATGATAGCAGGCTGGCGTTGAAATAAGGCACCTGCATTACCGTTATTACCAAGTACCGCACCACATCATTACAACAGGGCTAACAGTTTGCCTTACCTGTTTTTTCTGATGTTACTTTTACTCCTCTGTGTGTTATATATATATATATATATATATATAACGAAGCAGGACTGACATTGGCTTCTATCGGAATACATTCCCTAACTGATCGATGTTAATGCCCCAGAGGGCTGGGGGCTATTTGAGCCGTTTTTGTCATACTTAGGATTTTTACATAATATACCACATTAATAACATGGTACCATGCCATGCTTGGTACCATTTTTTTTCCTGACATGTTCAGCTACCTGATCTGACATTCAGTTTTGGATTATGACTTACTGTAAAATAGCCATCCAGGGGGGATGAATCTGCTTACAGGAGCGAGATTGACTTGGTGGTCTCCTGGTGCACCCGGAACAACCTAGAGCTGAATGCTCTTAAGACAGTTTTCGTATATATTTTGGTATCTGTTACTTACTAAAAATGAAGAAGAATTCTTGAGCAAATTTGAGCAAGACTTGTTTATTCAAAAAAAGCAGGTTACACAGCATGGCCCCTTCAATGGAGCTGATGGTCCGAATCGGTCACAGGATGGATGTGAAAAAATAAAGAGAAAGAGTCCATCTACGTAGCGGACTTTATACCCTGTCACTATTATTTCGCTGAGCCAACTAAACAGAGTCCACGTTACTTTAATTTGGTTGAATACAAAGCATACCAGTGAGTAGGTGAGGCCATTCTCCGTCCTGCAAATAGGATGTCATTGTCTTATTATAATGCAACTCACCCTATGTTCTAATACAATTCCAATGTAACCTATGTTATGGCCGTCTTGCTGACTCGACCCCAATGCAATTATCCTCCCATGATGACATTCCATCCTCTGCACATGCATTGTCAAAAGGCCACCGTGTGTCTCTCCCTATTTCTCCTAACAGAAACAACACAAACGGACGGTTATCTAGTGAATAGGGGAACGAATCAGATAAATGACAAATATGTTTCTGCCCTCAAGCAAGCCCTGGATGAGTAAAGAGGAACTACTGTGTTGCCTTCACTACGTGGCCGTTGGGTTGCCATGGCCACGTCATATGAAAATACACTACACAGCCCCCCTCGGAACACGCAGAGTGTGTTCCGAAACTAAACGACAGACAGAAAAACTACATCAACACATCAACACATCAACACATCAACACATCAACACATCAACACATCACTCAGTTCATCATGCATAATACAAAAACTGAGATACAGAAATTTCCAACGACCGATGTTTCCCTCGTCCGAAGCGGCAGGGTCAGAGGTTGCTAGCACATGGCCCCAGTTGGAGAACAGCCTTTACCGCTGTCTCAGATTGATAACACTTTCATAGTCAGGAGCTTCCATTGTCGCGTAACCATTACATCACTTCACAACCGACATCAATCACATGATATAGAAAGAAACAAACAGGAACCGAAGGAAACAATCACAAACCATCACTTAATAAACAAATCATCAAAAGAGGAAACAAAATCAGAAAGCAAAGCAGAATCCAGCTTTTGCTCATCAGCTATGTCGGCCATCATTAAAGCATTAACCGGAACATCAGAAATACACTTTCCAAAACATTTGATTAAAATACCAAGTAACATAATACAGATGATAATGACAACAAGAATAATAGCGACGGACCTGATCATATTACCAATACCTGAAAAAGCAGAATCAAAGAAATCCAATGTATTCCAACCGTGTTCTTTACGTAAATCCTCTATACCCTTCTTGTTAGATTCATGGAAATCATACAGAGCGTTACCAGAATCCGAAATATAACTGCAACATTCACCGCCTATCAAAGCACAAGTACCACCCTGACTGGCCAAAATAATGTCCAAAGCCATTCTATTTTGGAGAGCTACATTCTTAGTTTCAGTCAATTCAGTAGCCAGGGCAGATACTACAGCATCCGAAGCATTAATGTGTTTTTCAAGAACGGATGATAGGGCACTTAATTCAGTCTGAGAGTTGTAGACACCATAACTTGGGAATATTAGGCCAAAAAACTTCTGAGCGGTAGATAACGCCCTACGACTACGATGGGTTGCTTGTTTGTGAAGTACAGACATCTCTTCCCGAGTAACTTTCCTAATCAAAGGTATCAGATGAGCTAAATAACAAAGTCCCTCACTCAAAGCAGGAAGCTTAGAGAATGCATTATTATCACACACAAGAAACACACCCTCCGGGAGTTGAAGCTCCGTACCAGGATACGGGAAAATGACACCACCTATACAAGACGCGGCCCCTAGCTGACGAAGCGCGCTGCCCTTGGGCCGAGATTGTATGTCAATACAGGTTGTAATATTTACGAGAGGCATGACCTTAAGCTGCGTGGTGCCTTTCTGCCGTCTGGTAGTATTGGTATCATGTAATTTCATTTGAGGCACCATAGCACAATCAACAACTTTACATTTCAATCCAGAAATAACAACTGAACCTCTCCACCGTGTAGAAGTCACACTCCCAGAACATAACAGATGAGGACTCAATGCAGTACCATTCAATTGAACGAACATAGCTTGGATAATATATATCTTCTTCGGACCTGTTGGTTGTGACAAATGTGTAAGCCTATCAATAATAACCTTCCCCACACCGCTAGGCCTATGGTGTTCGTTAACTGCTGCTGTCAGACGTTCCAACACACCAATATCCACACCTGCATAGGAAGAATTTAAAGGAACCAGAATCGTGCTGGGCTGACAAGAAGAGCTCTGGTTCTTGCCCTGTAAAACAAATTGGGCTAAACCCTGCCAATTATAATGAAACCATTCTGCTTTAGTTAACGGTATGGGGAAAAACATAGGAGCAGATGTACTTACAGGGACCTGTTGACAAATCCAGCAATCAGAATAATTCATTTTTGAAGCAAAATCTTTCATGATACTAGTGGCAGAATTAGGGTGGGACCGTGTCCCCAGGTGATTAGAATCATACAACAAATAATCGTCAGTAGCGACTACAATCGCCTTCGTAGAAGCCTTTACAGCAACATTTTTAACCTTTCCTGGTAACTCAACTGGAAAAATATATTCATGCACAAATTCCCTACAGTCCACCAAAAAGTCGTGTGGAAAGTCAGGAATGTTACTACAAACTTTGTCCTTGAAATTGTTGGATTTGTCAAACACCTGTTCACCGATATTACGTCTAGCACACCAATACGAGTTCACCTCATTGTCAACATTAGTTAATGTCACAAGTGTTGACATTAACTGTTGTGTAAGTGTAATATATTTGGCATCCAGTAAGTACCACTCAGCCGCTTCAGTCGAGGCATAGATCAAACAATCATCAACAGTACAACGTGAATGTGGGCAATTAAAAGCTCTACCTAATGTGATAAATCTTTTCTGACGTCCAGGCATAACAGTGTGTGAGTGAAGTGTAGCATTGTCCAAGGAAGTCAATGGGGTAGGAACACTAAGGGGTATATTAGTCTCTGAAACGGCATGGCTTGAGTTTCCTCCTAATTGGCCTTGGTGTATCACGGGATCTGTCTGGTTGGGGTGTATCACTGACAGGTCTGTGTCTCTCAATGGTACCTTGGTCCGGGCAGCCGCCCGGGTTGCTGACATCTCCGTCTGGAGCATTGTCAGGGTCGGAAGGGGTGACAACAGGGGCAACACCAGGCTTGGTAGAACCCCCAAGAGGGGTGTCGCAGTCACTGGATCCTTCACGATCTCCCTTGGCCCACTCGTCTCTGGGCTGGACAGGGTCTGGGACGAGGCCCCCCTCATCATCTGCATCACGGCGCAGATACTCACCAACATCTTCGTCAGCCTGGATGTCCAAGCTGTGGACTTCCTCGTCCCCAGGGGTCTCCTCACCATCCTGCTGAGGCTCTCCCTCATCGTCCTCATTGGGTGCCTTGATGCAGTGATGAACGTGGTACCAGGTGGGGGACCCCTTGATTTGGATGGCAGTCCCAGTGCACCGAACGACCTCGTATGGTCCTTCCCGTCGAGCCTCATGCCACTTCCGTCTGTAGACCTTCACGTATACTTTGTCACCCGGTTGCAACGCGTCCTTCCTCTCCTGTGCGTTCACCTCCTCTTCACGTTCCTGTTTGTGGAGCACATAAGAAGAGATACTCTTTTGCCGGTTAGTCATGTACTGTACATAGGCTTTCATGTCACTCTCCAAGAGAGCCAAACTTGGCCCTTTCCCACTGGTTCGTGCACAGGGAGCTGTCATTATTCTCCCCATAGCCAGTTCATGGGGAGTCAAGTGCAGCCCTCGAATCTCACTGGAACGACAGGCCATCAATGCAAGAGGGAGTCCTTCCACCCAATTAAGACCTGTATGCTGACAGACCTTAGAAAGACGGTTCTTAAGGACCCCGTTCATCCTCTCTACCATCCCCTGGCTTTGAGGTGAGTAAATACACCCAAATCTCTGCTTGATTCCCAACTTTTGTAGTATAAGCTTTACCGTCTTATCCACAAATTCCTTACCATTGTCTGACGCTATCCTATCTGGAATTCCAAACCTAGGTATGAATTCCCTGCATAGGAACTTTGCTACAGACTGAGCATCCTTTTTTCGAGTGGGGCATGCTTCTACCCATCTGCTGAACCTGTCCACTACAACTAACATGTACCTGTATCCTGCAACAGGACGAATCATGTCCACATAGTCAATCACCAAATGTTTCATTGGCCCGTTTGGGGTAGGGATATGCCCAGTTCCCACTGGTATTCCAGGTCTGATATTGTTTTTCAAACAGACCACACATTGACCAAGGATATGGTCTATTTGTTCCAATAAATATGGAGCCCAAAAACCATATTCCTTGGTGATCTTGCGTCTTACCTCCCCCCTGGCCACATGTGCTAATCCATGGGCTTCCTGTATCAGCATGCCTAATAAATCTGGGGGTGCCACAACCAGTCCCTCATGATTTCTCCATAGACCTGTGTCATCCTGACTAGCCCCCCTTGTTAACCATAGGTTTTTGTCTAGCGCATTTGCCCCACTCTGTAACATCAACAAATCCTCAAGCGTGACCATGCCCTGTAACTGTGCTTCATGTGTGACCAGCAGAACTTTACCTGCTTTGTCTGCTCCTGTAATGGCTTTGGCTGCATCATCTGCAGCCCTGTTACCTTGTGTGACATGTGATGAGTCAGATCTGTGTGCGGCACACTTCACTATGGCTAATTCCCTTGGTTTCATCATGGCTTGTAACAGCTTCATGATTTGAGCGTGGTGCTGAATAGGCGAACCATCAGTTTTCTTAAAACCCCGTCCCTTCCATACAGCTCCATGTAGATGACACACATTATGGGCGTAGGCAGAGTCGGTGTATACTGTCACTCTTCGTCCGGTTCCCAAGTTGCATGCTTCTGTGAGGGCAATTAACTCAGCCAATTGAGCTGAACAAGGCTGAGGAACAGCCTCGGCTTGTTCCACAATGAACCCTGAATTTTGGGATCGGACTATGGCATACCCAGCACGTAAACTTTCTCCTACCCGGTAACAAGATCCATCAGTCCAATACTCAACGTCAGCTTCCTTTAAAGGCAAAGCTAGTAGATCTGCTCTAAGCTTAGAGTACCTCATAGCTTCCTTCACACAATCGTGTGGTTCCCCATCTTCTGGGGTTGGCAAGGTCTCTGCTGGGTTAAGTGTGTTACATCTTAGTAATGTTACATCTTCTCTTTCCAACATCCTGTAATAATTCCTAATCCTAGGCATCGTCAAAGTATACTTGCCTTGATTCAAAAGATTCCTTAGACTGTGGTGGCAGAGAATGGTAATTGGGTACCCCATTGTTAAGGTTGTTGCCTTCTCGTACATAAGATATGCCCCGGCCATTGCTCTGTAGCATGGCGCGAAACCCATTTCTACCTCTGAATATGCGACAGAGTAATAGGCTATGGGCTGTGGACTAGGTCCAATGCCTGTTGGTTGCGTAAGAACAGCGCAGGCATACTTCCCTTTGGCTGAAGAAGAAACATACAATCCAAATTCTTTGGAATAATCTGGAAGCGCTAAAGCTGGCGCTTCTTGTAATTTGTGTTTAATTGTCTCAAACGCCAAATCAGCTTCCCTTGTCCAAGTAATGCAACATTGGAGTTTATCACTACCTGTTTCCTTAATCATCCCCCTCAATGGAGCGACCAGTCTAGTGTAATCCTCCACCCATGCTGAACTATACCCAGTAATGCCCAAAAACATCATCATTTCCCTAACCGTTCGTGGTTTTGGAGCCTTCTGAATAGCTTCCAAGTGTTCGTTAGTGACACTGCGATGTCCCTGTGTAATAGATTGTCCTAAGTAAGTTACCTTTTCCTGGCAATACTGTAGCTTCTTTTTAGACACCTTGTGTCCCTTCTCCGCCAAAACCTTTAACAGTTTAACGGAATCCCTGTGACATGTTTCTTCATCTGGGGCACAAAGGAGTATGTCATCCATGTACTGAATGGCAGTACTACTTATCGTCTGCCCTAACCCGTCTAAGTCCTCCTTCAAGACCTGATTAAAAACATGAGGACTGTGTTTGTACCCTTGTGGCATTCTGGTATATTGATAATGTTGACCTTTGTAGGTAAACCCAAATAACCCTTGACTTTCTACACTAAGAGGTATAGAAAAGAAAGCCCCGCATAAATCAATCACTGTAAATACTTTGGCTGTAGATGGAATCTGAGTCAACAGCACATGAGGATCAGGAACTTCGGCTGGATAGCTGACAACTACCTCATTCACAGCCCGTAGGTCATGTACCAGACGATATGAACCATCAGGTTTCGTTACTGGCAGAAGAGGTGTGTTACTTAACGGATATTGAGTTATCTTCAAGACTCCTGCCTCTAACAATCCTTTGATCTGTGGCTCAATTCCATCAATTGCTTCCTTCTTCAATGGGTATTGGTTTTTCCAAGGGGGTTTTGCACCCGGTATGAGTTCAACTCTCAATGGACGAGCTGATTTCACAAATCCAATGTCTGTACTGTTCTTTGCCCACAGGTCTGCTGGCACATTCTGTATCATTTCTTCTCTGAGGTCTTTTTCAGGTTGTACAGGAAGGATTAGCTGGTTCATTAGCTTCACAGTCTGCGGATGTCCTATTCCTTGAGCAGAGATCATCAGTTTTGTGAACTGTCCATCAATGCTCCTCCAGATAGCAGGGTTTTCTTTTGTCGTTACAAATCTGGCTTTTTCTGAGTCTGCCATCATTGCCCCTAAATGCTTCTGTTTATAGTGTTCAGATATCATAAGTGTCACATGAGGGATGCTACCCTCAATCTTATGCTCCTGATCTAGATAAGTGTCACTGTTTATCTTCATAGCCACTCCCTGAGGGCCTAGGATTATACAACTTGTACTAAGCTGTACCTGTTTTGGCTGATGCTTCAGCCACTCATCTGGGTTTGCATCTGCAACTTCTCTAAAATACTGGAGTGTACAATGCAATGGATCAGTAGGCCTTCTGGCCTCGGACATGTGTGCCAGGATATAATTGTCCCACATCCTTGCTGGTTCCATTAGGTCTGGGCTAAGCCCTCCCACCCAATACACCATAGATGCGTTGTTGTCCATCATGACAGACAGCTGTCTGTTCTCTTGTGGCACTGTCACCCGACAGCCGTCAGGTGTGCATTTCACTGTACAGTTCAATTGGCATAGTGCATCTCTCCCTAGTAGCCCTATTGGCGTGTGTTCTGATACAAGTATTGACAGATCTGCTCTCTGTCCTTTGTACTCTAAGCTTACAAGCTCAGTAGTAGGGATCAGCTGTTTAATTCCCTCGAATCCGATTGTCTTCACATATTTCCCAGACATAGGAAGGTGCGTGGCATCTTCAGGCTTCAGACAGGTGTAGGCTGCTCCACTGTCCACCATCAATTCTAATGGACGTTGGTTGACCGACACCCATATGGTAGGTTCATCTTCAGGCCTGTTCGTCACCACCAGCTGGCACCCCCCTCTCGGATCTTCTGGGCACCCCTATAGCCCAGCTGGTGGGCCTCCGTAGGGGTTCACCACTCCTGGAGCCGGTGTAGCAGGGGGCCTATATCTTCCTTTTTGTTTCCCCCCTGCGCCCCCCTGGTTCTTCTTCCAGCAGGTACGGGCTAAGTGTCCATCCTGGCCGCATTGGAAACATGGTCCTAACATCTTCTTCCCGGCTGCGGTCCATCCCTCTTGTGGTGGTCCTTGGCCAGGCTGGTTGTATGGCTGGTACGGAACCACTTGCACCCCTGGTGGCCCCTGTGGGTATGGATACCCCCCTTGTGGCCCCTGTGGGTATGACTGGGGAGGGACAGTTTGCAGTTGCTGTGGCTGAGATGGGACCTGTAGGGCTATGGTCTGCACTCTCTCTCTGGTTTTCTTGCCTTCAGTCAATTGTACTTGAGTTAGTTTTCTGAGTGAGTCTTCGTCTTGTGCCTTCTGTATCTGAATCTTCTTTCTAAATAATTCTACTTGGTGTGCTACGTTGTCTATATAAACAGCCTTGTTCATGTGTCGTAGCCCCACCACTTCTGCTAACTTGTTCTTAACTGGGGTAGGGAGACCTTGTTGAATCTTTTCCCTGATTATGGCTTTTTCTAACGGGTTATCTTCGGCATCCTTCCCTGTCACACTTCTCCATTGAGAGTGCACACGGGCTACATAACCTCTGGGATTCTCATCTTCTCCCAGTGGCATCACAATGATATTGTCTGGGTGAATGTGAGTAGGGTATGTCTCTCTGATTGCCTTCCACAGCCTGCCTCTGTTTGCTGCGAAGAGCTCTGGGTCATAAACTGATGTACCGATATATTTATGAAGTCCTGCCTTCGTCAATATTTCCTGCATGGTGTCCAATCCTGTAATAAAGGCTAAGAGTCTTTTCAGGTCTCCCATCGCGGCCTGCGTCCCTGTCAGTCTCACGTCCATCTCGTTAGTCCAAGGGTGACCCCCATCTTCTAGGACTGGGAGTTTTTCGATCACTTCAGACAGATCTGTATGACCCCAAGGACGATATTCTATCTTGTTATCTCGAAACAGCACCGGGAAGATCCCCTGAATTTCCTCCTCCTCCGATGCCTTCCCTCTTGGTCTAAGGCCATAATTGCTTACTAGTGGCTCCGTTCTTTCGTCCCACCTTGGTGTCGCTGTAGACCTTGGGAGGTTCGGCTGGGATGTATGATGTGATGACACTTGACGATATTCTCTTGAGAGGTTCGGCTGGGATGTATGAAATGATGTCACTTGAGCTATCTGTTCTTCCAGTTCCTCTATCTGTCGTATACAACTTTCCTCCTCTCTTAGGCTTCTCTGGAGTTTTCTTGCCCTCTTTCTTAACTCCTCCTTATCCTTTTTCACCCTTTCTTCCTCCTCTTCCTCCGACATCCTCTTCTTTTGCTTTAAGCTCTCTTTCTTCTTCTCTATCTTCAGAGACTCCTGCTCATCTTCAGAACCACTTTCTTCTTTTCCCTTTTTATAGCGTCTTGTCCTTCCCTGTTTTTCGGCCCTGGCTATTAGTTTTCTGATCTGAGCACTGTAACCTCCCTGTGCATTGCTGTCAGCACCGGAACATTCGCCTTCACCTCCACTGCCATCTTCATTGTCATCTGTCTTGTTCTCTGGTTCGAAATCCACGGTCACTTTCGCTCTTCCCCTCTCTAGTACATTATCACCCCCATCTTTGATAGTGAAGGCTCCGTTCGTACTTAGGACGGGGACCTGAGGGTAGATCCGCTGAGAATTGTCCTCCAGTATCTTGGCATAGGGAGGAGGACTGGAGATTGGAGCTGTGTGTGAGAATGGAATGTTCACTTTCTCTTCCATTGCTTTGGCCAATTCATCTCTTTTTTCTGGATCCATGTGAGCTGTTTTCTCATTCCAAGCTAATGCTACTTTCTGCCCCTCTACCTTGAAGAGGTCTAAAATAGCTAACTCTAACCTGCGTTTCTCTGATCTAATCTTTCCTTTTTGATGCGCCTTATGTGCATTGATAAGTATCTCCAATGTTGCAATTAATTGTAAGTCAAAGGTGCCCTCTTCTGGCCATGGTTGTTCAATGTCTGCCCAACGAATATTCCATTTCGTTGACATTTTGCTAATCTCCTTAACAAGAGGATTCATTTTTTCCACTATAGCCACAGGGGATGAATTTGCTAATATTCCCTTGTCTGTATTAACAGCCCTCACAATGTTACTGGGTTTGGCTCCCATGTCTGAAATATTTATACTGCTTAATATGCTGAAAATATGCTATAAGGTGTACTTTTCTTACAACCCACCTTCTGTTGCCGTATCTGCTAAACAGATGCTAGTCCAACTTTTAACTGCGTCAACTGTCTACACAGAACATTACAATTCAGAACAACGGATTGTTTCAGTGGTATTGTGTATTATTGACTTAAATGTAATCTATGTGTGTGTGTTTTAATTTAAATTTAATTAAAATTTTAATTCAATTTTATTTAAATTATTTAAATAATCATAACTAATTAATCACTAACAATCAATTATCACTATTAATTAATATTAATTAATTATTAATAATCATAACTAAATAATCATTCAATTCAAATTTAAATTCAATTTAATTTCAATTCAATTCAATCCAAATTTAGTTTAGTTTTAATCTAAATGTTTTTCCCTTATTGTGTATGAATGTGTATCACTTAATTGCTCAGTCAATACTAATTATAGTTCAGGTCAACTTTAATTATTAAACTACAAAGGCTGTTCAACACAATTTATCAAATTACAAAGGCAGGTCACGCTTTCTGATTCACAAAACCCTTGATTGCTCAATCCTCAGATATAAACTGTTCTGCTCTTCTTTAATCAAAAGCTGTGAAAAAGAACTTGAAATAAAAAGATGTAAAATACGAATAGTGACAACAACCTGTAAAGAAATTGATTTGTTATTTGGAAGGAATGAATGATTAATTATTCATTACAATCTGTAAAGAAATCGACTTGTTATTTGAAAGGAATGAATGATTAATTAGACTTAGTCATTGTACAATCGTACACTTCATTGATGTAAACCTGTGAAGTCAATTAGCTATTATCAACATATCAAACAAAGGAATGGTTATCATTAGATTGTCACAAAACAATTGATCAAAGTTTTGTGAAAACAGAAAATGAAATGATCTGAATAATTAATTCAATCAATTTGTAATTAATTAAATTAATTAAAGTAATGTAATATATTACAATCATTTACAACCATCCATTTATTAATGTAAAGGACTATTTCATCGACCTCAGATAGATCTCACTGAGGATTAGTGTTTTAAAATGTCTTGTCGTGTTTTGTCCACTAGATGGCGCCAAGCAACCGACTTGGGTATCGATTGCTTCAAAACACCCTGTCGTGATCTCAAGTCACAACCTATTATTTTTCTCCTATCAAACACAATGCTTCAGCGATCACAATATGCTGAAAAGTAACTTACAAATATTAATTACAATCTGTAAATAAATCAACTATTAAGTGAAAGGAATTAATGACTAGTTAGAATTATTCATTATATCATCATATACATTGATTTAAAACCTGTGGAGTCAATTATCTGTTATCAAAATATTAAACAAAATGAATGGTTATTCAGAATAGTTTTCATTAGACAGTCACAGACATTTGACCAAACCTGTGGAATCAATCAATTGTTTTGTGAAACAGACAATGAAATGATCTGAATAATTAATTCAATCAATTAGTATTTAAACAAGTAATGTAATATTCAACAGTCATTTACAAACATCATTCTATAAATGTTCTCTACAGATCTCTGTCTTCTATGCAAACAGGCAGACCGAGAGTCACAGAGCTGTTTTATCGATGGTCATAAATCTTCCTGTGTTCTGCTCAGAAAACAGATGTCTCACAGAACGACTGGCCTCTTTTCCTTTGAATCTATCAAAAGCCCACAATCTATCTTTACTTTTAACAAACTATGCTTAACTTTCGTGATTTCTGCAATCACAACTTTATTACAGAGAGAGATGAAAGGCAAGGAAGAAAAATGGAGGAAAAAGAATCTGTGTTCTCTAGTCTCTGCTGGGCTACGCCCTTAGTATGGAATGTGCTCCGGCTAACGCGCATGCGCCCGCTTTCCACTAGACTTGTGAATGAAAACTCAACAAATATCCCCAAACTACTTTAAAATACCCCAACGATCAACCCACTTTATCTCTATACCACTATAGTCTATGTGAAATGGATTTTAACTTTATCTTTTATGCAACAATCAAATTCAGGTTCCCTTTGTAGTAGAAAGGATTTTCAACTCCGTGTGTGCATGTGTGCTTTTTTGCAGCCTTTTTTTTTTTTCTCTGAAATGAGACACACAGAAAGGGAGGGGATGGGCTCTACCCCACGGTTTTTCCTCGAAAAACCACGGTCTTCTCAAACAGAGCACATTCACGACTCCGCAATATCAAGATTATCTTTCAATGCAGTTAAACGTATTATTTCACTTTAATATTCTCTAATGCCTTTTTTCCACGGTCTCTCTCCCAAGAGAAATCTGAGCCTGTGTGTGTCTGTGCGTGCCTGCGTGCGTGTTTGTGCTCCGCTGACAAGGACAAAGGACCTCTTGTCTTCCAAAACAGACTTTACAGTCCAATTACACTTTTATCAAACAGGAATGCTCATTCCATACACATAATAACACATTCATCAGCTTCTCGCTAATCTTCACAATAACCAATATTGCCGACCCATTAACAAAACGTCTTCCGTTAATTTTCTGTCGACAAGCCTACACTTTTCATGTAGACACTACTAAAGTTCGTCTTCCTTTAGTACCAGGCTTACACACACACACGATATTTTCCCAATACAGTGCAATTTACACATTTATGTACAAATACAGATTTCTAAATCCGGCTCTTTAAATTCAATCCAATTGTAATTATCTTATATTTCTAACAGATACTCAACACAAATCTAAATTCTTTTGTTTAGCTTAAGATCATTTAATTACATCAAAGCTGGAAGTCTGACAGGGAGAGAGAGGGACAGAGAGACAGAGAGTGAGAGAGGAAGGGAACCAATTTGAGAAAGGCAGAGGGAGAGAGAGAGGGAGACAGAGAGAGAGAGAGAAAGGGAACCAATTTGAGAAAGGCAGAGGGAGAGAGAGAGAGGGAGGGAGACAGAGAGAGAGAGAGAAAGGGAACCAATTTGAGAAAGGCAGAGGGAGAGAGAGAGAGGGAGGGAGACAGAGAGAGAGAGAGAAAGGGAACCAATTTGAGAAAGGCAGAGGGAGAGAGAGAGAGGGAGGGAGACAGAGAGAGAGAGAGAGAGAATGAGAGAAAGGCAGAGGGAGAGGGGGAGAGAGAGAGAGAGAGAGAGAGAGAGAGAGAGAGAGAGACAGAGAGAGAGAGAGAGAGAGGCAGAGACAGAGAGAGAGAGAGAGAGAGAGGCAGAGGGAGAGGGAGAGACAGAGAAAGAGCAGAATGGTACTTACCTCCAGGCGCTGAATGAAGAGATGTAAAAATTGACGGTCACTCTAATCACTATAAGCTATTAATTAACTCGTGGGCTAGTCTCGCCATTATTTCGTATATATTTTGGTATCTGTTACTTACTAAAAATGAAGAAGAATTCTTGAGCAAATTTGAGCAAGACTTGTTTATTCAAAAAAAGCAGGTTACACAGCATGGCCCCTTCAATGGAGCTGATGGTCCGAATCGGTCACAGGATGGATGTGAAAAAATAAAGAGAAAGAGTCCATCTACGTAGCGGACTTTATACCCTGTCACTATTATTTCGCTGAGCCAACTAAACAGAGTCCACGTTACTTTAATTTGGTTGAATACAAAGCATACCAGTGAGTAGGTGAGGCCATTCTCCGTCCTGCAAATAGGATGTCATTGTCTTATTATAATGCAACTCACCCTATGTTCTAATACAATTCCAATGTAACCTATGTTATGGCCGTCTTGCTGACTCGACCCCAATGCAATTATCCTCCCATGATGACATTCCATCCTCTGCACATGCATTGTCAAAAGGCCACCGTGTGTCTCTCCCTATTTCTCCTAACAGAAACAACACAAACGGACGGTTATCTAGTGAATAGGGGAACGAATCAGATAAATGACAAATATGTTTCTGCCCTCAAGCAAGCCCTGGATGAGTAAAGAGGAACTACTGTGTTGCCTTCACTACGTGGCCGTTGGGTTGCCATGGCCACGTCATATGAAAATACACTACACAGTGGAGCTGATAGTGGACTTCAGGAGGAACCCACCCCCTCCCTCTCCAATCATACTGGGAGGCACACTCCAGTCACCACAGTGGAGTCATGCCGCTTCCTTGGGGTGACAGTCTCTCGGGACTTGAAGTGGGGGCCCCACATCGACGCCCTCACTAAAAAGGCCCAGAAGAGACTGTTTTTCCTGAGGCAGCTCAGGAAATTCCACCTTCCTAAGACCACGCTGGTGATCTTCTACACGGCCATCATTGAGTCCATCGTCACCTCCGCCATCATCATCTGGTTCCCCGCTGCAGCGGCCAAGGACAAGGCCAAGCTGCAGCCGGTGATACGCTCGGCGGAGAGGGTGATTGGCTGCCCTTTGCCCCCCCTTGAGGCCCTGTTTAAAAGTAGGGCTTTGGGGAGGGCCAGGAAGATCATGGCTGACCCCGCACACCCAGGACACGGTCTCTTCGACCCGCTCCCCTCAGGCAGGAGGGTGCGGTCCCTAAACACTGTGAAGGCCCGACATACAAACAGCTTTTTCCCCACAGCCATCCGGCTCCTAAATGCCGCTGCCCCCCCCCCCCTCCTGACCTGACCCCCTATCTATCTACCCTCCCTCCACCCCCACTGGACTGTCTGGATATGAACACTTGAACACTTGATCTCTGCACTTTATATTTATATTAATTATGACTCTTGCACTTTGATGTTGGTTTGCACTGTCTTGTCCTGTCCTGCTGTAAACCGTGCTCCATTGTTCCAAACCAAATTCCTAACATGTTTACATGTCATGGCAATAAAAGTCTTCTGATTCTGATTCTGTATTGTTACCATATTGAATGTTATACCATAAGAATTTCAAAATGTGTGTTTTTTGTACTTGAAAAATGTGAATGTGATATTCTAGCCTATGGAAGGGTGCAAATGCACCCACAGGTTGTATGTATAAACATAGGCCTACAGATGTCAAATAAAGATAAATCAAGCTATACACCATCTTATTTTGACATGTAACATGTAATAACCATAGGCGTTTCTTACCTCTTTTTAGCAGTGCCTTTCTTCAACACTTGTTCAACAACAGACCATGTCTACAATTAGAGATCTACATAAGATTTGCATTCTCTGGGTGTGAGGACTTGCTATATTTGACCTGACAATTAGTGACTGCTATGTGATCTGACAATATTTAAATTGTACATGCTGTACACTGGACTCTGCATACTGTGTTCCCAAGAAATAAACAAAATCAGATTAGCGAAATGGTATTTTATTTATGGTCTACAGACTGTAGTGAAGTGAAGTGAAACTTTATTTATATAGCGCCTTTCGTACACGGATGCAACTCAAAGCTCTTTACAATGATTGAAAACAAGATTACAGAACAGAACAGTGATTGAAAACAAGATTACAGAGATAGGGGGGACACGAGACAACAGGAAGGGAGGGGTGGGAGGGGTTACATCAATAACACTACCGGTAATAATAACTTGTATAACTGCATCAAGCTTACACTAATAATAACTTGTATAACTTGTATAACTAATAATAACTTGTATAACTTGTATAACATCTACTTTGCAAGCTTAACATCACTTTACTGCCTTGTATAGCAAATGGTGTGTCTAATCTAATCTGTGCTGTAAAGCAGGTGCAGTGTCTCAGATACAGCTGGACTGTACAGAGTGAGTCAGTAGGACATAGGAGGACAGTCAACCTGGAGTTGTGGAAGAGCTGTGGAATTCCAAGAAACAGTTCCTGTCGACACTGAGGCAGAGGGCCACATCGCATGCTTCGCACTTCCAGGAAGTGTCTTTCCTCTCGCCATTTTCTGCGCAGAGCCTGCACACCTTGCGCCCGATGGTGTTCTTCCTGCTCGGGTTTTCTGCGAGCTCTTCAGGTGTGGCAGTGGGCACAGGAATATGCTGAGCGTTCCTGTTGGTGGGAGTGGGAACTCCTGTGACCTCCATCCCACACAGGCCGGCCACAAGCTCAGTGATGAAGTCCTTGTGGGACATGGGGGTTTCTTTGGGCGTTCTTCTCTCACAGATTTCACAGTGCATGATGTAGGCATTCGTTGTAGCAATATCTACAAAGTGCAGGAACATTGTGCGATAGAACCGGCCGGCTCTACGGTGGGTTGAGTAGTACCCTATGAGCTGATCTGACAGATCAACTCCGCCCATAAACTTATTATAAGCTTTGATGGGGGTGGGGCATGGCACGTCTTTCACTGACCAGATGTCATCTTCCTTCACCTTTCTCAGGATCGTGTCACCAAGAGTGTAAGCAGGGTGAAGAGTGGAGCAGATAGACACGACCTTTGTGTCCACCCACTTCACGAAGACCAGGGCCCCCTCTCGGATCCACCTCAGTTCGCCTCTCTCTGCGTTCTTCCGTATGGCATTCTCTCTGCCTCTGGGAGTGTCCTTCCTGTTCTCTCTGTACGTGCCGCAGGCTCCGTAGTTCATGGCGTGCAGGTCAGTGAACAGTTTTGGGCTGGTGTACCAGTTGTCCATAAGTGTAGCTAGCTAAGTAAACAAACACGTGTCTTTCTTACTTATGACGAGGGTCAACATCTGGGTCATCCGATTCATGTTGATCATCGTCACTTTCATCCTCACTTTCATCCTCACTTTCAGACAGTAAGACATCCATTTGCGTCTCTTGGACGCAGAACTGGAGCGCTCGAAGAACACATGTTCGACGTGGACGCACATCACCGTCCGCCATTTTTCAAGGCTACGCTACAACGCTACAAACAAAACAAAACGTCTAAAACACAAATATATAATCAAAACTAATCTAGCTAGAATAAAATATAACTATAACTATCTCTCCTACTCTCTCTATATCTCTCTCTCTATCTCTCTCTATCTCTCTATATCTCGCTCGTCTCCTCGCCTCTCTACAACCACATGTAGTCCAGCGCGTCAGATTTCAAACCATTTCTGGTCACGTGACGCTGTATTCCTTCTCCCATTGGCTCAGGTGGGACACAGTCATTCTAGACATTTTTACCGGATCAAAATAGGACGAAGTATGCCAGAGATATGCCAAAAACATGCAACGCCTGCTATAGAAACTGCGTAAAGGCACAAAATAATATGATTTAAGCATCAAAATTAAAATAGTTTTTTAACACGGTTTCCCTTGGTCTATTGACGTCACACAAAAGTATGTTAGAGACTCATGCCTGGAGCTTCAGGAACAGCTGCCCGGAGCACTTTAGGTGCGTACGTTTGGATTCTATGGACTCTTGAAAATAGGCACGTGATTTTTTAATGTTTTAATTTACGACGCACCGACGCACATTACGCAAGTCGACGTATTGACGTAGTCGATTACGTCGACGACGTCGACGAATCGTAACAGCCCTAGTACCCTATGAGCTGATCTGACAGATCAACTCCGCCCATAAACTTATTATAAGCTTTGATGGGGGTGGGGCATGGCACGTCTTTCACCGACCAGATGTCATCTTCCTTCACCTTTCTCGGGATCGTGTCACCAAGAGTGTAAGCAGGGTGGAGAGTGGAGCAGATAGACACCACCTTCGTGTCCACCCACTTCACGAAGACCAGGGCCCCCTCTCGGATCCACCTCAGTTCGCCTCTCTCTGCGTTCTTCCGTATGGCATTCTCTCTGCCTCTGGGAGTGTCCTTCCTGTTCTCTCTGTACGTGCCGCAGGCTCCGTAGTTCATGGCGTGCAGGTCAGTGAACAGTTTTGGGCTGGTGTACCAGTTGTCCATATAAATATGGTATCCACTCCCCAGCCACTGCGGACGTATGAGATTCATCACTGCATCATAAGAGACTCCATGCTCGCTGGTTGGAATGTGCGACTTGCCTGTGTACATCTCAAAGTTGATGGTGTAGCCATTGGAAGAGTCAGCCAGTACGAATAGTTTCATCCCCCAGCGTGTTGGCTTGTCTTTCATCAATTGAGTCATACCTGTTGTTGCCTTTGTGGCCACCATTCTCTCATCGATAGACAGGTTCCGCTCTGGATGATAGTGTGCCATGCAGGCCGTGCGGATCTCTTCATACAGCGGCTTCATGCGAAACAGCTTGTCATGCTGTGGTTGTCCCTTCAGGCGATCGTTTGCGACATCCTTCTCTGGATCACTGAGGTGAATGTTCCACCATATCCTCCTGAATCTGTCCCTGGACATAATCATTCTGGGAAAGGGCACTGACATGATGTGATTGGTTTTCCACAGTAGTCCGTGAGGCACGGCAGGTGCACAACGGAAGTGTACAGGAGGAGACCAAGAAAGTGACAAATCATCTCTAGATCAATGTTTTTCCCACTCGTACTTCTTGGTCTTGGTCTGCTCAGAAGCATACTTGTTGGTGTTACGGACAATGGTCAGCATTGAGTTAGTGGAAAAGTACAACATGAAGAGTTCCTTTGGAGTGAAATCCACATGAAGGTCTACCTGGGGTCCTGGATCCCTTCTGTGCCTCCATTTTGGGTGCTGTGGGGTGACGTCAGGATCCTCCTCAGTTCTCCAGGGCTCTGGCTCCCCTGCTGCTAAACCGGCTTGGCCTTGAGGAGACACTGCCCTGTCTGTCTGCCACTTGCGCTTCCCCTTTGCAGCTGTTGAAGGTGTGCTGTATGACAAAAAAAAGAGATAGGAGAATTTACAACATTTGCATACGGAGTAAAACTGACTCACCGTATGACTCAGAGCTGCAGATAGAAAGTGACATGAAAATAAATATGTATATATTGAGAACAACAATTCTTTCAGTTTCACACATTATAAAGTGTGCACACTGTGTAATCTGTAATGTATAAAACCTATCAATAGCTACATCGTGTTTTTGCTTACCTCCTGTGTTAGTGACAGTAGGACAGCCAGTGCTTGCAGGCTTGGCACCCTTCCCCCTCCCTCTCCCCCTCCCAGTGCTAGTTGAAGGCTCATTGTCAGGCTCCCTGAAGTTGAATGAAGAATCACTGAAGATTGACAGGAAAATACAAGGTCACAAGTCAGACAACAGACATATTTCTGACATACACACATCACCAATTCAAAAGCAACAAAAAGCAACTAAACTCAGCACTACTCGACCATGGCATTGTAAGTGTAGCTAGCTAAGTAAACAAACACGTGTCTTTCTTACCTATGACGAGGGTCAACATCTGGGTCATCCGATTCATGTTGATCATCCTCACTTTCATCCTCACTTTCAGACAGTAAGACATCCATTTGCGTCTCTTGGACGCAGAACTGGAGCGCTCGAAGAACACATGTTCGACGTGGACGCACATCACCGTCCGCCATTTTTCAAGGCTACGCTACAACGCTACAAACAAAACAAAACGTCTAAAACACAAATATATAATCAAAACTAATCTAGCTAGAATAAAATATAACTCTCTCCTACTCTCTCTATATCTCTCTCTATCTCTATATATCTCTATCTCTCTATATCTCTCTATATCTCTCTCTATCTCTATCTCTCTATATCTCTCTATATCTCTCTATATCTCTCTCTATCTCTATATATATCTCTCCATCTCTCTCTATATCTCTCTATATCTCGCTCTCTCGCTCGTCTCTCTACAACCACATGTAGTCCAGCGCGTCAGATTTCAAACCATTTCTGGTCACGTGACGCTGTATTCGTTCTCCCATTGGCTCAGGTGGGACACAGTCATTCTAGAAATTTTCACCTGATCAAAATAGGACGAAATATGCCAGAGATATGCCAAAAACATGCAACGCCTGCTATAGAAACTGCGTAAAGGCACAAAATAATATGATTTACGCATCAAAATTAAAATAGTTTTTTAACACGGTTTCCCTTGGTCTATTGACGTCACACAAAAGTATGTTAGAGACTCATGCCTGGAGCTTCAGGAACAGCTGCCCGGAGCACTTTAGGTGCGTACGTTTGGATTCTATGGACTCTTGAAAATAGGCACGTGATTGCCCGCGCCGGCGCGGACGTGGTCTGGCAAGGGCCATGTGATATTTTGATAGGGGTGGGGCATTAATGTGCATTAATTTACATAGTTTTCCTGAATAAAAATCTAATCTGTAAAAACAAAAAACAAAAAACTAATCTAAGCAAGCCTTTAGAATATGGATAATAACACATAGGCCTACTGTAAAGCCCTTTGAATTGCCCTTGTTGTATGAAATGTGCTATACAAATAAACTTGCCTTACCTAAACCCTTTTTGAAGGTTTTGTTTATGTCCAGGTATCACACATCTTTGTGCATACATGTTCAGTGAGTGAGTCTGTAGCCTCTCGGTAGTTACATGTTCAGTGACTGTTGCTGGTGACCGCTAGGACCATAGGCAGATGCCTTGTTGGTAAGTAATTTGTTCTAAGACTTAATCGCCCCCACACGCGCGAAGCGACGCGCTTGCAAAACAGTTTTGTGATTGGTCCGAGTTTAGCGGGAAATTTGGATTTCAGGATATTCCTCTCCTCCGCCGATCCCTTGAAAAGAAACATCAACTCACTCACGCGGCCAGTCTGATAGCAGCGGACCGCTAACGTCCAATCACAACAATGATTTTGTACAGTTCAGTATAATATTTGTAGATATGTTTTTGTTTAAATAATATTCACTCTGTCTTTTAGTTTCACACTCAAAAATCCCTCAAACGGTTCACTCTGTCTACAGCAGGAGAACAGGTGGCAGAAGGAGAGCCATCAGCATCGGCTAGCTGTGGTGGTGTATCAGCAGACATTAGCAAGTAAAAAAACTATTCTTATGTGCCGTCACTTTAGCAACGACAGTATTGGCAGGGCAAAAAGAAGGGGAGTCGATTTTTTTATTGACAACGGAATTACATGCTGGAAAAACATGCAGCTAAAATTCAGGGAACATTTGGACAATAAGAGACACATGGGAGAAGTACGGGAAAACAGGGCTCATGTGGGTGTCATCAAAGGTAAGAGTTGGTTTTCTTTAACTCAGCTGATACTCAGCTGTTTACCGAATGTTCCATCTGATTGTCACACTGTGATTTTACTTGTGTTATGTGGTGGGTTGACATAATTCACCCACGGAACTATGGGTTGGGAGTATTGTTCCGCACAGACAGATAAGTGCGTGGTACCCGAGTTGTTTATTCAGTTCTATTTACTGCTTGAGTGTGTTGTTGACAATCGTTCATATCCTACATTAAACGTTTAGCTTTGTCATTTGATACGCCACCTACGACTCCCGTCTCTCGGCACTACAGTAAACAGTTAATCAGTAACGTTAGCCAGTTTTGTGCTCTCATGTAGGCCTACTTCGTATTGATGAGCTGATGATCTTTGTGTGTGTGTGTGTGTGTGTGTGTGACTGTCAGTCACAAGTTTATATTCTACGGATGTTGGTCAGTGCTGTATGCGCGTTCCTGGTTCTGTGTGTACTCTTGTGTACTTCATATTCGATGAGCTGATTATCTTTCACTGTGTGTGTCTGTGTCTGTGTCAGTGTCTTGACTTGGTCATATCTGTCAGTCACATGTATATTATTATGATCCAAAGATGGATATTATACGGTAACCTACGTTCAGTGCTGTATGTATGCGTGTTCCCCATGTTCTGCTGCAGCTGTAGCCTCCCGATATATTGGTATTTGATCACCTGCTATATAAAACATCTCCGCTCGGCTTTAATGGCTTAACCGCAATTTATTTTTTTGCCATGCTCCCTCTAGTTTTTGGTGAAATTACGTCGTTGTTTTGAGCGCGCGTGCACGCGGAAAAAATGGATTTGCCTGGCCGCCACTAATGTGGAAATTCCTGGAGGAAACACTGCGGTCGTATCATTTCGATATATGCCCCCACACCCGAAGGCCGGTCCGTGAAAATATTGTCTTACATGAAACCGGTCCGTGGCGCAAAAAAGGTTGGGGACCGCTGTTTTAGGTGACCCTCTGTGACAGCTGTCATTGGGATGGCCTTGTCTGTGTGTGTAGGTCTGCTTTCTGTAGTAGTGCATTTTCTGTCTGTGTGTGTCTTTATTTTCCAACCAGGAGAGATCATTCCAGTAGACCAACCATTTCTAGCTAATGTATATTTCTAATGATGATTTCTAATATGTCTTGTATGATTCTTGTTATGATTACATTTCTATGATATTGTAAAGACCAAACTTATCTAGTTACACAATCTTCAGCATAACAAGTTCCTAAGATATGAAAAATGTACAAGCAAAAGGAATGCAAGCCAAATTATTTTTTATTGAGTCTATGCATTTGTATGCATTGTAACCAGACGACGGTTACTGGGTCTTCTTGCATGGACACTGTTTGCATGGACACTGTTTGCGTGGCCAGCAGCTGAGGCCAAGGCTCATCACAGTGATGAGCATCCTCGTGAGGAGGGAACGCTTCTGTGTCTTTGAAGCTCCTCTCTCCTCAATGGGAGTCGTGACAGACCTCACTGGGCTGGCCGCTAGAGACAGGAGAGAGAGTTCATATGAGCTTCACCAGGCCTATAGCTACAGAATACTTTATTAGTTTGGTTAGTATGTCCTTGGTCTGAGTGTTATACATGTTGACTTACCTCTGCTGTGTCCATCGTCGTGGGCAACCTCAATGTTCTCCTGTCCTGGGGCTGGAGGCTGGACACCGTCCTTGATGTCCTCCTGTCCCGGGGCTGGAGGCTGGACACCGTCCTTGTTGTCCTCCTGTCCTGGGGCTGGAGGCTGGACACCTACCTGTTTGCTCTTCTTGAACTACATCAGTTGTTACAGAAGAAGAATCAATGACAGAACATATCTCTTAAAACCCCATTATTCCTACAACAACAATGCATAGCTTGTCTGCTGTTTTATGATAAACTGGTAAGACTTTACATTACCGTTACATCACCGAGTACATGTGGCTTTCTTTGATAAATTCACTGTATATATCTGTTTTACCTTTCTCTTCAACATTGAAAGGAATTTCCCAAATTTCCCTTTCTTCTTCTTCCCACTAGCATCACTCTGAGGCTGTGTGAGTGAGGCTGTGGAGGCTGTTGTGGTGTTGGATACCATTGATACGTTGTCCAACACCTGGTGGACCAGGACCCTGGAGAACAGATCCACTGTGTTGTTGTATATCTCCGAAGAGCTGGTGGACAGCAGGCTCTTGGGGCTGGAGACTCTGGTCGGGGCGTTGTTGTCGGAAGCTTCCTCCTCCGTGCTCCATGATGAGCGAGGGACGATCACGGGAAGAAGCAAGCGCTTCACCGACTCCTCGGCAAAGGCGTAGACCACCTCAATGCCCACCTTAAAACGCTTCTCTGCCTGTGTCGGTTTGGACAGAACACTGTCCGACACACACTTCCCAACATCCACCGATAGACTGCTGTGCAGGGACATCAGCGCCTGGAGTCTGTCCACAAGGGCGTGAGTCAAGGTGCGGAACCTCACCTGGGACAGCAGCTCCTCCCGTCTGGCGAGGTCAGCTCCGGGAGAGGTGACCTCTTCAAGAACCGGCAGGTCCATGTGGTCCATCAGGACTTTCACCACGTCGGCCATCAGCTGTTTGTCACTGACGGAATCCTCCGGCACAGTCTCATCAGAGCTCTCAAGCTTTGAATGTGTCAAAGACACATTCTCAAACTTGGACCGTGTGGACAGAGAGGAGGAGGCCCTGAGCAACTCTGTAGCTACTAATGCACCACCCTCACTGGAAAGTCCATCACTACCCTCACTAGACACCATCTCTACTTTCTCCAGTAGAGATCCTACAGCACTGTGCCATTGTCGGAGCTCCACTGAGGTCTCCATTTCTTCTGACTGTGCCACCATGTCACCCTGAATGGCAACCAGGATCTGGCTAATGCTCTCCCTAGCCTTAGCCATAGATGCACTTTGCTCAGCGGCATGCATCTCACGCTGAGTGAAGAATTCCTTCAGCTTCCGCTGCAGATCTCTCCAGAGGGTCTGTGCTGTAGACCACAGTCTCAACTCCGATACCTCAGAGGCCTCAGAACCTCCCACACTTTCCCCGAGGAGCAGACTGGGACTAGCTGAGGACTCCTGAGTCTGGGACAGGCTCTTAACGCCATTCACAAACGTGCCAACAAGGTCTAATGCTGACAAGTCAGCACAACAGGTAGTTAACCCAGAGTGGTGGGAAGAACTTCCTGCACTGGGGGAGCATCTCTCTGGTCTCATGAGGACGTCTCTCACTTTCTCAGCGGCTTGCCTCTGAAAGTCCTCCTTGGACAGTCCAACGACTGCGCTGGGAGACACGCACAAATTCTCTGCTGATGAGGAGGAGGAGTCAGAATACTCCTTTAACCATCTTAACACGTCCTCCACAAACTCGCAGGCAGCGAGGGACTGATCTGACGCCCTTGGTCCAGCGGAGGCTGTCGTCTCATCCTCTGTGTTATAAAAGACGAGGATCTCGCTCAGAACCTCTTTGGTGCTGTGGTCGAGTTTGAGCTGGCTCACCGCAGTGCTTTGGAGAGCCACCATCGGTCGAGAGCTTTCACTCTGACCTCTACGCAGCGCTACTCCAACTGGTGAGACAGTTGTTGGAGGTAGAGGCTCACTCAGGCAAGACTTCGCTTGGACCAGAGCAGATCCAGGGATGAATCTGTCATGGTCTGAGGGCAGTTTGCACTCGAGAGACCTGTGGCTTGTGCCTTTAAAAGACAACAGCCGTGCGTAAAACGCTCCCAGCCTTCTCTGAAGCCTCTGAACTAGAGTCAGGGCAACAGGCAGAGACTCCTCCTTTGAAACACCAGGCCCAGCTGGTGAGTGAGTGATAGACCTCATGTCTGCCACAAAGTCATCAATAATACCTGAGGCCTCCATATTGATATCTGATATGGGTAGACTGCATGTGACAGGCATATTTATGGCAGACTTCTGCAGCCACTCGCTGACGGCCTCTGTGGCCTCACATCTAATGTCCTCATTAGAAAGTCTATCCACGCCGGAATAACGGCTGACCTGGGGAACATCCTCTAAATTCTCCAGATACATATCACCACAGAGTTCTGCTGCTGTTGGATAATTCGCCAGTCCAGATAGGATGTCTTCCACCATACCTTCCGCTATGGACAGAATCGAGGACTTCTTATGGGCAGAGATTGAAGACTCAAGCCTCGCCACCTCAGATCTAAATGTGGCTGCAAGTTCACCATAGACTTCCTTGGTGACTTCTTCATAGTTAATGGCCTGAGAGACACTCCCGGACCGGATGGAGGCAAGTTCCTCATCACTGATGTCTAGTAGTTCTAGACATTGTTCCTCTCCGCTGGTTCCACTCAAAGCTGAGGCCCTCCCAATTATGACTGACTCTCGCCTGAACAAGTCAGCCAATTTCGTCTGCATATTTGCAAACATCTTACGGGTACCAGTGAAGATTTTATTTGCAATAGACCCGTCCAAATCCGTGGTCTGAATGATGTCTTCAACATCAGACGCGAATGTGTCGACGACGTGAGCCGCCTCCAAGTTTAAATCTTCAGGAGTTGGGAAGGTGGTCATCGCGGCGGCCATGTTGGCTTGGCCAGTGACATCACTAGTTGAGCCAGACGGTAAACAGCCGTAGATATTTTTGCTCAGAATTTCACCAACGGCCTTGGTGGCTTTGGAGTGAAACTCCTCACTCTTAATAATCCTGAGGTGTCGTCCCACACTGGAAGAGGAGGACACGCGTCTATGCGGCGCTCCGGCAGAGGATGCCTCCTGATCAGAGACAGAGCTGATCCTGCTGATCTTCTTTGCTAGCTCTCTGAGCATGTCAGCTGCTCCCTGCACGCCATCCTGATCAGCTGAGCTGCATGACTCCACCGTCTCAACGATGGCAGTCATGACGTCGGCCGTCATTGGCCCCAGGTCGGTCATATGGGTCATGGCCTGAGTCTGTGGCACCACTGGTTTGTAGATCCCAACTTCCTGGAGCTTGGTGGTCACCACGCGCATCATCCTCCAAGTCGCCGCGCACAGGGAGCGCTCCTTATCGAAGCCTTTAGAAATTATCAAGGGGACGTCAGAGTTCACCTGCTCCAGGACGTCTCTCACCACAGGTCTGGTCGAATCAAAGGAGCTAGAGGAGATCGAGCCCAGTGATTGGAGGACGGTGTCCTCGGTGATCCCAAAGAGGACTCGGAGTGGATCATCCAGGGGGGGTGATCCACTCTGAGAGGCTGCAGCCTCCCTGGCCTCATTCAGCTTTATGACATGCTGTAGAGTAGGGAGGATGACCTCTATGGCCGCGTTGGAGATCAGTTTTACTATTTTCTGGCCCATGACTTCAAGCTTCGCCTTGGTCATCTGTGTTCATTCAAAAGAGAGTGAAGGATTAGTTGTTCAGCTTAAAGAAGATAATCATTTCGATTCACTGATTCAACACAAACAATAATAATAATAATAATAATAATAACTTTATTTGTATAGCGCTTTTCCTGCAAACGTTGCAGCTCAAAATGCTTTAATCATTATAATAATCTTAATTTAATTATTTTGTAATTTAAAGGCAATATTAAAAGGATGGGTTTTTATAATCTTAATTTAATTATTTAGTCATTTAAAGGCAATATTAAAAAGATGGGTTTTTAGTCTTGACATATTTGCTGAAGTTGCATCCCTAATGTAAACTGGCAGTGCATTCCACAATTTGGGTGCATAAAATGAGAATGCAGCCTCACCAAATCTCTTCTTTTGTACATGTGGTACACAGAGAAAACCAGCGTCAGAAGACCTGAGAGCTCTATTGGGCTGATATGCTAGCAAAAGGTCTTATAAAATATTCTGGTGCTGTGCCAGTGAGAGCTTTATAAACAAGCAGAAGGATCTTGAAATCTATTCTGAACTTAACAGGAAGCCGTGTAGAGTTTCTAAAATAGGAGTTATACCATAATGACTGGTATGGTATGCCTGCTAACTCTAAAGTAAAATAATAACACATCAAATACACTTACCGGGTCTCTCATGCAGTCATGGATCACCCTCCACTGCCTGGTGAAGAAACAAGTCAACGTTTTCAATTGTTTGGTCTTGGCTTACACTTGTTGTGCTGTTTATGCGCAGGGTGCGAAATCATGAGCTTAGAATGATAAGGTTCTATCTCCGTTTAGGGAAGTTCAGAGATATTGAGCGTCAAAGTTTTTACATTCCATTATGTTTTGTGAGATGGAACCTTTGTATTTTATTAATTACTAACTCAAAAATGTCAACATTTTAAAAATAACACCACACAGGCATTAATAAACACCTAATGGATCAGATTATGTAAAAAAACTCAATTTTGACAAAAATGGAGATAGAACTGTATAATTCTAATGTCACGAAATATTGGGTGTGTATTGAAACATAATAATAATAATAATAATAATAATAATATTATTGATTATTGAATAATGTGTATTGAAACATAGGGAGCATAGATACAGTAGAGCACATAATCCTTACTCATCAGTGAGACACTTCATGAATGTGATCAGGGTGGGGAGGCGGTCCTGATCGATGTTGGTGTTTAACCACCCAGCCCCCCCCGGCCCCTCCTCCTCCAGCAGCGTGATGACTGCCGCTCTGTCCTCATACTTGTCCTTCGCTCCGGTTGAGGAGGACGTCTCAGCGCGAGCTAAAAGAAACAAACAGAGGATTCTGGGGTTTTATTGCCACCTCGGAAATAGTCTGTAGTACATTAAGACAATCAATGGTTGTGTTACAATATTCACACTAGTATAGCATGATGGAGCCATTTCTAGGCCTTACATTCACACTGATGTGTATGGCCATGCGTTCATAATGAATGGTAGCATGTGGATATTGGATGTTTAATGGGATGAAAGACATTTTTTTTCTTCTTATCAAACAAGTCTTTGCAAATAATCAACATAGGGACTCTACAGGGAGAAGTCAACAGAAAACCCTCTCACCTGCGTCAGTGTTGGAGCTCTTCACAGAGCTCTTGGAGCCCTTCTCAGAGCTCTTGGAGTCCTTCTCAGAGTGCTTGGTGCCCTTCCTAGCCCACCTGGCGCTCTTCTTAGAGCTCTTGAAGCTCTTCTTGGCCCCACTGCCACTACTCTTCACCTGCAACACAACAGAGTTCAGATACACATTCACACACACCTCACATTGACATACACACACCTCACACACACACACACACACACACACACACACACACACACACCTCACATTCACACACACACACACACACACACACACACACCTCACATACACACACACACACACACACACACACACACACACACCTCACACCTCACATCCCATATAATAATAATAATAATAATAATAATAAATAACATTCACACACACCTCACATTCACTCACATTCACACACACACCTCACATTCACACACACACACACACACACACACACACACACACACACACACACACACACACACACCTCACATACACACACACACACACACACCTCACATTCACACACACCTCACATTCACACACACACCTCACATTCACACACTCCTCACATTCACACACACACACACCTCACATTCACACACACACACACACACACACACACACACACACACACACCTCACATTCACACACGCCTCACATTCACACACACACACACACACACACACACACACACACACACACACACACACACCTCACATTCTCACACGCACACACACCTCACATTCACACACACACACACACACACACACACACACACACACACACACACACACACACACACACACCTCACATTCTGGTCAACATTCACACACACCTCACATTCACACACACCATACACACACACCTCACATTCACACACACACACCTCACATTCACACACACACACACACACACACACACACACACACACACACACACACACACACACACACACACACACACACACACACACACACACACACACACCTCACATTCACACACACCATACACACACACACACCTCACATTCTGGTCAACTTGTTACATGAAGTCAAAGTAGCTTCAGATGGCATTGCATAAAAAAGTATTAAAATGATAATCAGTCAGAAGGCAGCAAAAGGCTTGTTCTGTCAATGTTAGCATAAGACCTTACCTTGTCTTGGTCCATCGTTTTTCTTGGTCTATACTCAGTCAGTCTGGTTCAACCGTGGTTAACTCCAGCTGTGACATGTCCTTCAACTCCTTTCAAAGTTGTGACTGACGACAGGACGGCTGTCGGCGGCTTTTGTTGTGGCACATTACGTCATAGAACATTGTGATGTCACAATGTCATCAGTGGCGGCCAATCAGATGCGGAAATTTATTCAAATGTGAAAAATAAAAATAGGAATATAGTTTAAAATTAATTAATTCATTCATTACTTTCTTGTATCACGTTGGTTATTAAATACTAAGGCATACCTGTCAACCCTCCCGTATTTTACCCTTCTTTCCCGCTGTGCTCCCTTTTAAATGTTTTCGCGTAAATCTCCCGTATTTTTACCCTATTTAGGGTTAGTTCGACGCGGACGGACATCACCTTCCTCCATTTTTCAAATTATAATTATAAATTAATTAATAATAATCTCTAACGTTACGTTACCAACGCTACAACGCTACAACGCTACAAACAAAACAAAACGATTCCAAAACACAAATATATAATCTAAACTAACCTCAAAACTGAAACTAATAAAATGATAACTATTATCTCTCCTACTCTCTCTATATCGCTCTCTATTATCACATATTTCGTTGTATGGTACCTGTACTATATTAATGACAATAAAGACCATTCATTCATTAATTCACTCATTCATTCATTCTATATCGCTCTCTATCACTCTCTCTCTCTCTCGCATTTTTTTTTACCGCATCAACGAAATATGCCAGAGATAATCAAAAACATGCAACGCCTTCTATAGAAACTGCGGGTAAAGGCACACAAATAATATGATTTACGCATCAAAATTAAAATAGTTTTTTTAACACGGTTTCCCTTGGTCTATTGACGTCACACAAAAGTATGTTAGAGACCAGTGGTGGACTCAGGCTGTTACTGCACAACATGGGACCCCATCAGTTCACATGGTCAAGTTTAGACATGCAAGGGCAGCCAATAGGGCACATCCTCTAATTCTGCCACTCAAAAGGGCACTTAAGTGCGACATTTCTCAACTGTGGGGGCACATGGTCAAGTGGTCTGGCAAGGGTTTGATTGGTCGAAGAAGGAATTTCAGTCGTAGACTTTTATACATTTTATTTCACTGTGTTGCTTTCACAAATCAAGTCATGTCAGACCATTGATTGATTCCTGTGCCAATGAAATGCGTCCTTCCTCCGTCCTTATAATCTGATATAACTGGTGAAAGCTATTAAGCGGAGAGCTGTCTTTGGCCACTCCAATCACATTAAAGAAAAAGGAAGGAATGATGCATGAATAAATGCGTTTAGAGACACTAGGGTACTCTGATCATCTGAGCTTTTCTATTGCATGGCATACTGTACATACAGAACCACTATTTCAGAGAATGTGATAAAATTGGGGTTTATTTCCGTAACAGAGCCATTTTTACAGCAACAAAAAATACACTTGAGATGTTACAATACCGGCTATAATAAATACAGTTCCTTAGAATAAACCATAATGTTGAGTCTCCTCTTTGAGTCAATGATATCTACTATACAATGCTGATTAGCGGATTTATCATATCACTGTCCGTCAAGAAAAACGACAAGTGCAACGAGTGCAAGTTTTCTTCAACTCTGTATCTGAAAGACTACTATATTTTTTTCTGTGGTCATGTGAACATATTTACTGGTAAGTTGCCAGGAAAAGAAAGTACTGTAAGTACCCAGGGGTTGATTTAGCAATAAAGATTAAACATAGATACAGTTAAGAGATTAGAGAACATTCAGTGTCTTTTTCACTGAAAAGATGATGTCCTTGATCTGCGGTGTGCTGTTGTCCTCCAGGATCTTGGCGTATGGCATGGGGATGTCCACACCCGTCACTCTGGTAGCCGGGGCATCCAGGTGGTTGAAAGCTGGGCCTGATAGATAAGAGGCATACAGTATGAGGAAAGCTGGCCCTGATAGATAGAAGCACTCTGCGCGTTTCCCATTTATTACGTATATTTGCTTCTATATTTCAGCGCAGCTTGCGCTGTTGTGGCAAAGTGTTCGAGCAGGTTCGTGGCAAGGCCGGTGCTAGGGCGCGCCTCCCCCTCCCCCCACCACCCGGTGAGTGACGCAAACTTTTGGATTCGCACCTCCTCCCCCCACCACCCTAACCCACCACAGTCTCACAAAATCCTGTGAGAAACACGTATGCCAATGTTTTACACACACACTTACTACACATCGGTTAACACAGGGGAGGGGTGACGAGGGACCGTGCAACTTTGAAGATGGCGATGGTTAGTAGTGGGTTATGATAACAGTACGGAGGGCCAGGGTGTGACGTTAGCCAGGACATCAGAGATTACACCACTACTTTTAAGATAAGTGTGGACTACTTTATGATAAAGTGACCACAGAAATAGTGTTCTGACGGACAGTGCCCAGAGCCAATCAGTTGACACAGGCCCTCTCCCTAGGGAAGACAGCCCCCTATTGGCCCTTCAAAAACCACTCTCCTCTGCAACCTGGGCTGTGTTTGATTCCAGGAAGTAGTTTACTCCAATCTGACTTGAATCAGCACTCGAATCGTCAGATTTGATAGAACTGGGTAGGTAAAAGCAAGAGCTACAGCTTGCACATGCCCAGTCGTATCAGATTTGCGGGATGGGGGAGGTTCTGGAACCCAGCCCAGATCCTCCCAGGAGAGACCTAACATCCAGGCCAAGCCCTGATAATAGCTTCAGCAGCAGGCTTGGGTGGTGTTGCTACTACACTATAAAGTAGAGACGGAATCAACGAGGAAACCCACCCTCCATGACTCCGGCAATGACCTCTGCCCCGACTCCAAACTGGGGCCATCCACCCTCCACGGTCACCAGGTGGTTGGTCTTTATCACACTGGCTTCGATGGTGGCTGTGTCCAGAGGTCTGATGGTACGCAGGTTAATCACCTGGGGAGGAGGACAAGACGTTTTCAACAACCATGTCTTCTGAAAAATGTTAATTCTTCCTTCTTCTAGCATTATGACTGCCAATGGCCCCTGGTCCAAGCATAATCACTCTTTCTTGCGATGCCTGATAGATAGATGATTCACTTACTTAGACAAATGTATTTGTTTTAACTCGCTTTGAATAAAGGCGTCTGCTAAATGGCAAAAATGTAAATGTCTGAAAATAAAGATCATTGTATTGCAATCTATTGTAATCAAATATGCTAGATGAATAAAGTTGTGTTTGATTTGAAGTGAAGAAGTAGCATGTTTCTAGCGTTCCTGACAATAAAACACAGTCAGGGTTCTGCGGAGATGAGGAGCGATGCTCACCTCACATTCGATCCCTTCCTTGGCCAGGACGACTGCTGCTTCCAGACAGAATCCCACCATCCGAGCATGTGCCACCAACGTGACGTGAGTTCCTGAAATAAGAAACAACAATGACTGAGAAAAAGAGTTCCATATGAACACAACACAGAGTTGGGTAGCTTTTCTGTCATATGTGACCATTCACCAACGTAAGAGGTGTACTTATAGTAGTCTGTGAGAATACATATCTTTAACATGGATTTTACATGGTATGTTATGGTAATAGTAACCATAACATTTCCCAGACTCTTGCTAGTGCCTACCTTGTCTTTCAACTTTGGCCTTTCCTATCGGTAGGACAAAGTCCTTGCCCATAGCCTCCTCTGACATCTCGAAGGCCACACCATACATCAGTTCATTCTCCAAGAACACCACTGAATGGAACAGGTTCAAGAAGTGCGTTTATGATTAGTGTCATGTACAGAATGGGATTCATAAAAATAATTTGATCAACATAAGACACTTGCTTGGAAAAAAACCCTAAGGCCTCTATATCCTAGACACTTGGTGTAGACCTGCAACGATTAGATTAGACATAAAACAATATATGGTAGCCATTTACTACTAGGTCGTCCTCGGACGAGCCCTCCATCGGCGCTTCCAGTCGTCCCGATCTTCGATAAATCTGGCTAGTTCGCCGGTACTTTCCGCTCCTGCATCTTTCTTGAGTACGTCCATGTATGTTAGTGTGGGACGCCCTCGTGAACGATGCCCATGTGTTGGCTCCCACAGAACCAGTTTGCTGGCTGACAGCTCCTGCTGTCTCTGGCAGTGACCTTCCAGCCTCATTCTCCTGACTGCTATTTTATCGCTTATCATTGGTGACCCCCCCCATACAGATGCTTATTGGTAATATGCTCGCTCTTGTCGATGTTAAGTACTCCACGCAGCATTCTGGCGTAGCACCCATCTAGGGACTTCTGCAGGGTAGGCTTCAGGGTCCAGCATTCACAGCCGTATAGAAGAACGGACTCTACCGTTGCATAGAAGAAGCTGAGTTTGATTTGTCGTGGGAGGTTGGAGTGCCCCACACTGGCCATGCCGTTCAGGGCTTCCTCACTTTAAGGTCTTGCTTGGACGAGTTGACCCATGAGCCCAGGTATTTAAAGTCTTTGACTTCCGTCAGAGCAATGCCTCCTGTGGTTATTAGAGGTGGATGGTCCGGGAGGATGTTATAGGTGATTACCTCGGTTTTCTTGCCATTTAGCCGAAGGCCAACCGTGCAAAAGAGCTCTTGTGCTTGCTCCAAGTGGTCGGAGAGCAGGCTGATGTCGTCCGCGTAGTCCAGGTGCGTTAGGACTACAGCGGGGTGTCGTCTTGACCTCCTAGGTGTTATAGTGAGGCGGAAGGCAGAAGGCAAGGCTGAGCTACTACCATCTTAGTTGGCATAGTTAGTTATACCAAGATACCAGATACAAGTGTCTGGTTGTGCATGGTGGTTGGGGGGAGGGTGGGTTGTTTCTGGAATGGTTTGTGCATGTTAATGGCGTTACCGGGGGTTACGGCCTTAACAGGGTTATGGTCTTACCGGGGTTATCGTCTCTGATAGCTGCTTTGAGGAGCCCCTTGGCGTCTTCTGCGTTCCATGGACTCACCACCTTCAGGCCGGGACAGTGGCCGTACCAGGCAGCAAAGCACTGGGAGTGCTGGGCGGCCACGCCTGCTGACGCTCCGTTTGGACCACGGAACACAATGGGGACATTCTGCTGCCCGGCAGACATGTAGTAGGTCTTAGCAGCAGAGTTGATGACCTGGTCGATGGCTTGCATGGAGAAGTTGAAGGTCATGAACTCACAGATAGGCCTCAGTCCTGCCTGAAATAATTCATTGTTTTGATAAGAAACAAAATCTTTCTCCCACAACTACAATTCATTTATTTGCATAATTTATTTAATGAGTTAGTGGTCAACACTGATAGTTAGTTATTACCTAACTGGGTGGTTACATTTTATTAGGGGGTATAATTCAATTTCAGTGAGTTTTTTCTAATGGGACTGTCCCAAACATTGGTACAGACAAACTTGTCTAATGTTACTTTCTATAAGAAATGTACATTTTCATGTAATAATATTTGTAATCGTTATAACCGACTTACCATTGCAGCTCCAACAGCAATGCCAGCGAAACCCATCTGTAAAGACGAGGGAGAAATCATACTTACTCACAACAAGCTCTCAAGACACCATTAGACTGACATCGTCATGTGATGAACAACAGTATTGTTTACCTCTGTGATCGGGGTGTCGATGATGCGTTTGTCCCCATATTTCTTCCACAGTCCCCTGCTCACCTGGAAATAAACCACAAGGAAATACAATTGAAGTTGTCAATCATATCATCATTTCACACAAAAAAAAACATATGAATACAAATGTGTTATTGTCAAGTCAATTAATTCTGTCTATCTGACTGTAAGTTATTTTTTCTGAGTGGGGCAGTCCCACTCATATTTTTCTTTTTAATGACAGATATAGTAGAGATTATGACAGGAAGGATGGGTGAGAGAGAGAGAAGGGATGACATGCAGGATATGTCCGCGGCTGGAATCGAACCGGGAGCCCTGCGGTTCATGGTCAGCGCTTAATCCACTACGCCACCTAAGCGCCCCAATTCTGTCTATCTTACCTTGTATTATTTGGTATTCCCTATTCACACCTGTGACCATTTATATATGCCATTTAGCTTAAGGTTGTATCCAATACAGTGTCTACATACGGTCCCAGTGGGAATCGAACCTACAACCTTAGTGTTGCTCTACCAACTGAGCCACACAGAGGACCAACTGTCTTACCTTGTAGGCGCCGTCATACTGAGCCACCTCCTCTCCCAGAAGGAACACTCTCTCATCCTTCTCCAGCTCCTCATCCATGGCCTGGTTGAGGGCATCTCTGACTGTTACCTAAACGCAGAAAAACATGGAACATGTGCACTCTAAGTGAGACAGCGGTTAACATAGGACTGTCTGCCATCAAATTAATGCACTAGACATCTTTCTGTCACAAAAGAATTACATTCTCTGACTTCTCATAAATGAAGGGCATGTATGGCATGTACAGTACAGAGCACATCTGACGGACATCTGAACCTTTAATGAGGTCATTCAGGTCGATTGAATGGAGGTGCATTGTTCACCTTCACTCAGTGTCCTATGTTCATGTCAATCAAATGAACTCGAGGTATTGCAGACTCAACAAAATAAAGCTTAATAGATAGATGTCTTGCGATAGATGTCTTGCTAACCAGTTAGCTCAGCTGTCATCTGCCCTCCCTGTTCAAGGATGGGTCCGAACCAATCCGCATCCAAACCAATTAAATCATGACAATTTTACTCTGGGCTAATAAGGCAAGTAGAACTGTATCCCATATGTAAAACACAAGGCAAATGACACACGTTGTTAATCTTGTGATAGCTGTCATGAAGGTTAGTTCCTCTGACACACAGTGGAAACAGACCTGCACACTGGCCGGCGTGGACCTGTGGATCTCCCGTCGCAGGACCACCGACACGGCACTCTACAAAAGCAAGACAGATCGGACTTCGTTAATCGCTCATACATCTGAACACATGTCGATGTATGATATTTAATCATTACGTTAATACACACCCTCCCTGAGCGAAGAAAACACCTAAGCGACGCCATCTTTGAACTGTCCTCTGGATGGAGTGGGAGGGTCTTATCCGAGGGAAGGGTTTTGATCCAATGGGAGAGGAGGAGGATGCGTCAGAGGAGGAGACTCGGCGTAGAGAACCAATCAGAACCGTTCCCTGTAGAGAAAGCGGAAGAAGTGGCACTACTTAGAAAAAATATCCAAGGGCAAGCACTAGTAGTATCACTATCGCCAGACTGACAGTCTAGACGTGAATAATAATAATAATAATAATAATAAAAATAGTAATACTACTACTACTAATAATACTACTAATACTAATAATACTACTACTAATAATACTACTACTACTACTAATAATAATACTACTACTAATAATAATAATAATACTAATAAGAATAATACTAATAATAATACTAATACTACTACTACTAATAATAATAATAATACGAATACTACTACTACTAATAATAATAATAATAATAATAATACTACTACTACTAATAATAATAATACTAATAATAATACTAATAATACTAATACTACTACTAATAATAATAATACTACTACTACTACTAATAATAATAATAATATATGTCATAGCTGACGCGAAGTATTTTATATTTTTATACTTCCTGGAGGGTATGAGAGCTTTACTTTCTACGTGCAGCCACACGAAGTAATGTATTTGTGCACATTTGATTATGTGGAGACTTATGTGTTCTTTGGCAGACATGCTAAAAACCTGTCACTCATAACCTGTGTACTTTTTTATTTTTGTTATTATTATTTATTTTTGTTTATATTTTGTTATGCATTCTATACATTGAAGTCAAGAGAGAACATCTGTCGTTGATGATGATCTACCAGGAGACAGAAAGCCCAGAGATTGTGATTGGTTCGGACACGTCAAGCGTCCTGTTGGAGGAGACTTGTGGTTGGTGGAGGAGGAGGATGGGCTCATTGCATGACACTGAGCCCGCCCTCTGATTTCTGATCTCTGATTTCTGATTTGTACCTCCACCAACCTCCCTTGGGCTGGAGGATAACGTAATGTAAGAAAAAGGGGCACTACGCAATATGTACATATTGACATGCCGTTGTGTGTAAAGACGTAAAAGACCAGACTCCAATCCAATATTTAAATCCATACTTTTAATAAAATAATTCGGCAAAGTGGGATAACATTTGGCAGGTTCAAACATGTACAGCCCCACAATGGTGCAGCAAATGAACAATGGATGGTTTTTACCTGCAAAAATGTTTAGAAAATTGTTAACACCCTCACCCTTATGTGCATCTTCTTCTAACATAACCTTTCAAGTCAGTCTCTTGTCATTTCATTTATAAGCGCTGTTGTACCACTTACACTCGGCTTACCGCTAAATTCTGGATGATGAGTAAAGAACTCTTGATGATATATTAGCAGCAGAAAAAAAAATCAAGTTACCACTATTACACTGAATGTGCCAGTCTGTCCTAGGCTATTGTCTCGAGCACAGTTTAACCTAGTTAGTAGTTCGTGCAGATTGGTCATAAACAAAGTAAACAAATATGTATTTCTATTTTCTTGGGTTTGATTTATGTTGAGGGTTGTCATTTCCCTATAATACCAAAGTTCAATCACTCACCACCATTTTTTGTTGCTAAATTGGCTAAGAATGTGCAAGTCAATGACATAGAAATACAAATAAAAATAAGTTTTGTTTTATTTCTCAACTGATCTAATTTTGAACAGTATGAGTAAACATATAATCTGCCATTTAAAAATATATAAAACGTAGCCTGTTGACAAAGTTTCAAAGAATAATTCAAATGGGGATATACCTCCAGTGCTCCAGAGAGTGGTTGTGTGGCAAATGATGTAAAGATATTATTCACCAATGTAAAATGTTGTTAATAGCAAGACATTTCACTCATTTGAGGGCAATCAATCTTTTGTGTAAACAACAGAATCCTTAACAATCAATTCTCCCTGTAAATTGCTTACATTTACTCATCATACTGTCCAGCATCATTAAAAAACCCATTGGTAAAGTGCTGCAGATGAACAGTCCATTATAAGCTCAGAGAGAAATATATATTGCATTTGAAAATGATTGCACAACTGAAGAAATTCAAATGTTTGATATTCTACAACGCAACGCAATCTTTAAAATGTACTTATGAATCTTAAAATTCGAAAAAAAACATCCATGTTTATCACGGTTATGTTAATGATTAGCTAATGCTTGTATGTCTGTTACAATGTTACAATTTGTGGTCATTTCTCATACGGATGAAACAGAACCAAACATTGAGCAGTGGATAAACATTGCGTCTTTTGATTTATATATATATATAGGCACAAATATACATATGGCACACAGCCCCAACAGCATGACATCATCTTCCAGTTGAAGACAACAAAAGCTAAAAAAATACGAGAGATAAGATAATCTTGAAGTAAAACTGTCCACATAAAATCAACAAACTCAAAATGACGCACGTAGAAGCTCTTGCAGTCTCTTCATAGTGGGAAAACCCCTCTGTTTGCAAACGTCACCAATCGTATCAGATCCTACCAAGTCCAGCTGTAGTATCAGTAACTGTGCTTTCTTCACCAGGTCGCCTCGTAGCTGCTTGTTGGACAGGACAGTATGCTCCGTTCAGCTCACACCAACGCATGAGAAGGGGGGTGGATGGCTAAAAGAGATACTCCACTCAAAACACAGGTCTCTCACTGGAGACATGGCTGCAGGGTTTCGAATTACTGGCGGGTTTTGGGGGGCAAGCAACAATAACCCCCCCCCCTCTCCGATAAGAAATTTAAATATCAATGGGGGACCTATCGAAAAAAGTCTAAATAATCTACTTTGGGCACCCACCCAAAGAGTCAAAGCGTAAACCGAACCCTGCCTGGCTGATGTTGACATTGAAATCCACCAAACCTAATCAGCCACGTATGCACTGAGGTGAGACCCAGGCAGCCATGTAGCACTGGAGTTAGATTCCCCTCCTTCAAGTTTTAACTCAGCGAGGATTAGGCTACATGTTGGGGGGGAAAAAACTGAAAGAGCAAAACCAATCCTTTAAAACGAGGGTTTAAAACGAGGGGACACAAGCACTCATCAAATATAGGGGTCACTGGGTTTGCAGATCTCCGCCTGCCTTAGTTTTCCTTTGCTAAATGTCTGGATGGAGCTAAGCAGAGCCCCACGACCCACACCGTTGCTGGACGGAGGCATGGGGAGGTTGGACTGGCCTGGATCACATGGAGCAGGTGGTGGAGGTGGAGGTGGAGGTGGGGGTGGGGGTGCTGGAGCAACTCCTACATCAAACAGAACACGTCAGTCAACAGAGTGATCGGGCATTAAGACACAGTTGTGTCAATGTCTACATGTTCGTTCCTATTGACCAACTATCAAAAGCAGTATAGTCCTAGCACAGGCATGCGTCACTAGCAGTAACTCCTCAGCCCTCAGGACAGTGTCCTGCTGCAAGTTCTAAAAACTTCAAACATTGAGAGATTTATCTTAAACCAGTTACATTTACATTTCAAAATTGCAGTGGTCTAATCGTATAATAAAACCCACTTTTTTTTTCTTCTCCTGTACCAATGTTCCCAACACACCCAGACAAAAACATAACCACAGACATCACAATCTACAATGACAATGTGAGAGCATGAATCAGTGTTACCGTCTTTCGTGACAGGTTACAGGGGGTAACGACGACATCACTATTAGGAGGTAGGTGTCAATGACGGAAGCGTACAACCGTACACTACAATTCAAGAATAGTTCATGTGTGGATCATTGCAGATTGTGACATTTTAAAGTTGTGTACACCCTTCTCCAAGCAAGCGATGGCATATCAATGCAGGAAGATGAAAGAAAAGCAAAAAACCTTCAATCCATTGTAACTTCAAATTGACTCAACTTCAAATCAGTGTTATTGCTAAGTTCAGGGATGAGACATGCAATTGTTGAAGTTAGTCAAGTGAGAGTGGAGGAGAGTAAGGAGAATGTTAATTCAAGGGGTGGTGGAGGTAGAAATCAGAGGACTTGGATTGGACTAGGATTGGAATGCACGGAATGGAATAACGCATGGTACCAAGTTCTACCTCCACTAGCCTCCCCTGGTTAATTCAGTGGTCAAGGACTAGGACTGCACCCTACCACTACAGTTTGGTCAATTGAGACTCAACACTAAACTAGACTGATCTTAAGACCTACCCTAGGCTATGTCTTTCATCTCATGAGCTCTGAAGAATGTACTTACGGTACTTATATATACTTTCAAAGCACATAGATAAGCCAACTCAGAGTAACCGTATCAGGCGCACAGCTTGCTATGAACCAAGGGTGCATTGCAGCTTTAAAACATAAGCGAATCAGTATTTGATTTACTTTACCCAACACACGTTCAAAATGGTGCATGCTCTACTTTGGAGACAGCAAAGGGGGGAAAGAGAGGCAGGTGAGAGAATTATTAGAGTTCATTTGACCATGAGAACAATCAAAATGCAACATCTACAGGTATTAAAAATACGGAGTATGGTGTGGTCATCTGTGTGGACATGAATAAAGGGTGACAAGAAAAAACTGTTGAAATGGACAGTTATTGCACCAGAATTACAACATTACAACATCAGAACAAGCAGTGTCTGCCAATTCCAATTCTACACTAAAGGCTGTGAAAGTGGTGATAGAAAATTTGAGTGCATAGACAAACATGCTTGAAATTGTTAAATTCAACCTTTTTTTAGTCAGAACAGTCCAACACATCATCATGCTCTTAGTCATGCTAAAACACCATTGATGTAACGACAGTGTAACAGCCATTTTGGTAGATTATACTGTATGTCTGTGTCGTTGTGTCTGTTCTGGGCTGTCACTTCTCACCACTAGAGGGCAGTCTCACTAAGGGTAAGGGTCATGTGGTGGGTCAGGTGGATAATAAGGTCATAGGTAAACAGGTAGTAGGCATGCGTGGGTGAATAGGAGACTCGTATGGTTTTTACGATATTTCACAAACCGCATTCCATAACAATAAACCGTCACCATGGTAATTCATCTACTCTACTACATGGGATTCAACACATGGAAACCTCCCCCAACATGGGAACCTCCCCCAACATGGGAACCTTCGCCAACAGTAAATCTACGTCTGGACATTACCTCATTAGCACGCCACTCATGCATCATGCCGCGAATTGACATTTTGCAATAGTCCTTACAGACACATGTGCCTCCTCCATGAGAGTCGGGGCTGGTGGAGGTAGGACTCGGAGGATGGGCTCACTGCAATGCATGGAGTGGAACGTGTTTGACACCATTCTTCATTCCATTCCATGTCTTACAATGAGCCCCGTCCTCCTATTTCTGTACCAGCCTCCCTTGCTGCAGGAGCATCACCTTAAACCACTGCTAAGAACTAAGCTCCTGGGGCGCTTAGGTGGCGTAGCGGACTAAGCGCTGACCACGTAACCGCAGGGTTTCCGGTTCGATTCCGTCCGCGGACATGTCCTGCATGTCATCCCTTCTCTCTCTCTCACCCATCCTTCCTGTCAAATCTCTACTGTCTCTGTCACAATAAAAATGAAAATATGAGTGGGACTGCCCCACTCAGAAAAAAAGAACTAAGCTCCTCGATGAGGACTGAGTTAACAGCAGATAAAGATCAAACCACAGCAGGGGTTCACCAAACCACCGCAGGGGTTCACCAAACCACAGCAGGGGTTCACCAAGCCTGTCTACGCTGGACGGATGGGGGGTTAGGGTCCTTATGCTGTGCCATGTTGTGTTAAATGTATTTATTTACAGTAGAGAAACGGTACAGGGGATAGTGGGGATGAAGAGGTCTTTAGGAGGAACAGCTGAGATAGTAGTCTGCTACCTACCTGTGGTTGGGGGAGGCGTGGGGGAGGAGGGGGACGTCAGTGGCGAACTGGCTCCTGAACCTAGGCGCACAGGTGTCAACGGGTGTCAGTCATGATGAGAGAGAGCTGTTTTCACATCACATTTTTGGTTAGAATCATTTCTCATAGTTGTAATAAATCCTTGTCATGACATACCAGAGTTGTTGTTATATTTCACTGAAATGTCTTCCTCGTTTTCGTAGGCTGACTGCCTGGACTTCTGCAACAACAACATTTGGTATCTCTATCAATGACATCATCCTGCTACAGTAGGCTAGGCAACAGGGGCATTCAGTTTCACAGAGGGGTCAACCAAACTCAGAGGACTTTTAGTCCATGGTAGGGACTAGGGGGTAGGGACTAGGGGGTAGGGACTAGGGGGTAGGGACTAGGGGGTAGGGACTAGGGGGTAGGGGCTAGGGGTAGGGGTTAGGGACAAGAGGATAGGGGCTAGGGACAAGAGGGTAGGGGGTAGGGACTAGGGGGTAGGGACTAGGGGGTAGGGGCTAGGGGGTAGGGACTAGGGGGTAGGGACTAGGGGGTAGGGACTAGTGGGTAGGGACTAGGGGGTAGGGACTAGGGGGTAGGGACTAGGGGGTAGGGACTAGGGGGTAGGGACTAGGGGGTAGGGGCTAGGGGTAGGGGTTAGGGACAAGAGGGTAGGGGGTAGGGGCTAGAGACTAGGAGGTAGGGACTAGGCACGATAGGCACTATCGAAGCCACTGTAGTACCATCACGTTATTACTGTAGTATTACTTATTTTACTTATTAACTTAATTTAATATTGTGATTTTGTATCTGATGCTGCAATGCCAATGTCGAGACCATAGCCAAAGAATTTTACTCTTGTGTACTTGTACATTGAGATAATAAAATAAATAATAATAAATAATAAAGATATTAGATAATATAGAGACTACGGACTAGGGGTAGGGGATTAGGGACTAGGTACTAAGGGGCGTATCTAACAGACTGTCGAACCTTTCTGGCCAAGATCTTCCTCCTCTTCTTCTCCTCCTCTGACCCGTGGTGGGACTGGGCTCTGGTCAGCCGCTTGTGCTGATGGTTCTGAGGTCGACAAAAACAAAGCCAAAACAAAACAACGACAAAATAAAAAGGTGGTTTAGGAGTTGTTTTTTTGCCCCTTTATTTCTTAACATTTGAATGTACCCGTCTTTTTGTGAGTGGGACTAGAATTCTTTGCTCCTATTGGTCAATGAGCACCCAGACATAACAAACAAGACCAGAACAAAATGTCAGTAAACAATAAGGAGAGGAGACAATAAGGAGCATGCACCAACCATCTTCTGCTCCTCTTGGAGTCTCCTTTCCGAACATTCTTTGGCAGTCTTCAAGGCATCCTTTAATTTAGTGGTGATCTAGATTCGAAGGGGAGTGGAATGAATTGAGACAAGCAAAAGCTAAATAAAGCCTTTTGGATTTACTGTAGGTTAGATGAAAATTAAATAACAAGGACCTGTCATAGAACAGGCGCGTCCTTTTCAAGCCAATCAAACCTACGGAACATTTCCCTGTAATCTTATTGGACAACGTACATCATCGGATGTTGAGATGTGCGGATAGACCCACCTTGAAGAACGTGAGCTTCTCTGAGTGGTACAGCAGAACGTCGCTAAAAAGCCTGCAAAAAACAGCATCCATCTTCATCTTCACAGAAACGTGACGTACACCATTTTAAATCATTCTCAATGAAAGACAGGGAATACAACAAGACAAACAACGTTCCCTGTGGTCTGAAAGGGTTAACACCACACACACGCATACACACACACCACACACACACACACACACACACACACACACACACACACACACACACACATACATACACACATACACACATACACACACACACACACGCACACACACACACACACACACACACTCTCTCTCATTGGAAGACAGGGCATACAACAAATTCACCACAATCATTGCACAAGCAGATGTGTGTAAGGACTCCCGCATCGCATCGTACAAACAGTGACTTGAGCATGTGTGTGTTTCCCCACAGTCTCATGAATAGGAAGGTCTCTCACTTACGGCGTCTGCAGGAGTTGTGCAACAGTGGGCATCCCAGTCTTACAGGCTTCAGTGGTGAGGATGGACTGCAAAACAGAGACTGGGGGGGGGGGGATGGGGATGGGAGAGGGGGGACGACGACAACAAAACAGTTAAAATAGATCAGAAATCCTTCCACACTGTACCAATACACATGATCAACCCTTTAAATCAGTTCCATACTGCAGTTAAAGACTTTGAGACATCTGTTGTAGTTATTCCCACCCTGGCATAGAGGGTCTCTGTACAGTGCACAGGTACCGTGGCTTTCTGTCTGTTGTGATTCAGGTGTTCAAATTGGACATCTTCGGTTATCACCTACCAACTGTAGTGTAAGGTGTGGGGGTGGGGGGGTACTGGACTTATCAACTGAAGTGTATGGTGTGTGTGTGTGTGTGTGTGTGTGTGTGTGTGTGTGTGTGTGTGTGTGTGTGTGGGAGAGGGGGTACTGGACTTACCAACTGAAGTGTATGGTGTGTGTGTGTGTGTGTGTGTGTGTGTGTGTGTGTGTGTGTGTGTGGGGGGGGGGGGGTACTGGACTTACCAACTGAAGTATATGGTGTGTGTGTGTGTGTGTGTGTGTGGGAGGGGGGGAGGGGGGGTACTGGACTTACCAACTGAAGTGTAAGGTGCAGAGGGGTACTGGTCAACAGGAACAGCATCCGGAGGTCTCCCATACGTCATTTCATACAGTAAATGACCAAACGAGTACACATCAACGCTCTCTGTGGTCTGAAAGGGTAAACACCCCGCACACACACACACACACACACACACACACACACACACACACACACAGACACACACACACACACACACCGAGTTAATGATAATGTATTAGTCATAGGGTGGTTTCCCTAACCCAGATTAAGCAAGTCCTAGCAAGTCTAATCTCAATAGAGAGATTCTCCATCTGCAGTCCAACAACAGGAGTCATCTGAATCCGGGACACCGCCCCATAATAAATGTTCAATCACAAGCCCTATAATCAACAAGTCAGTGATATCTGTATGCCACCAACCTAGACTCCTACCTGACCTCTGACCTTTGACACAGACAAGACCATGTTAAGATGATTTAGGGACATGGGTGAATAAAGTCACCCAGATTGTCAACATTTTAGAGTTAGACTTTATTCACCAGAAATGCATAGATTACGATACTTCATTTTGTAGCCAATCAAAGTGCTGTTGCTAGGGTAAATACCACATAAAAAAACTTGGAACACTCTAGGTGGTCAGTGTTAAACTGATTTAGGACCTCTGTTATTCCCACTTACATTGATCTTCCTGAACTGTGTGATGTAGGGCCGGTAGTAAGAGGGGAGGCCTAGCAAGCTGTTCTCGATGTCCAGCAGTTTGCACGTGTTATCCTCCACCACCACGTTGGATGCATGGAGATGGCCGTACTGGAAACCCTTGTCGTGCAGGAACTTCAGAACCTGGTTTGATAAATGATACCGCCGTTAGATGTAGCAATGAAATGCCTAGGGCAAGCTAGCTCCTCAACAACGCAGCAAACAACAATCAAATAATCAACAATATAATACAATATAATAATTAAAACAATGACAAACGGTGGCAATGTGTATAACAGCAATTTTGGGCTACTCAAAACAATGACAGACAGGTAGGGTGACCAATGCTAAGTGCAGCCACTCCCCCTCATGCATTTAAACACATTGGATTGGTTCAAGCATAGGCTCAAGCATTCCCACCATAAGTCTTAGACCAATCCGATCACTTTAAACTTCCACTAGAGCAGTGGTTCTCAATCCTCTCCTCGGGGACCACCAGCCATTCCACATACAGTATTTGATCTGTTCCACCACCAGCACACCTGATTCAACTATTCAAGTACAAACCATAATTGCTTTGCACTTGATTAGTTGAATCAGGTGTGCTGGTGGTGGAACAGATCAAATATGTGGAACGGCTGGTGGTCCCCGAGGAGTGGTTTGAGAACCACTGCACTAGAGGAAGGGAGCGAGCGCACACTTCAGGGTGAAGGGTGGACAGTGTTCCCCATTAATTACCTAGACTTTGGCGGCCATAACGAACCAAAAATATTTGACACTTATCACTTCACATAAAAGAAGTCCTTTCTCTGCTAGCTGCCTGGATATGTTATTTATTTATTTTTTGTACGTGGTCCACCCACCACACAAAACCCTGTGGGAAACACTGGTGGAGAGAGTCTAATTCAGCACATGGTGGCTCCTTCTCCGCCCTACCTCTAAGATCTGCCTCCTTCTCCGCCCTACCACTAAGATCTGCCTCCTCCTCCACCCTACCTCTAAGATCTAAGATCTGCCTCCTTCTCCGCCCTACCTCTAAGATCTAAGATCTGCCTCCTTCTCCGCCCTACCTCTAAGATCTAAGATCTGCCTCCTTCTCCGCCCTACCTCTAAGATCTGCCTCCTTCTCCACCCTACCTCTAAGATCTGCCTCCTTCTCCACCCTACCTCTAAGATCTGCCTCCTCCTCCTCCACCCTGCCTCTAAGATCTGCCTCCTTCTCCACCTTACCTCTAAGATCTGCCTCCTCCTCCTCCACCCTACCTCTAAGATCTGCCTCCTCCTCCACCTTACCTCTAAGATCTGCCTCCTTCTCCACCCGACCTCTAAGATCTGCCTCCTTCTCCACCCTACCTCTAAGATCTGCCTCCTTCTCCACCCTACCTCTAAGATCTGCCTCCTTCTCCACCCTACCTCTAAGATCTGCCTCCTTCTCCACCCTACCTCTAAGATCTGCCTCCTTCTCCACCCTACCTCTAAGATCTGCCTCCTTCTCCACCCTACCTCTAGGATCTGCCTCCTTCTCCACCCTACCTCTAAGATCTGCCTCCTTCTCCACCCTACCTCTAGGATCTGCCTCCTCCTCCACCCTACCTCGAGGATCTGCCTCCTCCTCCACCCTACCTCTAGGATCTGCCTCCTTCTCCACCCTACCTCTAGGATCTAAGATCTGCCTCCTCCTCCACCCTACCTCTAAGATCTGCCTCCTCCTCCACCCTACCTCTAGGATCTAAGATCTGCCTCCTCCTCCACCCTACCTCTAAGATCTGCCTCCTTCTCCACCCTACCTCTAAGATCTGCCTCCTTCTCCGCCCTACCTCTAAGATCTGCCTCCTCCTCCACCCTACCTCTAAGATCTGCCTCCTTCTCCGCCCTACCTCTAAGATCTGCCTCCTCCTCCACCCTACCTCTAGGATCTGCCTCCTCCTCCACCCGACCTCTAAGATCTGCCTCCTTCTCCACCCGACCTCTAAGACCTGCCTCCTTCTCCACCCTACCTCTAGGATCTGCCTCCTCCTCCACCCTACCTCTAGGATCTGCCTCCTCCTCCACCCGACCTCTAAGATCTGCCTCCTCCTCCACCCGACCTCTAGGATCTGCCTCCTTCTCCACCCTACCTCTAGGATCTGCCTCCTCCTCCACCCTACCTCTAGGATCTGCCTCCTTCTCCACCCGACCTCTAAGATCTGCCTCCTCCTCCACCCTACCTCTAAGATCTGCCTCCTCCTCCACCCTACCTCTAGGATCTGCCTCCTTCTCCACCCTACCTCTAAGACCTGCCTCCTTCTCCACCCTACCTCTAGGATCTGCCTCCTCCTCCACCCTACCTCTAAGATCTAAGACCTGCCTCCTTCTCCACCCTACCTCTAGGATCTGCCTCCTCCTCCACCCTACCTCTAAGATCTAAGATCTGCCTCCTTCTCCATCCTACCTCTAGGATCTGCCTCCTCCTCCACCCTACCTCTAGGATCTGCCTCCTCCTCCACCCTACCTCTAGGATCTGCCTCCTCCTCCACCCTACCTCTAGGATCTGCCTCCTTCTCCACCCTACCTCTAAGATCTGCCTCCTCCTCCACCCTACCTCTAAGATCTGCCTCCTTCTCCACCCTACCTCTAGGATCTGCCTCCTCCTCCACCCTACCTCTAAGATCTGCCTCCTTCTCCACCCTACCTCTAAGATCTGCCTCCTCCTCCACCCTACCTCTAAGATCTGCCTCCTTCTCCACCCTACCTCTAGGATCTGCCTCCTCCTCCACCCTACCTCTAGGATCTGCCTCCTCCTCCACCCTACCTCTAAGATCTGAGATCTGCCTCCTCCTCCACCCTACCTCTAAGATCTAAGATGTGTCTCCTCCTCCACCCTACCTCTAGGATCTGCCTCCCGTAGGTCCTGATCTGCTGCAGCTCCAGACCCTGGATCTTCTTGGGGTTGCAGTACTTCTTCATGAAAGGCTCTTTGGGCTTGACCTGCCAGGGACAGAGTAGACAGGACCAGGGACGGGAATCGATAAGACGTTATCGATACAGATGCTATTATCGATTCTGCCTATCGATCCAATTCTTTATCGATTCCGTAATCAATTCCTGCTACATTTTCTGTGTGGAAAAAAAAGTAGGACTACACAGGTTTTCAGCGTCAATGCAGCTGTTTTATTATTGAATACCAACGGAAGAATATTGCAGGATTCGCAAGATTTTGGCAATTGTTTTTGGGCCGCTACCCACACGTTTAGCTGTGTTACTCATTCCACGAATGCATGATCCTTACAAGTTGTACCCTGTTGTAAAGGTGACTAATCAGGCTTTCCAACGTTATAAAATACAATACCAATTGGTATTATTAAAGGGGAGGAAGAATCGACTGAAATAACATTTCCAAACTTGTTTTGAGGAGTTTATATGCACAATCCTCTCTCCTTACTTGAGACAAAGAAACGTTGGCAGCACATTGGTAGCAGCACTACCTGGGACAGAGCGCAAAGTATCAATGGGTGCATTATTCAGTGGCGACGTGCAGGTCGTCTACCATTTAGAATCCATGACGTTGCACATTTCATTTGACTTTGTTTGTCACATTTTAAATAGATAACATGCTATTTTATCATCTTTCTCAAACAAAGTTTATGAATGGATACCACAGGCACAGGTATGTGTGGCACAGGTATGTTGTGGCACAGCCTGATCACTTGAATACTGTCCTTGTTGCAACTAAATAAAACTGTACACTCTGATACAACACCGCAGAGTTTGACATCATCATGATGCACAAGTATTTGCAACGCGCAGCTGTCAGAAAATCATGCCAGCATCGATCAAAGTAATCGATAACCTTGCAGGCGTACGATTCCGATGGATCGAACAATTTGTTACTGGTTCTCAACTGGGACCGGTTGTCGATTCCCATCCCTAGACAGGACTCATGTTACTTAGCCATGTTCACATTCTTAATAGACACTGAAGTGTGTTTCTGTACCTTACATATGTGGTCCCTCAGGGTGCCTTTGTCGTTGAAAAGCCTTATCACTAGTGCTGAGGACTCACTGGTGCTGGCAAACGTCACCGGGTAGATGTAAGGATTCTGGAGGAGAGAGACCAACACAACAATTGACTCAGACCATTTTTTTATTTTTTTGCATTTAGCAGACATCTTTATCAAAAGCTACTTACAACAAATGTACAACAATTAGTTTCAGTAAGTGAATCATCTATCCATCAGTCATCACAAGAAAAAGAAATCTCTACCAGGAGCAGGGGCCATTGGCAGTCACAATGCTAGAAGTAGGAAGAATTACTTTTTAAATGTATTTATTTACAGTGGAGATATATATCTATATATCCACATAACAAAGAAAGTGTGTGTGTGTGTGTGTGTGTGTGTGTGTGTGTGTGTGTGTGTGTGTGTGTGTGTGTGTGTGTGTGTGCGTGCGTGCGTGCGTGCGTGCGTGCGTGCGTGCGTGCGTGCGTGCGTGTGGTTTTGCATCCTGGTCAGTGGTTGACAATATTAACTGTGTATTGATTAGGAAACCATTTTAAATGTCATATTTCAAATCTCCGTAAGATGTGCTACATACAGACAGGGTGGGGAGGATCTTCATGGTGGACTGAAGGTCTTTGTCTGACAGGAACTTATCAGGGCCCAAGTCAACCTGTTCAGCAAGAGAAACAAACAACAATTCCTAACAATTACACTAACGGTCATGTGTTCATCGACCCGTAGAATTTGCTCTGGAGTCATGTGATTCAGAAGGCAGAAAGCAGGCGCCTAATGTGCTCTGTACTGTTATGTCGTTCTGCACAACAGATCACTTCTGGGTTATTTCTATAATAACAATGAGAATTTATTACATTTATAAAGCGCTTTTCAGCAATACCAAATGAACCGAAAGTATAATAGAAGTTGCTGACTCACCCAACTCAACACTTGCCGTTCCTTGGGCAGATCTTTGTTTTTGATTAAGAAATACTTCTTTCGTATCCTCCAACCTATGATGTGCAGAATAGATCATCATTAATACAATATCACTGCGTTGCGCCTGAGTCTAGTTACGAGGGGTAGGGGTAAGAATTAGAAATGGGATTGGGCCCCTGTCCTCACATCATCAATTTACCCCACTTTACTCATACAAGATTAGGGTTCTGGGACCTTTTACTAACAACATGCAGCTGGCCAGTAGTAATACATCCAATTAAAATGTTTTCCTTTTTACTCAAAGACCATTATGAAGTGGTGTCATTGAGTATTCATGTGATGCATAACAAATGGGATAATTTAAGTCATTTTGATCTAGATTAAAAAGACAATGTCGTTACTATGGCGACAGTCTCACCGATGTCCTTCAGGGGTTCTACCACCTCCCATTTAGGGTCCGATCTGAAGAACATGGATACCTGCTGCAAGGAGATCTCTGCAAACAAGGACGTGTACTCAGTGAAACATTAAGAAAAAACAATACTCACAGAAAACTTAATTACACAATTTATTAAAAAGAGGCAAAGCATTCCCTTTAGGGGATAATAGTTTTTTCATAGTAATAAAGATGAAGATTTTCAATAATAGCAAACCTGTGTGTGTGTGTGTGTGTGTGTGTGTGTGTGTGTGTGTGTGTGTGTGTGTGTGTGTGTGTGTGTGTGTATTATTAAAAGCACCAACCTGTGTAATTGGCAGAGTAGTTGTTGGTGTCCAGAAATTTCTTGACCAACTCACAGGTGGACAGGATGTGGTGCTGGGTAATGTAGTCCAGGTAGGCCTGGAGGGCCCTTTGTCTCTCTGCTATGAACTCTCTGTCCATGTTCCCTAACAGCTTCTTAGGTGGGAGGGGCAGGGTGATGCCAGAGATCTATAGGAAGAGGAAAGAGAATGAGAGAGAGAGAGAGAGAGAGAGAGGGAGAGAGAGAGAGAGAGAGAGAGAGAGGAGAGAGAGAGAGAGAGAGAGAGAGAGAGAGAGAGAGAGAGAGAGAGAGAGAGAGGGGGAGAAAGAAACAGAGAGGGAGGGAGAAAGTGAGGGGGGGGGGGTCCTTACTTACAGCTCCTTTGTCATAACAGGGATGTTAGAAAGTGTGTTTGTGTGTGTGTGTGTGTGTGTGTGTGTGTGTGTGTGTGTGTGTGTGGGTGTGTGTGTGTGTCTTGACAGAGAAAGAGTTCCTATGGTGGAATGTAGGGTTCATAGAAGAACCACTTCACAGGAAATTAGCTTGTAAAACCTCAGCAAAAACTGAGAGCTAACAATGGACTGGACAGAAGTAACGGAAATATATGATTGACTGGGATTGAATGTGGCACTTACCAACAAACTATTATTCAGCATATCAAAGTCACTGTATCTCCGGATGACCTGCAAATATAGGCAAACATGACACATGAGTAGAAGCTAGTTGAAACTGATCTAACAGGTTTAAGTTGGATTTGCATAAAGAAGATCAATAGATTATATTTACCTGCCAACTATTCTCTGGAGAAACCCCCCTCTGAACACGGATTATGTATTCCTGTAGGGGGACAAAATACAGAAATAGCATGTATGATTTCAGCCTGATTATATCTTTTTTTTATTGCAGTTAGTTTAACTTTAGCCAATCTTTTCCCTCAAGGCTAGATGGTAAAGTGTGGTCCCTCTCCCTCATAAACGTATCATGTGATGTATCCCTTGTGAGTGAACAACTGAAAGAGTTTTTAAACTACTAACAATAACGTATCTGTACTACTACGCTGTACTACTACAGCGGAACCTCAGGCTGTTATACCGGAAGGATATTTTCGGTTCCAGTCAAATATGGTGCATAAGGCAGACAAAGGAGTTACTTAGGTCCTTAAGTGTGTGACCGTCTCCTCTTTATCCATGCCATGTTGGGCTGTGATTCCACCTCTCGTCTGTTTGGAACGGGAAAGGCATTGCCATTGAAAAAAGTGAAGAATGACGCCTGGTTCCTTGAACAAGCCACGGTGTTCAGCCAGTCACAGCAAACGGTGAGAAAGGACGTCATCGTTGCAGCAGGTGAAAACGCTCTAGCATCATTGTATGGTGGTGGCAAAGATGAATCACTGGATATGCTGAGACACAGGTGATAAGGTATCTAGGACCACATCTCTGGTGGGACCGCAAACTCTACCGCCAACATCAGCAGCTGCACAGTTCTATGGTCTTCATGTGTTTTACCAAATGATTGATGAGTGGAAAAGGAGAAGTGAAAACATGAACCCCAAAGATTGGGGACGGCACATTGTGGATGGAAGATGTATGCCAATAATGACTGATCAGCCTGCTGTACCACCAGAGATATTGGACGTAGTCTGCAGGAGTTGCAAGAAAGACTGCAACACGAAGAAATACAAATGGCGAAAACATGGAGTCACTTGCACTGCCATATGCAGAGAATGTCATGACACAAGCTGTACAAATTCCGACGACTATGACCCAGTCAATTGAGCCATCTAAATGAATATTTGGTCAATTGTCATTCATCCAAGTTGCAAGTCAAAGTCAAGTTGTTCCTACTAATAAGTTATGTCACAGCTGCAACAGCCAAACATCTTAAGTCAAACATCTTCAATCAACAAAAATACTCAACTACTCTAAAAAGAAGAAATTTGGAGCTCAACTTTAAACAAATTGTCCTCCCTTGATAACAAAGATCTTCTGTTACCCAGGACATCCTCTGATATCCAGAATGGACATGTTAATGAATATAGTTTTTTATATTTGTAACTTTTTAGGCATTGAGTTGATAGTTATATTATATTAATAACACAATTATGTATTTTTGATCTTTTATGTCATTTTTGGTTGTTATTTTTCTTGAATTCATAAGATTCAATGATAGCAACAAAGGTCATTTATCATTGACTTCTGTGAGGTTATTGTCCAAATAATGAACAAATAATAATGCTAAAATCTAATATTTAAGCTTTTGATGTTTCGTATAGCTTTTGATGTTTCACGGTCAGTTTTGTCTTTCCAGATGTCGCTGTCTAATAAAGAGAGGTAAGTCTCAGGGCCAGGAAGAACCAAGATCCACAAGCTAGGGCTGAGTTTCTTGAGCAAAAGAGAGCAAGGTATTGTGATTTAGTAGTGAAGTGAGAAGGCAGTTCAGTAAAAAGGAACAATTAAAACATTCATCAAAATAGGTTTACACTCATTTGCAAAAGGCCTAGATGTTTTAGTTGAAGAATGTGTCAGATTATGCTAGGTGCCATTTCTTATGGAGCAATTTGGATCAAGGTGCTTAAAAAATACAATATTATGTTGTTTGTCAGGGATCGATCCATTTAAAGTAATGGAATCAGTGTGATTACAGACTGTATTTAATACTCATTATTTCAGTGTCTAGCTACTACAAATATAACTCCAAATCAAAGCCCAAAACCCCTGTACGGCTGGTGACTCCTTCTGCCACAAGGAAGACAAGGGATCAGTGGAGGATAAACAAGAGGAATGAGAGGGAGAGATTGAGGCGGACCAATGAAATAATGAACGATACTCCAGTCTTTATGAATGAATCCAATCTTGAAGATCCCCAACTTGATCACCACCCCAGGGAGCCAAATGAACCTCAGCCATACCCACCCCAACCCAGGGAGCCTAATAATGAATGATAATATTATAATAATAGTACTTTGAAATCTTGCAGTATGTCATTCCTGGCTAACAGCATGTCATTCTGGGTAACAATGACACGATTCACTGATTTTTGTTGTTGTTGCATTATTACAATTAATCCCTGTTGTTGAGTTGTATTCAGAACACTCTAGCCTAATAAAGATAGAAAGTGCTGAAATTGGCTCTTTTTTTTGCCAATTTCATTTATTTAACATTTCGAAATCCTTATTCGTCTTTGACCGTTATTTAATTTATTTTACAGTTGAAAGTGTTTTTTGTTTATATTTGCCTACACTTTATATTAAAATATACCAGTCATATTCTGGAATGTGTCTGAATGTTAAAGTTCCATAAGTATAAGCAAAATAAATTAAAGTAAGGGTTTGTATATAAATAGTAGCATTTCTTTTGTCCTTACGCACAAAATACCTACCGAAACCGAATGGAAACCGTGACCCAAAAACCGAGGTTCATACCGAACCGTGGGCCAACTGAACCGTTGCACCCCTAATATACAATATATATATTTCTTTATTTCTTTATTTGTATGTATCCTACCCTGTTACTTGTGCTGGTGCCTGTCTTGGCCATGACACGCTCTTGTAAAGGAGATTTTAATCTCAATGAGACTTTTCCTGGATAAATAAATCCACAATGATGAATAAAACCACTTCACACAAAAAGGCCGCTGTCCCAAATCCAGAGAAAAAGACACTTATCAAGATTATATCCTACTACACAATATGTCATCTGTCTGCATCTGTCTGTTTCACTGTCTGTGCTGTCCCACTTCATGTTATACTAATAGTTGCTCCTAAAATCATTCACTACAGAGGCTGGTACCAGCAAGAGTCCAAAAGGTCTGTCATTAACCCCAGCACCAGTTAATCCTGTGCCACTGCTAAACTCTAAACAACACTATGAGAGTGAGCTAAGCTTTTCAAGCTGTTTTCCCCCAGCCAAGGTCTAGCCTATAATAAAAACGTATTTTTTCCTCAATTGTTTTTGTGTGCTGATCAGAAATTCAGTAACTAGAGCATCCCAATAGGGATCTCCATAGAAAACCACCGAGATCACTAGTAGTAGTGTGTGAATAAATAGGCACCTCCTGGGCACTTCCTTGTTTTTGTAACCATAAATAAAAACCCTCACATCAACTAAATATAGGATTCAATGTGTTGTGCTTGACATCCTGTCGTGATCATAACAATATCGAAATGGGGTTTTTGCCATGTGAATGTTCCAGTTTGACAGAGTCACAGTGACATGAAAACAACATTCAGCTGAGTTGGCGTTCCACATCCCAGGTCACCACATCACGTACAACGTTAAAAAATCAACCGAAATCAACGGAAATCAACCGAAAATCATCGGACAACGTTAAAACGGTGTGAAAGTATCTCCCTTTTTAAGCACCAGCTGCTATAACTGGTTAGCTATCACTAGCCATCTCCAATCTCCCATCTCAAACACACAAACAGTAGCTAACAGCTGATGGCTGTGCAGGGCAGCTGGTAAACGAGCGTTGAGCTGGTTTGATTCCCACGCCATCAAAACAAGTTTCACTGGCGTTTCATTTTGTTGATTTCAGCTAGCTGGGGATGGCCTGACTGGGTGCTAACTAGCTAACTAGCTAACTAGCTAACGTCAACAACTAGCTAACTAGCTAACGTCACATGTCAACAAGCAGCAACCCCGTCGCCAGTAATGCGCCATAAACATTAAGTAGAGCAGGAGTAAACACAGACCCCGAGGTCAGGCAATTAGCTGGCTGGCGGCCGTTGGTTGACACTGTGTAAGTAACGGTTGCTTATCTATCTATCAAGAGATCTTCCTCAGTCCTAAAAATGATTAGGGAGAGAGGAGAGGATCCAGATATATAAATAATGGAAAATAGGACTGGCGAGGAAGCCACATACTGTGTGATGTAAGTTCCTGTCTATTGTGATAATTATCACTCATACATGTCAACATAAACCACCACCACCACCAGACTCACCGTGTGAGAGTGCAGATTCTGGGACGCTTCGATCAGCGCTGTCAGGGCAACGGTATCGTCCAGGAGCAGCCTCCCAGGTGACCCAGGCGGGTCCAGGAACGACATCCCGGGCTGGCGTTCGTGTTTGGGTCCGGAAACACACTATCGATCGATTATTTAGGATAGAAATTAGGTGATGAAATTGCTAATAGCTAGTTGTAGTATGTCAGGAAGAGAACCAGGAAGAGAGCAGCAGCGAGCACACTGACAGCGACAGTCTGGCTGGCTGTCATCCGAGTTCAGCGCGGCTAATGCGGCGTAGCTACGTAGCTGGTAGACCCGCCCCGGAGGTGGAGCCTGGACCGGTGGATTGCGCAAGAATCGCGGTACGTTTTTTTTTTTTTCAACAATATATTTATTGAGTTTTTTGAAAAAGACAAAACAAATATTGAAAATAAATAATTAGTAATAATGATATATGTATATACATACAAGCAGATAACTCACCGGAATTGCCATACACATGTAGGCCAATGTATATAGTACGTACATTGATGGAGAGGCAATATAATACAGGCTAATATATACACATACAAAATAAAAGGGAGAGAATTTTTTTTTAAATAAAGGTAATAATAAAAACATGAAAACTGATAAAAAAAATAATAATAATAATAATAATAATAATAAAAAATAATAAAAAATAAAGAAAAGGGTACATTGCAACAGATACATTAATTATATCCAACTCCTACTCTACTCCTGGTCAATTCACACAACTGTTCAAATGATTTATTACAGAGTTTACATTTGTTCACGCCCAGGTTCGTCCATCCAGTGTGATAAGTCCTTGTCCTCCAGATATTTTATGAATGGCGGTACGTTTGTAAGTGATCAACATTTCGAAAGAGATAGTTGAAGATTTGAAATAATTTGCATAAATATTCACTTTATAATGTCATAATGACATTTCTACTACATACCATCTGTTTCATCAAGTTATGTCAATATCCACGTATTTGCTCTAGTGTGATGAAGACACAGAGGCAGTGTTTAGTTTATTTAGTCAGTGCGATGATGGCATTTCATTGTTTTTTATTTCATCAACAGAACAAGCACGTTGTAGCCTACAATGGAAGCAAAAGAAAAACATGTTTTTATTTCATATAAAGTCAGAACTGTTTGATATAGGCCCTACCTACAGTCTTCATTTGTGTGTAGTATAGTATATTGTACACTACAATACTTAACTATGATATATCAATAGCCTTTTTGTTTATGATCTGTTGTGCTAAAGATTTTCAATCAATAGTTTATTATACAATTACAGACTTGGCTTGCTGTGTGTGGCAGATACAGGTGTTTATGTTGACATGTATGAGTGATAATTATCACAATAGACAGGAACTGACATCATGCAGTATGAGGAAGCAACACAAGGTATCACACAGTATGTGGCTTCCTCGCCAGTTCTATTTTCCATTATGTATATCTGGATCCTCTCCTCTCTCCCTAATCATTTACCATTATTCAGTTCAGGACTTCACTTTCCCACAGACCCAGTAACTAGATGAGGTACACATCAAGTCATTCCAGTTATGGAGGTTGACAAAAAAAATCCAGATATCACATTATCACCACCCCCCCAAACATACCATCTGTGTTTTTTTCACCACTTTTATTTTTGGGACGTTTTTTTTAAAGGACTTTTATTCTGAAACTTCATTTTTAAAGGACTTTTATTCAGAAATAATTTTTTTAGGACTTTTATTCAGAAACTTTTTTAAGGACTTTTATTCAGAAACTTTTTTTTTTTAGGACTTTTCGTACTGACTAAATAAACACTGTTTGCACATTTAACTGTGTGTGTGTGCGTATGTATACTCATACTTCACTATATGATATCTCCACATACCTGGACATAGATGCATAGGCACTCTCCTTGGTCACCTCTGGTGCTCAGTATTGGACTACAGCTCAGTGAAGTCTGAACAGGCGTTAGCATACACGTTGTCGGACATTTCCATCTTCTCTCAAAGTAGTCTCTGAGTCCTCTGAAGTCTGAACTCAGCAGTATATACTTAGTAGAGTGTTTGGGTGTTGTGGAACAAAAACCCTCCAAACTTCTTCTAACCTTTCGCCTCAGAGGATGTCACTTTTCACCTCTCCATAATATGGATACAAATCATAGGTACCTTTCACCCTGACACTATGCTCAGGAATGTGTTATTGCAACAACAGTAGCCAGAACATTTTGATGTAAAAATAATCAGTATGCATATGCAATATGTTGCAGCCATTATGTCTGTGCTGGATGTCATGTTTACTGTTGACCACTGAGTGGCGAGGGCATAGGAGTGCACAGGTATATAGGTGAGCTCACCGGTAGCCACAGGTGTTACTGATTGAACTGGTGAGCACACAGTCTTTGACCGTGTTGCCACACGCGAAACTGTTTTAGTGTATCATGTTTTTATATTAAAGTAAACAAATGATTGCAACTACAGAAGTCGTCGGTGTTGGTATCACGAGTCAACTAAAGTTTACAGTTCAACAGTCGCGGTGACTAAGGAGGAAACAGTCACCACATTTAAGTCAAAGACTAGCTCATTTGGGCGAGTGGACTAATTGGTGAAGTGCTGCGCTTCAAGAAAGAAGAATTGGCAACTAAGCCGATGTTTACCTCCGTTTACTTTGAATGGAACCGAGCGGACCAGTGGACAACTCGACTTAAGTAGGCTATCCATTTCAGATCCACCCGTTTCAGAGCTCTGGGTGAGTGATTGAATTGCCACAGCTGAAATCTGTCGTTGAGTGGTGAGTAGCCAAGTCGCTGGAGATAATTTGTTTGAAAACAAAGCGTAAACAAATGACTGAATGTAACAATGGCTACAGCGCAAAGTAAAAATTGTGATGACGCACAGCTGGTGGGCGTGGCTACTGCCAGCCCTGTGGAAATGAACCCAGAGGATTTAAAACGCAAAAGGCAGCTCACAAAAGCCTTCCTAGACAAAATAGACACTTTGCAAACAAAAAGAAAATGTCATTTGAACAAAGCAAACAAGTTAAAGGAGACTATTAATAAACTGATGTCTAACAGCAACAAGGATTGTAAAGAACCAGTGAAATGCGAGTTTGACAAGTTTAAACTGATGTGCCATGACGCACAAAATGCACACACAACTCTATTACCTTTGCTGCCAGCCGATGAAGCTGACAAGCATGAAGTGTGGTATAAAGCCAAAACGTTGAGTGTCAATGAATTTACAGATGTGGTTACAAAATGGTTGGAATGTGAAATGGATAATGAATCGACTGGTGCAGTTACAAAACGGTTGGAAAGCAATAATGATGCTCATGATGTTGATGGAGCTGTCAATCACTACAAAATTGACGACGAAGATGAGGTGCATCCTTATGACAGTGTTTCTAATGTGGGAACGCAGGTTTCAAGTAAACGATCACAGAAGAGCCGTGGAAGCTCAAGGAGTGGCCGATCTTCTACAGTCTCATTAAAATGCATTGAAGCTGCAGCCGAGAAAGCTGCACTAGAAACGCGCGCTGCTGCTTTGCGTGACAAACATGTATTGCAGGAGCAGGCTGAGCAGCTTCGGAGGAAACAGGAACAGCTTGAACTTAACACCGAGATTGCAGTGTCCTCTGCTAAACTAGCAGTGTTTATGAAATCTGATGGAGGGAGTTCAATTAAAGAATCGTACACAAAGGAAAGGAAAACACCTCTCAATCCTGGGGCCAATGAATTCAATCCATTTCCAAGCACTATTATGAAAAACATGCATGTGCAGCCAAAGCAAAATATAGGCCTACAGTCTCATTCACAATCCAACCAGAAGGCATCAAGGTTAAAGAGACATGGAACAACAAACCAAATGATGGATTCTGGACAGGTCATGGAATCTTCCCACATTCTGGATGCTGCACAGGTCATAAAATCTCCTCACATGCAGATTCCACACAGTCAGGATTCTGAACATGCCGTTCAATCTTCTCACGGTCAGGCTAACTGTGGTGTTGTACCTTCTCCTAACACCCAGGACGGCAATATTTACAGTCTACTTCAATCACAAAATCAAATAACGGAGCTCTTGGTGCAACAGCAAAACATGAATTCCCTTCCAATAAGAGAAATTCCAGTGTTTCATGGAGATCCTCTGTCATACAGAGCTTTCGTCCGAGCATTTCAACACTGTGTGGTAAATAAGACCAACAACAAAGGTGATTGTTTGTACTTCCTACAGCAGTACACAAGAGGGCAGCCTCAGGAGCTAGTCCGCAGTTGTCAACTTATGCCTCCCGACAGAGGTTATGAAAGAGCAATGGAACTGCTGCAGGAGCATTTTGGGGATGAGTTGAAAATTACCGCTGCATATGTGGACAAGGTGCTTGGCTGGCCATTGGTGAAGGCTGAGGATGTCAAAGGACTGCAAGCATATTCACTCCTTTTGCGTGAGTGCTGTAACGCAATGGAAGAATTGAAATACATCAATGAACTTGACATGCCAGCTAACATGCGAGCCGTGATCCAGAAACTCCCCTACAAGTTGAAAGAAAAATGGAGAACAAAGGCGTGTGAGCTTTGGGAGCGCCATCAGCGCAGAGCTCAGTTTTTAGATATTGTTCTTTTTGTTGAGCGCCAAGTGAGAATTGCATCCGAACCTATTTTTGGAGATTTACAGTACAGTAGCTATGAAAAGCCTGTAGAGAAGAAACCATTTGGTGACAGGAACAGATCACCATCAAGGATCAAGGGAAATGCCTATGCTACAACTATTGTAAACACTGAACAGAGTGATGTTGCAGAGTCTACAAGCAATGACAGAAGCAAGAGACAAAGTGTACAGTACAAGACTACAAAATCAAATCTGTGTCTGTGTTGCTCCCTTGAGCATGGGTTGGAGCAATGCCCACAATTGGAAAAGAAAGCACACACACAGAAGATACGTTTCCTGAAGGAGAAAGGCGTTTGTTTTGCTTGTTTGCAAACTGGACATATGAGCAAACACTGTGAAAGGCGCATGAGTTGCAAGGTGTGTGGTCAGAAACATCCAAGTGTTCTCCACATAAACAAGGAAAAGGAAATTGACACAGATGGGCTACAGAAAAAATCAAGTGACCGCACACACGTCTCTACCTTTTCTGGACATACAGGAGCCGGTAGCAGTGACGGCATTCTCTCAATCCTCCCAGTGCAAGTTAAGTCCTCCAAAGGTGACATAATAATTCAAACATATGCATTTTTGGACCCAGGAAGCACTTCAACATTCTGCTCTGAAAGCTTGATGACAAGGTTGAAAATGACTGGAAGGAGAGTAAAGGTTCAGTTGCGTACCATGGCGCCAGATCAGGAAGTTTCAAGCTTTATTCTTCAAGGTTTGGAGATTGCTGGCTGTAACGATGGACAGTTTTACAGCCTTCCTGAAGTTTTGACCCAAGAGAAAATGCCTGTGTCAACATCTAATATAATCTCAGATGAAGAAGTGGCGAAGTGGTCATATTTGAATGGCATCTGCATCCCTCACATCCAAGCCCAGGTGGATTTGCTGATTGGCACCAATGCCTCCAGGCTAATGGAACCCTGGGAGGTGGTGAACAGTGTTGGAGAGGGGCCGTACGCTTTTAAAACCCGGCTGGGATGGGTGATAAGTGGACCCCTCCAAGGAATCTGCAACGAGCAAAATGACTGCTCTCCGGTGGTTGCGAATAGAATTGCAGTGGAGCAGCTGGAGGAGCAACATTCAGATATGAGCGATGAGAGGACCCAGCTCAAGAGAGACCTACAAGAGAAAATACAACACTTGAATACACAGATTAAGACTAGCTTGGACAATGAAAATAGTTCAGAGAATGGATCCCATCTTGCAGAGCTGCAAAACCAGATTACTCAGTTGAGTGAGGAGCTGGATTCTGTGCGTGCTGAGAGAGACCACCTCCAGTGTGAGAAGATCGACAGCCCTCAGAATCATGCAGAGGAGTTGGAGAAGCTGCTCTCTTGTGTGACTTCTCTCACTGAGGAGAGAGACCAGCTCCAGAAGATACTGGAGGGAGTGAGAGACGAGAGGAGTCAGCTCAAGATGGACCTGGAGGAAAATATGGAGATGGTCATACAGGTCCAGGCAGAGCTGAAATGTCAACAATATCTGAACTCAGAACAGCAGGCTGAGAGGGAACACGAAGAAACCCAATTTCAGCAACAAATACAGCATATTGGAGAGGAACTGGAAACCATTCAATGTGAGAGAAACCAGTTGAAGAATGACTTGCAGGAAAATACAGAGACGGTTGCCGTGACTCAAGATATTTTACACTGCATTCAAGACGAGCTCAGACAACAGAAGCAATTGAACTCTGAACTTGAGAGTGAAAAGATACAGAAGCAGTCTCTTCTAGAACAGCAGGCTAAACAACAGAGTGAGGAGCTGGAGTTTGTGTGTGCTGAGAGAGACCTCCTCCTGTCTGAGAAAACGTACAGTCATGGTGAGGAGCTGGAGAAGCTGCTCTCTAGTGTGACTTCTGTCACTGAGGAGAGAGACCAGCTCCAAGAGATTCTGGAGGGAGTGAGAGAGGAGAGGAACCAACTCAAGATGGACCTGCAGGAAAATGTGGAGATATATCCCTACGGCACAAAATCCGGCAGATGACGCCTCAAGAGGACTGAAAGTGGAACATCTTCAACCCAAAGACATTTCTGATGGATTACAAAGGACATTCCTGATAGATTACAAGTGGAGTGTAGGCTACTACAGCCCTGCATTATGGACTATGATTTTTTTTGCTACTGTATTTATGGTGTTGTTGCATAATGGCTTTGTTGTTTGGATTGTATTTGTTAATGTCTCTAGCCAATGAACAAATAGGAGCCGGAGTGTTGCAGCCATTATGTCTGTGCTGGATGTCATGTTTACTGTTGACCACTGAGTGGCGAGGGCATAGGAGTGCACAGGTATATAGGTGAGCTCACCGGTAGCCACAGGTGTTACTGATTGAACTGGTGAGCACACAGTCTTTGACCGTGTTGCCACACGCGAAACTGTTTTAGTGTATCATGTTTTTATATTAAAGTAAACAAATGATTGCAACTACAGAAGTCGTCGGTGTTGGTATCACGAGTCAACTAAAGTTTACAGTTCAACAGTCGCGGTGACTAAGGAGGAAACAGTCACCACACAATATATCCTATTATTAATTGAAAGTATGAATATAGCATTAATAATCTGATGATCAACAATCACAATCTTCCAGTGTTTTTCCTGTTTGTGGTCTAGCATGTTTTTTGTTGCATAGTTGCTAATAAAAGGCTTTTACAGTTTTTGCAGTTAATAAGCCTACTCTTCCTCCCGCTTACTGTGGACAGTGACACGTGCAACAGACACGTTTTATCAGCATGTACTGTACATTAAATCAATGAAGGTTTAATTTGCAATTTGCCATTATTTTAGTTTTCCTGATGTACTTCTGTAAACAGGAACAGTACATTTCGGCTTTTAAATGTAATACATTTAATACAACATATAAGCTTTTCCTACTAACAATGTAACAATATAACAGAATTGCTCATGTTTCTTTACAGAGTGAAGGTTGTGTAGGGTCCCTTTTATCAGTAGCTGATTATGGGCGATGTGATATTATGATGTCATGTCTTATTTGTATTAAAAGAACACAACACAGAGATAAATAAATTGTACATTCAACAAAGGTTTAGTAGGGTGGAAAAGTACTGAAGATGTTGTTATTGTACATTATGTTCTGTTTCACGGGGACATGTCTACCAGCAGATAAAGCAGAAGCTTTACCCCAGGGTCGGCTGACGGTCAGATCACAAGGCAATTTATTTTTATATTCAATTTGTTCACATCTGTGAATGTATTCGTTACACAGAAAATCGGAAGCCTACCTCAACAGTGAATCGGCATCCGGAAGCTTCTCTACATTAATCTTAATTAACTATTAGTTAATCTGTTTTACACAATAGAGAGAGAAAACCTGTCTCACTCATATGGCAGAAACAAACACTTTGGAAGGTGGAGGCACATGCCGTGCACAAATGGAGGCATTTCTGCTCTTTTGTGTTTTGGGGGAATTATATACATTTAAAAATACAAAAAGTAAAAGAAAGTGCCATTACAATTCTAGTATTTTCTATAACTGTTACTATCCACTTCTTAGGCTCCTTGTTGATCCTCGGGCATCAAAACCATAACTTCTCCCTCCATAACCACCTTGTCTTTAGCAGAGCAGGTAACAGCAATGAAGGCAAACGACATCTTGATCTTCTTCACCACCGCCTCTGCCACCACCTCCTCTCCGATGTACAGAGGTGCGGGGAAACGGATCTCCTGATAGAGGAATATGCAGCCGCGTCCTGGCATCTTCGTCCCCAGCACGGCCGAGATCAGTCCGTTTATGAGGACGCCGTGGACGATGGGGAACTCAAAAGAGGTCGTCTTGGCGTAGTCGGCGTCCAGATGTAAGGGGTTGGTGTCTCCCGTCAGCTCCGCGAACACAGCGACGTCGCTGGCGCTGAAGGCTTTGGTCAGGGACGCCCGCTCGCCGACGTGGAGAAGACGGCGATGTTCAATCGAGAACAGCAGGGGGCTTCTCGTCGCCCTGGATACGGTGGAGTTGAAAGCACAGTATATCTGTTTACTAAATACATTTCTCAAAATAAAGGTCATTTTCAGTTGTTTTGCTGAGCGGTCGTGTGCTGGTTTCCTCTCCACAGGTCCCAGTCGTGCTCAGACCTGCCTGGGGTCCCACTCTCGGCTGTTCCCAGCCAGAGCTAACAGGAAAGGAGAGACCTAAGATGGAAGGGACATTTTATTTAATTAAATGTGCTTTAATATGCACCTGTTTTGTATACAACATCCATTCTCTTTGGTTACAGTATGCAGACAGACTTATGGTTTGATTGTTTATGTTGAGTCATGCTTGGCCATGGTTTTATCATGGAATCATTGGTTCTAACTCATTGTTGCCATCTACAAACGAATAAACATTTTGCTTTTTTAATACAAAAAACATACAGCCAGAATTTACTTAACCTATGGGGTAATTTTTTCAGCAAAGATTGAATGTGAAGTTCACCTGAGTGACCCTCAAAGCGCAGGGTTCATTCTCATAGGACCCCAACAGGGTGATGGCACTCCACAGCTTCACCAGGCCGCTGAAGGAGAGACAAGGAAAGAATGACAATAAATGACAACATGACCTCCTCAGGCAGGTCGTTCCAGAGACTAGGGGCCCTGATGACAAAGGCACGGTCACCTTCTGTTTTCAGTCTAGACTCCGGAACGGCCAGAAGACTCAAATCTTCATAAGGGAATGAAAACGTGCTTGAAACTAAACAGTACATACTACATACATACCTGCTATAAACCCGGAGTATGCCTGTCATATGCTTCTCATCAAACTTCAACAGGTCAAAGGGAAACGCACCTCCAATCTATGACCATGGACCAGGACAGAAGTCAGTGTGATAACAACAATGTCATCCAATGTGGTCATTTTTTTACCTGCACTAGATTCCCCTCCAATCACAGCAACTGATCTCGAACAAACAAACATCCTCCCTCCATATATGCCAAGTTTCAAGCAGTTGGAATGGAGAGCCATGTCCATTCTATACTTTCAACTTCTCTAGGTGGAGCTCTCCATCATGCAAACTGCTCATAAGCATCCCCTCCCTCCCTCCCTCCTGGTCCTGGAGAGCTGCAAGCTTCTGCCCCAGCTCAGCAGTGACACACTTCATTCAGCTAATCAAGATTTAGAAGATCAGTTCATTACATTGCTGACTTTCTCTCCCATCTCTAAAAACTGGAAAAACACTAGAGTGGGAGTGGCCCCCACTCCAAAATATTATCTTAAAAAAACATAATAATGGGGCGCTTAGGTGGCGTAGCGGGTTAAGCGTTGACCATGTAACCGCAGTGGACATATCCTGCATGTAATCCCTCCTCTCTCTCTCACCCATCCTTCCTGTCTAAAATCTCTACTGTATTTGTCAATAAAAATGAAAAATATGAGTGGGACTGCCCCACTCAGAAAAAATAACTTTAAAAAAAACAAACAAACATAATAATAATAATAATATAAAAAATTGAGGAATGCATTCTGTTCCAAGGATTACAATGAGCCTGCCCTGGGATATATGCCTCCCCTGGTGTGATCCCTTCTCCCGCCTGTTGAGGTAAAATAAGGGACTAGGGAGTGTAGCGTAGCACACTAAGGCGCATACTGTATCATCACAAGGTCCCTGGTTCGATTCTGGCCATCGACATATCCTGCATCTGATCCCTCCTCTCTCACCCATTCTTCCTGTCAATCTCTACTGTCTTTATCCCAATAAAGCAGAGATGCTTTTACGTTACCTCTCCATACAGGTCCTTAAGGCCAGTTGTGATGTGATGCTTCAGTTGGACTGCACTGACTTGGGCGTTTTCATTCTCCAGGACTCTGAGGGTAGATCGGTTTAAAAAAACATAACTGTGATTGGGTTTAACTCCAGTGCTAGCCAACCACTGGCTGCAAGCTTTGAATGTTGATTAAACCTCTTAATATGGACGGGCCCATAATTAGTCTCAAATTCTGCTTTCATTTATATGCCATTTAGCTGACACTTTTATCCAAAGCTTCTTATATTACAGTTAGTGCAAATATTTTTCAGTATATATGGTTCCATCGAATGGCATCCTGATTCAGCATCTGTTCATATTTCTAATGTTATAAGCTAAATATTGAATCTTCTTTTCATGTGTAGTATGTGATTCTGCACTAAGATCTGAGTAGCCTATATCCACACAAAACTGCAAGGTTTTACCCATCCACTGGCATCCTGATTTTGCATCTGATCATCATATGTCTAATGTTAAAAGCAGTTTAGTGGGCCTGGTTTTTAGGTAGAAATGTGTCAAATAGGGCATTCAGCGGAACCTGCTGTTAGTGCAGGGCTGGAACAAAGGCTGCAAACCCAATAGCTCACAAGATCAGAGTTAGATAACCCTGGTGTCCTGAATAACTCAAACTTACAACCAAGAGGTTTTAAGAACGCACAGATAAAGAGTAGGACTTAGTTAGTTGGTGCCTGCAGTCACAAGTCATTACCATCTAGCAATTAAACGTGGCACATTACACGAAGGTCGACAGAGAAAGAAACAAGAACCTGCATGCATCAAATGCAGAAAATGACAGTGACCAATGACAGTGACACTTACAGGGAGATCTTCAGATAGTGGTACAGAGATGCGTTTTTGGACACAACTCGCTCGAAAGTCGCTGGTCCCTCCGTCTTGTCAGCGCGCCGCATTCTACAAGGCTACAAGCACAACAACAACAACCAGCCGTGTGGTTAACACTATTGCAGCACTTTGTGATCCCATCAGGCAATGTGTTCAACAAATCTATATTTAAGTCCCCACATACAAAGACCATCTTTCTGTCATTCAGTTTATCATACATATCAACCATCATATCTTTGAATGTGTCAAGACAGGATCCTGGAGTTCTATATACACAGCTTATTAGTATGCTCTTAGATTTCTCCATATTTATTTCGACAGAGACACAATCCATAATGTTTTATATTGTTATTGACATATGTTTTACTATGTTACAGTCAAAGTCATTATTTACATACAAGGCAACTCCTCCTCCCTTCTTGTTTGTTCTGTTGGTGGTAAATAGTTCATAGTGCATGTGTAGGTCAACACTTAAAAGTAGGTGAAAGAAGTTCACGACTTATGGTTCAAGGTCACTGCTTTCTTCCATTTCTGAGAGGCAGAAATAACAATCTAACAAACAATAATACAGCGTCTCAATATTATTATTATTAATTAGAACGCTACAGCCAAAATGAGCTTAGCTTAGCTAGCTTGGCATTGGTTTAAATGGGCCTCGTTGTTGTGACCAGTGCATAAACCGTAGCCTAGATGTTACACGAAGTGCTTGACCGTATTCGATATACTCACCTAAGAGAGCACCAACTTATTGTTGTGTATGGATCCACATTTAACTCAGAAATACAGACAGAAACTGCTTATGTTATCAACGACCCAACGTGCGTGTCCTGCCACTGCGCATGCCCGGGACGCACTTTGTAAACAGATTCTTTTTGACAGATTCATATGAAAAACTCTCCCGACAAAACAGTGTCGCCACCTACAGGCCAGATGAGTTAAGAACACATCTGGCATACATTTCAATTTGTAATTTAATTTTTCACAATCATGCTTGCATTAACTATAAAATATCAGGTGTAATTGACCAGAATATCCAGTCTTTTAGTTCAGACATGTCTATACTATACTATCTGTTTAGTGTTATTAAGTTATACATGTTCACTCTGGTGCACTTGTAAACCAGGTAGGTTGACTGACAATGTTCTCTTTTTCAGCCAAGACCTGAGTGGCAGGGGAGAAGAGGGGATGAATCTGATGAGTCAGTTGAAAGCAGGGGATGACTAGGTGGCCATAGTATGTATCACTGTTATATCAATTACCCAACTGTTCCTCAGAGTTGGCCATCTCACCATTCCCATCCTCCTCGACCACAGCACCGTCTTTGACACTCAAAGGCCCTCAAAACCCACCTCTTCAAGCTTGCCTTCACCTATTAACCCTCTCCCCCTACCCTTCCTATGTGTCCCCAGCACTACCTTAATTTAGATTTTTTATTTATTTTGTTTCTTTTTTATTACGACTCGATCTTTTTTCTGACCCTTTATCAACATGAGAATCTCAGGCAAATATAAATAAATCACCCAAATCCAGTTGTTTTTACATAGGACTCAGACAAAGGATAACCAACACATATCTATGTTTGAAATCTAAATGTTATATGATTGAGTAAGTAAATAAAATAAAGCAAACCGTCTAACTTTGTTGTAAACACACTATGCACCCAGGTAGGAAGACATGTCAAATGCATGCAATATGTTCGTTAACATAACTATGTTGTATTATCTAAAATAAGCTCTCATAGATTCATAAAGTAGGTAATTATAATAATATAATTATACATCATATAATAATTCTTACAGTACAGTGACACTTTGCTGATGAGGTATGATGAAAAGAAGATTGAACAAGATTCTCAAAGTAACACAAGGAAATACAACAGGGAATATGCACAGGTTTCAAACGAGTGTCCTTATTTCAACTGCCACAATACTACTGTATCACTGCATATAACATAACCTTCGCCATGTACAAAAGCATGACTAAGTAAGCACAATAGATGGGAGGACAGAATAGTGGCAAATCCCTGAGTGTCAACTCAATTACAAAAATACTATTCCTAGATTATTTACATGGCGTGAAAATCGACCAGTTAAAAAGTGTGTCATGATCTCCCGTCTCAGGAGAGCTTCTTGCTACTGCTGCTGCTGTTGCTGCCACTTCCTGTGTTCTGGTGGCGGAGCAGGAAGTCCATCATCAGCTGGGCCGTCTTACGAGGTCTCTCCATGATCACAGAGTGACCACAGCTGTCCAGGAGATCCACCTGGCAACCAGGAAGGGCTTCTGCCAACACTGTGGCACCAGAGACATCTACCACCTGAGGGGAGGGGGGGTGGAGGATGAGGGTGGAGGAGAGGGGGGAGGGGAAGGTGGAGAAGGGGGGGAAGGTGGAGGAGGAGGAGAGGGGGTGGAGGATGAGGGTGGAGGAGAGGGGGGAAGGGAATGTGGAGGAGGGGGGGGAGGTGGAGGAGGAGGAGAGGGGGGAAGGGAAGGTGGAGGAGCAGGGGGAGGTGGAGGAGGAGGAGAGGGGGGAGGGGAAGGTGGAGGAGGGGGGGAAGGTGGAGGAGGAGGAGAGGGGGTGGAGAGTGGCTTTACTTCAGTAGTTTGGGATGAGTCCGAACTTCATATCAATGTAGTGTAACTCAGTGTTAACCATCAATTGATGGTCAATGGGAAATCTGAGGGTATGCACAGGGACCTTACGTATGAATTCTGCCCTGTAAAGACTATAATATTGCAAATGTGTAACTAAAATAAAGTTCATATATATTTTCATATTGAAACAGGTGTCTATTATTGGATCCTACCTGATCTTGCTTCCCCCAGATGACCTGCAATGGCGCCGTGATCAGATGCATATTCTCATGTAAGGAGTGGCGAGACTTCTCTCCCACGATCTCCATGAACACTGCAAGGAGATAATGGGAAGAAGCCATATTCACTTCCATGAACAGATATTGAATATTATATTTCAACACAAATATTTAATTTCTATTTAAGATGTATTCATCCAGGAAAGTCCCATTGAGGCTATTTTGTGTATATATTATGATGTTTTGGAGGATGTCACAGAGTGAGTTTGTACAGGATACAGTGAAGACCTCTTTCACAAGGGAGACCTGACCTTGAAATAAAACAACCTGACCGTGAGATAAATCAACTCGTGATTAAAATGTAAGATGGGCCAGCTGCTACAGTATTTGGACATGAATTCTGTGCAGATAGATCTACTATACTGTATCGCCATACAGATCATTCATGGTTTGGTGTGATATTTAGTATCAGACATCCGACCACTGACCTTCCCGGTAGAAGTCGTTGTGTGGGACACGAACATCCACCAACCCCTGCAGGATCTGTCACCAGACAGGAAGAGGAAACAACAGACATCTGTTTCATGTCACTGGAAACAATGGATGACTTCTTACTATACAAAACAGCCAGATGGAGATGCACTGTGTCTGGGGAGACTGGTGGAGGAAGAAATCAGAGAATGCATTACGCATTGTGCATTAACGAGCCAGTCCTCTGACCTCTACCTCCACCAGCCTCCCCTGACACAGTATGTATGTACAGTATATGTTATGTTATAACATGCATATCTGGAGGAGGCGGAGTGTTGTTACAAATGTTTAATCAACGGTGACAATAATTGCAGATCGCACCAGTTTAGTTTTTTTTTTTTTTTAAATGGAAGCATAGTATTCACAAACCTTTGTTGTCTACCCGCCAACGTGGCTGGTAAGATTTACAGATTTATCAGAATCTACCCTCATTTGGGCGTCAGTTAATGTTTGGCCCAGACGGTAGGTACCTGTTGGGGGATCTTGAAGCGGACGAAGGAGCAGAGCTTCAGCATCTCCTCCATCTCCTCTGGGGTGGACGGGATGAGCGGGATCCCCTGGATGTCCTGGCTCTGCTCCAGGTCCCGCAGACGCTTCACGAACGGACTCTCGTTAGGGTACTGAAGACCTGGGGAGACCGCCAGAGAGGAACCAGATCGAATCAAAAATGTATTGGTCGGGGCGCTTAGGTGGCGTAGCGGGTTCGAATCCGGTTCGAATCCGGCCGGGGACATATCCTGCATGTCATCCCTCCTCTCTCTCTCACCCATCCTTCCTGTCTAATTCTCCACTGTATCTATCAATAAAAATGAAAAATATGAGTGGGACTGCCCCACTCAGAAAAAATAAAAAAATAAAAGCAATGTATTGGTCACGTACATCGCACACAGCCGTCATTTATATAGTGAAATGCTTTGGGATCCTGGTCCTCGATCAACAGCAGTCAACGACAATCAACGAATCAAAAATGTAATATAGTCATAATAAAACAGTGACAGTGGTAATGCGTAAGGGTGTAGTGTAAGTAGCAGCAGTAATGATTGTAACAATAACGACAGTAATACAATGTGCCCATTGAAATGCATGGAGCAGAATGAGGAGAGTCGAGAGTCAACTGAGTCTGAAAACATTCTTCATTCTGGTCGATACACAATTGAGCCATCATCTATCACAGTATCTTGTTGTTATCATAAAGGAAGTTTTGACTGTCACATGAATTCACTTCCTCACTATACTCAAAGTATAGCGAAGACACACCAGGAGAGGTTGGTGGGGGTAGAAATCAGAGGACGGGCTCATTTTAATGCATGGAACGGAATCACGGCTCATTCCATTCCATGTATTTCAATAAGCTCGTGCTCTGATTTCTACCTCCGCCAGCCTCCCCTGTGACATACAGTACGTACCCGCGGGACAGATGAGTGAGGCGCTGCAGAGGTGTTCTGGGTAGCGGGCAGCGTACACCCCCGCCACGTTGCCCCCCATGGACGTACCGACCAGGTGGAACGGCCTCCTGCTCAGACGGATCGCTTTGACAAACTTCACACAGAGAGGTGGGGAGACATGTTAGAATCACAATCAGAATTGCTTTTATTACATTCAATGTACAGGTACACAAGAGTAAAATTCTTAGGCTCAGGTTCTTCAACATTGGCATTGCGGCAGGATAGAAAATCAACAATAATAGAAAGTAGAAGTAAAATAAGTAAGGTAAATCATAAAAAAAAGTAGAATATGGTAATAAAGTGATAAGTGATGGTAGTTGTACTACAGCGGGAACAGTCGTACTGCAATAGTAGTGCAACATATTGTGCCTAATGTGTTAACATTAGGTCCAACAGTGGCCCAGTGGTCTAGCACCTAATAAACAAACTGTCCAACCGAGCAATCGTTATTTATCGCATGAATGTCTCAGTTGATGGGCATGTGGTAACAGAGAGAAACCAATGGTTGTAGTTCTCATCTGTCCATTAAATGAGGAAATACTTGAACCACAGAGACACACTCATTATGACAGTTTGGATCTGAATTCCCTAAAACCATCTTCCTCTTTAACAAGGTAGAGGTCCCAGTTGAATGAGCCAGACTTCATAGGACTAGACATCACACGACAGCCCCTTAATAATGAGGACACTAGACATATAATAATAATAATAATAATACATTTATTTTATAAGGCGCCTTTCAAGGCACTCAAGGTCAAATTTAAAAACAGTTGCAAAATGCTGCGTAAACAAGTGATTTTTGAGGTGAGTTTTGAATGAGGAGATTGAATCAATGTTCCTGATGTCGGGGGGGAGGGAGTTCCAGAGGCGAGGGGCGGAGCGGCTGAAGGCTCTAAACCCCATGGTGGACAGACGGGCTGGGAGGACGGTCAGGTTGATGGAGGAGGCAGACCTGAGGGACCGGGTGGGAATGTTGATGTGGAGGAGGTCGGACAGGTATGGAGGGGCGGGGTTATGGATGGCCTTGAAAGTATGGAGAAGGATTTTGTAATCGATGCAGTGTTTGATGGGGAGCCAGTGGAGTTGGTGTAGAGTGGGGGTGATGTGACTGATGACAGGGGTTCTGGTGATAATACGGGCAGCAGCGTTCTGGACCAGTTGGAGCTTGTGGAGCAGTTTGTGGGGGAGACCAAAGAGAAGGGAGTTACAATAATCTAGACGGGAAGTGACGAGGGAGTGGACCAGGATTGCGGCGCTGTTGGGAGTGAGTGAAGGGTGGAGGCGGTTGATGTTACGAAGGTGGAAGTAAGCGGACCGGATGGTGTTGTTGACGTGGGAGTGGAATGAAAGGGTGCAGTCGAGGACGACACCCAGACTCTTAACCTGGGGGGGAGGGGGATATGAATAGGGATCTTAATGGTTCAGTGTCAGCGCTAACTGTATTAACATCTTTGCTATTTCTGAGACACACCTTGATGGTTCCTTTTCTGATTCAGCTGTAGCTATTGACAGGTTTTCAATTTTTTAGAAAAGACAGAAATGGGTTTGGAGGTGGAGTGGCTATTTATGTTCAAAATCATATACCTGTCAAGATACGCCACGATCTGATGAGGGAGAACATTGAAGCAGTCTGTTTACCTCATTTAAGGTAAGTCTTTAAGTCCATCTGCCTCATTTAAAACCAATTTTAGTATGTCGTTTCTACAGGCCTCCTAGTGCCGGCATGAATGTAGACTGGTTGGTACAGTCATGTACAAAAACAAGAATAAGTTGCTCTCTATATTAAATGCATGTCATCTGTCTCTAACTGTTGCTCTTCCCACAATAATAAGTTTAGGCAGTGATGGTACTACTTCTGTGACATGCATTGATCATTTTTATACAAATGTTGCTGAACAATGCTCTAAGCCATTGTTGCTCTATGTGGCTCTATTATTGCTCTGTGTGGACCCCAGGAAGACTAGCTGGTTGCTATGGCACCAGCTAATGGGGATCCATAATCAAAATCAAAACAAAGGATTCCTATGTCCTCTCCCTCATGTTAACGAGTTGGCTCAAAGGCCTTTGGGACTGCTCATTATCAGGTTAAATCATTAGATCAACACTGCTGGGTTAATAGGAACTAAATCCTATAGAGCTCCAGTGTGTTACTCCAACCAAGGCCCAATTAAGATTCATATATTTTATATCAGAATCAGAATCAGAATTATTTTAGAATCAGAATTATTATTTTATTTTATTTGGCCATGAATATTTGCACATACCGTACAGGAAATTGACATGGTAAGGTTGGTGCTATACTATATCTATAGTAACATGAGTGCAGGGACGCGGGAAGGGGGGTGCTGAGGGTGCTGCAGCACCCCCTAGCGGCAGGCAGAAGGAGCTCCACCTGCCTGAATTTAAAAAATAAAAATATTATTCAAACAATAAGTTAAAACAATATAATAACTATTGTTGCTTTTGGGAATAAAAATAAATGTGTTTTTTGTAATAAATGTAAAAATGTGTTAGTTTTAATGTTAGTGATCACATGGTCATATCTTGCTAGGGAATCTCTGAGTTCTTTAGCAAAAATGCTAAATCAGCCAGAACAATTGAAGTGGAGTTGGAAGAAGATGCTGATGCAGTTGCTTGCTTCGCTTAACAACACTCCCATTAATGCTCTACTGTCGGACGTTGTTGAGAAAGAGCAACAGACGGCCAGAAACGTATTAGAACTGATATTCAGATCCATCCGATTCTTCGGCAGCGAAGGGCTTCCGTTAAGAGGCAATAACAATCGACATGGAGTGCTGTCTGTAATAATGGTCAACATCATGTTTGTGGACATTGTGGGACACTGTGAGCTGAGTGGAAATTACTGTAAATTCCAACACATTGTTGGTAAAATATTTAACGTTACGTCGTTGTAGTGTGTGGGTGCGTGCGTGCTTAACTATTATTGCCCGTGCATTGGGGCCCGTCGTTATGCCACTGTGTGCGTGTGAGCGAACGAGCAATCAGCGAGAGGGAGGGAGGGAGAGAAATCGTTATAATTTTTTCCCTGGCAAATTTTTTCCCTGTAGCGTATATAGACAGCACCTCAGCACCCCCAGTCAAAATACCTTCCCGCGTGCCTGCATGAGTGAAAAGGTATTGGATTGAGATGTGTGACTGAAAAAATCCTTAGCTGTGGAGTATTCACAGTGTCCAGTAGTGTGGCCTCTCATGACCTCTCCACCCCCTAACACCCCATTGTACATTACCATATATATACACATATACCTGAACTTTTGCGAAAAAACCCTAAGAACTTGTTCTTCCTTTCTCTAGCACTGTGACTGCCGATGGCACTTATTCTTACCAGAGGTTTTACATACGATAACTGACGTATAGTTGATTCACTCACTTAGACAAATGTACGTATTCTAAGTCGCTTTGGCTAAAAGACTTAAATGTGATGTAAATGCAGTGCTCAGCCCACCTGATGTATGCGTTTGACCTGTCCTTCGATGGAGTAGTCCTCTACGTTGGTGCGCGAGGTGCCTCCGTGTCCGGGCATGTCGACACACACCAGGTGCACATGCTTCGGCAGGTACTACAAGGACAAAGACAAGGACAAGGACACACACACACACACACACACACACACACACACGGTAAAGCACTACCACTTTCACTGAGTCTCTGCTGATTTGCTTGATTTCTCTCTGCTTAAATAAGGCTGATTGAATGAGGCTTTTAAAGCCTTACACAGATCTTAATAAGCTGACCTACCCTTCCTCCTAGACTCTAATTGCTGCTTTTGTGATATGGTGCTATATAGTGATGTACAGTTAGGTACAGAAATATTTGGACATAGACACAACTTTCATCATTTTGGCTATGTACACCACCACAATGGATTTGAAATGAAACAATCAGGATGTGGCTATGAAGGGGCTAGCGTTAGCCGCGTACCTTGATCACAGACAGCCACATGTCCTTCCCCGCAGAGAAGCCGTGCAGCATGAGGATGGAGGGCCTGGCAGACGGCTTCCCTCGGTGGGAGAAGCAGAAGCGATATCCTCCACTGTCCACGTGGTCCACCTTCAAACCCAGACGCCTACGCCAGTACCTGATAGGTAGGAGAGGACAGTAGAGTAGAGTAGGGTAGAGTAGAGTAGAGTAGAGTAGAGTAGAGTAGAGTAGAGTAGAGTAGAGTAGAGTAGAGTAGAGTAGAGTAGAGTAGAGTAGAGTAGAGCAGAGTAGAGTAGAGTAGAGTAGAGTAGAGTAGAGTAGAGCAGAGCAGAGTAGAGCAGAGCAGAGCAGAGTAGAGTAGAGTAGAGTAGAGCAGAGCAGAGTAGAGTAGAGTAGAGTAGAGTACAGTAGAGAAGAGAAGAGTATAATAGATGTTATCCACACAATGTGTACATGTGCCTTTGGCTTCACAGTGGCACAACAAACAAACAGACAAACATTTCACCATCAACTCATCTGGAACACCTCATTTAGATACCGGTACATATGATGCCCCGGACACTGAATATGAAGATTCTTACATAGAAATAGAATGAGCAGAACAGCTATCGTGCCTCAAACATTGCAATGTCAGTTGAGTTGGATGGTTGTTATAAAGCTGTGAGCTAAAACCTCCAGATGGTACACCCAAAGATGGCCGCCGGTATGCCAAAAAGTAATCTATGCTCGGGCCTGGGGCCATTGGCAGTCATAGAAGAAGGAAGAATGTATTTATTTATTTATATTTTGACTGACAACATTCACTATCTGCTTTTACAGCACTGACCTACGGAAGTCACAAGGGAGAGGAGAGGAGAGGAGATGACGGGGAGGAGAGGAGACCGGGCATGTCTGTTCTACTCACTCTATTTCTTTTTTTAAGTTATTTTTAGGGGCAGTCCCACTCATATTTTTCATTTTATTGGACAGGCATAGTGAAGACAGATCGGAAAGTAAGGAGACGAAGGGAGAGAGGGCATGTCAGCAGGGCATGGGCCGGATTCGAACCCATGCCGACATGGGCATAATATGTGTGCACTGTAGACCGTGGTGCTAGACCACTGGACCACCCCAGGCCACTACTCACTCTATTTCTATGGTTTATTAATTTACGTTTCTTTGACCTTGAGTCAGGGTCTGAGTGACACACAAATGTCACAGTAGCACATTCCCTGTCCCTACCCTGCTCTGCTGAGTCATAGTACAGTGGTCAGATTGCGCAACGTAATCGTAGTACAGAATTTATGTTGCGTAAGGTAATGCTGCTGGTCTCTTGTTCACGGCCTTTGTCCTACTTAAGTAAGACAATAAAAGGGGATGTCAAAAGGGAGTGACAGTGTCAGAGCTAAGTCAGACAATGACATAGATAATGTTGAGTATACAGGAACTAGTGGACCATGTCAACATTGTTCTCCATCAGTCTTCTTCTTCTTCTTCTTCTTTTCAACCCTTATTTTACCAGACGTTGACCGACAACATTCACTATCTGCTTTTACAGCATTGATCTATAGGGAAGTCACAAGGCAGAAGAAAGGAGAGGAGAGGACAGAGGAGGAGAGGAAGAGAGGGGAGTGATACGGTTGGAATCGCCATTTCCTCTGCGGCTCCTTGGTGCCTCCCTCTGGCGGCCCCTTGTGGCCCTGGGACATTCCTACACTCCCTGTTCCCCTCGTTTTGGACGAATGTGTGTCACTTGTGTATGTTGGCACATGTGTATTTATGTCCTCACTTCCCAACGCTCCCTGCTGGGTGATCTCTTTGTCAGTTCAGTGTCAGTGTGTGTTCCTGCTGTGTGATTTTCCTGCCTTGCACAGGGAGTTGGGAGTTGCTCCAGCCGGTGGTTCGGGTAGGCCCTTGTACAGGACGTCTCTCACCTGTTTGTCCGACCTACAGAATTGCACCGGTTTTCAGCAGCTGTTCTCCCTGTGGGGCTTCTGTTTTGTGTTAGCACAGGAAGAGGGTTTCTCCCTGTGGCTTTTTGTTATAGTTCCTGTCCTAGTAAAGTCTCCTTGGTTGTGTCGACCGCTGCCGCCTGCTGTCATTCCTTCGTCCAGCGACCGCACCTGGGTCCGCTGCACACGCCACCACGTCAGAGGAGAGGAGAGGACAGGACAGGAGAGAAGAGAAGAGAGAGGGTGGCCTGGGGTGGTCCAGTGGTCTAGCACTGTGGTCTACAGTGCACACATATGCCCATATCGGCATGGGTTCGAATCTGGCCCATGCCCTGCTGACATGCCCTCTCTCCCTTATTTTCCTGTCTGTCTTCACTATATCTGTCCAATAAAAGGAAAAATGTGAGTGGGACTGCCCCACTCAGAATTAAAAAAAGAAAAAACAGAGAGAAGAGGAGAGGGTGGAGTAGTCTAGGTGAAAGAGGAGAGGGTGGAGTAGTCTAGGTGAAAGAGGAGAGGGTGGAGAAGTCTAGGAGAAAGAGGAGAGGGTGGAGTAGTCTAGGTGAAAGAGGAGAGGGTGGAGTAGTCTAGGTGAAAGAGCTGCTGTTCTTACCAGTTGTAAACATGGATGATGGCCGCCGGCCACAGGAGGAAGGAAGCAATGAAGGCCAGGATGGGGAGGGCCAGAGTCCCTCCTGCCAGGACCAACATGTTGATGACATCCAGGTCCATGGCTGCTCTGGTCACCGAGACAACGCCGCCCTGTCAGGACACTGACGACAGTTTAATCGTGTTTAATGAAGACGGTCATACATTTAAGTTTCAATGGCAATTGAATGGCTCGTTTCTGTAGAGCTCCCTGCCTGAAGTTTAACGACATAAAATACAATAACATAAGCAGTGGAGCCCATAACTACCAAACCCCCCCGTAGGTAGGTACTTTACTTTAGGTTAGCACTTTACAATGGCCTTTCATTCACCCATTCACACACACATTCACACACCAATGGCAGCAAGCTACCATGCAAGGTGCCGGCCGGCTCATCAAGGGCAATTTGGGGTTCAGTGTCTTGCCCTCGACACATGGACAGGAGGAGCCAGGGATCGGACCGCTGACCTTGCGATCATTAGATGCCAGCTCTAGATGAGGGAGAGGGGGAAGAGAGGGAAGAGAGGGAGAGGGAAGGGGCGGCTGTGGCTCAGGAGGTAGAGCCGGCGTCTAATGATCGCAAGGTCGGCGGTTCTGCGGTTCAATCCCCGGCTGGCGACAGTGTCCATGGGCAAGACACTGAACCCCAAATTGCTCCCAATGAGCGGGCCGGCGCCTTGCATCGTAGCTTGCCGCCATCGGAATAAGGCGCTATATAAGTGCAGTCCATCCATCCATAGAGGGAAGAGAGGGAGGGAGAGAGAGGGAAGAGAGAGGGAGAAAAAACACAGAGTCTTATGAGGCGCCACGAGGCGAACATGGTGACGTCAGACGAACGCTGTCACAACCCATACACTCAATCCCCAGCCACCAGGGACACTCATGCATGCTCTGCCCGGCGCATCGCCGAGGGAGAACACCAGGGGAGGCTGGTGGAGGTAGAAATCGGAGGACGGGCTCGTTGTAACGAATGGAACTAGGAATAGTATCCAACTCTGTCCCTGGCATTAGCATGAGCCCCTCCTCCAGTTTCTGCCTCCACCAGCCTCCCCTGGAGAACACAACTGCAGCCAGCAATGACATCTACTGCCTGACTGGGAATACTGTGGCTCGCTCTCATGAGCATTAGCCTAGCCAATTCACACATGCTTCAATAGCATCCCAATCACAGACTCCTCGGGGGGCGTTTGAGATACACAGATCCTAGCATGTCTCCAGCGTTTCACCAGAAAATACAGTTAATATATAAATGACAAATGGCATTGACAAGATTGAAAGGGCTTTCTCCACTGCAGCCCAGTGCCCACACTCTCCCAAACCACATAAAAGAACCCAGCATGCTATCCTCCTTCAAACGATCCCTCAAAATCCCTCTTTTTAAACTAGCTTTTAATCTATAATTGTTGTTTTTGCTGATTGTGCTATTTATTTATTTATTTTAAAGGTTATTTTTTCGGAGTGGGGCAGTCCCACTCATATTTGTACATTTTATTAGACAGATACAGTGAAGACAGACAGGAAAGTAAGGAGAGAGGGTATGTCAGCAGGGCATGGGCCGGATTCGAACCCATGCCGACATGGGCATGTGTGTGCACTGTAGACCGTGGTGCCAGACCACTGGACCACCCCAGGCCACCTGATTGTGCTTTTTATTAGTGTTCTGTTCTTATCTTATCTATCTATTCGTGTACTCTCTGTGGATTGTAGTGTCTTTGAGTAGCCTACTGAGAAAAGCGCTATACACATTTTCTTTGTTATAATAATAAGAAGGCGATTGAAATATTGATTAAGTAAAAGGGTGATGGAACATTGCTTTCTTCAGGGATTTGAGTCCAAGAAGAAAGCAGTCTCACACAGGCGTAATAGATCAGGAGAGCTATAACCATGGCAATCATTATTGCTGCACGTGTAGAGAGAAGATACCCAAT
>NC_137685.1:9972053-10057053 GCF_963989245.1 Nansenia antarctica | reverse complement strand
ATCCACCTGTGTCCTTGATATCATGCCAACAAGCTTTAAAAAAACAAACATATTTAGCTGCGTGGCAAGCAAACTAATATAAATAATCAACACTTCCCGTTCATCAGGAATTTCCCCTGAAACCCTGAAAACAGTTATCAAGCCTTTACTGAAAAAGAACGGCCTAAACCCATTTGTACTAAACAACTCCAGACCCGTATCAAACCTTTCCTATACAGGAAAAATAATGGAAATAGTTGCCCATGAGCAACAGAGGTCAATCCATTAGTCAATGAGAATGTTGACTACAAACATGTCCTTGTGGCTCAGGGTCACACACGCACGCACGCACACACGCACACAAACACACACACACACACACACACACACACACACACACACACACCACAGACTACACCACACAACACACACACACACACACACACACACACACACACACACACACACACCATTCTGTAATGTGTGTGTAGGCAGTGTTCCAGAAAAGAAAAATGCAAGTTCATTTGCAACTTGTAGCGGAAGTGTTGGGTTTCAGATAGCTAAGTCTACTGAGACACTTTCTGTTCAGTCACAGTTTCTTCTTCTTCTTCTTCAGACCTCTGCCTCAGGATGAGCGGTGTCGTGGTGGGGATCTTCTCTGTGCTAGCTCTGTCTCTCAGCGTTGTGTCACCACTGAAGATATGTTCCTTCAACATCCAATCCTTTGGAGAGAGGAAAATGGAGAAACCAGAGGTGGTGGACATAATAGTGAATGTAAGTACATTTCTTTATGTTTCCCTCAGAAATGATGACCTAAAAACATTATTTCACTGTGGAACAGGGGGATGATAACTAAGAATGACCAATGGATTTATGCATGCATGACCGGGAGGTCGAGTGGTGTAGAATGTGTGTGTGTGTGTGTGTGTGTGTGTGTGTGTGTGTGTGTGTGTGTGTGTGTGTGTGTGTGTGTGTGTGTGTGTGTGTGTGTGGTGTGTGTGTGTGTGTGTGTGTGTGTGTGTGTGTGATAGGGTGTTGAATCCATGATGACTTAAGTAGGGACTAAACTGTTATTCGTTCAGACATTCCATTAACCAACTGCATTAACACCTTCAGTACTGTGGCGGTCAGCCTTCCACAGTGCACAGTGGATGACCTTTGACCTTTGACCTCAGACTTTCACCTCAAAGGTTCATAATCCTTACAGACCGGTTTAACCAGATTAGTACTTACTTACTTACTTACTTACTAGATTAAGCCTAGTCCGAGACTAAAAAGCACTTTCAATGGAGATCCTTCATCGTCTGTTAAGTCTGAGTACATGTTGTATCCATCTACCGTATGTAGTACCAGTTTTGTTTATTATACATGATTGAATAGCATAGCTTTCTATATCAGGGGAGGCTGGTGGAGGCAGAAATCGGAGGGCAGGCTCATTATAATGCATAGATGGAATCCCCTGTTCTGTTCTATGGTAAGCAGAAGTCAGCAGGAACGCCAGGTGTGACCAATGTTCCTTTAGAAAAGGGAACTGTGAAACCACCCAAGGCTACCAGTGGAATTAACCATAATATTTCATTTCCCAGTTCCCACCAAAAAGAAAGGTCACCACAGGGAGAACGTTTAGCCATCTGGTGAAGCGCTTGATTAGAATGCAGAAGTAAACTTTCCCATAGAGCTGTGTAGCGTCTCCAGAGTCCAAACTAGTCTATTAAAAGATGTTTGTTTCTGACGGCAGTGCATCTCTCGCTGTGACATCATGCTGATCATGGAGATCAAAGACGCTAGTGGGACAGCGTTCCCTCGACTGATGTCACACCTGAACAGGTACACACACTGAACCCTCACCTGATCATTGACATTAAATTCTTCTGTCTGTTCTGTTCTGTTCTGTTCTTATTCCGTCCCATTATTTCCTGTGTGGTTAGTCCCATCCAGAGCCGTAATGTATTCAGGGATCTCTTTCTATACCTCTGGTCCCACCCATCCTGACCAACCCTCTTGTCTGTCCCCTGCAGTAGGTACAGCACAAAGAGGACTGAGTATAACTTTGTCATCAGCAATAGACTGGGAAGGAAGTCTTACAAGGAGCAGTATGCCTTTATCTACAGGTACGTACCCCCATGTCCCCCTCATGTACACATCCCGTATGATGTCTCTCTCAGGGACCGACCATGTAATGGCTTACACAGGGTCACGGTCATTTAGTCAGGGTCATGCAGCAATAAATCACATGATAAGCTCTAGGCTTTTCCTCCACTTTGTCACAAACCCGAATGTAGTGGCAAACAGAAGGGAGGCCACACATCTATTTAACCTTTTTTATTTTATTTACCTAAATAAAGCAAATTTAAGTAAATAACATATGTATATGAATAAGAATAAGAATCAGTCTCTGCCATGGTTCCCACTCTGCCATGGTTCCCAAAGGAAATAATAGAACAGACACTAGGCAGGCAGAGTGGGAGGCGTCACAACTTGCTGTATGTGTTGTGTCAGATCACTGGACCACCCCAGGCCATGGTGCTAGATCACTAGACCACCCCAGGCCATGGTGCTAGACCACTGGACTACCCCAGGCCATGGTGCTAGACCACTGGACTACCCCAGGCCATGGTACTAGACCACTGGACCACCCCAGGCCATGGTGCTAGACCTCTGGACCACCCCAGGCCATGGTGCTTGACCACTGGACCACCCCAGGCCATGGTGCTAGACCTCTGGACCACCCCAGGCCATGGTGCTAGATCACTAGACCACCCCAGGCCATGGTGCTTGACCACTGGACCACCCCAGGCCATGGTACTAGACGACTGGACTACCCCAAGCCAAAAAGTCACCATCTACTAGTGCATCGCCGTCGAGCTGGAAACTTAACTTTATCTTAGACCTGGAAGAATTCAGAATTGATACTGCATTTATTGAAACTGCTACTATGTACATGAATGTGTTGGTCAGTGAGTGTCTATCTTCTATCCACCCCCCCCCCCACACACACACTGTTTCCTGGGCCCAGGCAGAGGCTGGTGTGTGTGAAGGCCGTGTACCAGTACCCCGACACCCAGCCTGGAGATGAGGACGTGTTCTCCAGAGAACCCTACATCGTCTGGTTCTCATCCCCTAAAACAGGTGACTCGAAGCCTGGCTCCTAACCTGTATCTGTCTGAGCCAACTGACCAGCTCAAGACTATTTAGGACCACACAGTAGGTCGGTATATGCACTACAAGTATGGTACGGCAACAATGTAGGACATACGTAGAAGGTGGTTAAAGTACAAACACATTTGGAGCCAGGATAGGGACAGGGACATTTCTTGCAAGGCAATAATACTTCAGAGTACAGTCTTGTTGTCAAGACTACAGTTGTATTAGTTGTTCCTATCCTGTATCGTCCTGTATAAAGTTAAATAACACAAATGATCTTTTCTCTTCTCCCTTTGAAGATGTGAAGGACTTTGTGATCATCCCCATCCACACCTCTCCGGAGACCGCTGTTCGGGAGATCGACGAGCTGTATGATGTGTTCCAGGACGTCAGCCAGCGATGGAGGCCACAGGTGCACACAGAGACACACTCCAGGGGAAGTAGACCTCAGGGAACGGGCTCAGGGTACTGCATGGGGTGGAATGAGGAATGGTGTCAAACACATTTTTTTATACCATTCCTCATTCCATTCCATGTATTACAATGACTGCGGTTACATGCACACCATAAGCCGCTTGAGCCCGTCCTCCAATTAGTTAAGATTAGGCCTACATACTTAGACATTGAATCAGTGCCTAAAGTACATAGTTCTTCCTTCTTCTAGCATTGTGACTGCCATTTGCCCGTGGTTTTGGCATAGATTTGTTTTTCTTATGATGACTGGTGGATAGGTGATTCACTTACTTAGACAAATGTATTTTGTTGTAAGTCACTTTGGATAAAGGTGTCATTTGCAACATGTTCAAAATGTAAACATGTAAGCCACAAGTATAAACATTTCCCTGGGTAATCCAGGAACAGATATGTTGTCAGTGGAGCTCAACTGTCTCAGTGTTATATAGAGTAGAGTCGTAGCTGTAACAGTGTTTGTAGACAGGCCGTATGAGAAGCAGGGGAGGCTGGTGGAGGTGGAAATCGGAGGACCCTAACCCTAACGTGTGTTTGATACCATTCCTTATTCCGTTCCGTACATTACAATGAGCCCGTCCTCCGTTTTCTACCTCCGCCAGCCTCCCCTGATGAGGACCAGTGAGGGAGGAAACTGAAACATGAGAGAAGCTTCTCGTTCAATGAGTGAAACTGATCCACCCTCCAGCCCCTACCCCCTCACACACGGGCTCAGGTTACCACAGACCCCAGGCAGCAGTTCATGTTTCCATGTGTCATCTCCCTTTCAAAGTACTCCTTTTTAGAATAGAGAATAGAATTGTGTTTCTTCTTTTTTTACTATGCATAATGTTTAATGTCATGTAAAAAAAAGAGTAGAAATTGTAGAAAATAGTAATAATAAATGACCGAGTGATTTTGGTTGATTGATGAGTTATGTTGTACATTAGTATCACAGTTGTCAGATCAGTCATAGACTGATCCATCAGGCCTTCATGTCTAGACGACAAAGTACCTTCAATGAAGGGGGGGGGGGGGGGCTTTCAATGGAGGGGGGAGGGGGGGGGCTGAGCGAGGTCATTAGATTTGCTGTCTCTAGTACTTTTCCACTGCTTTGTAGAACTTTGTAGAGGCTTTAGCTACTGGCCTTGGGCGCCTCAGACACCCTCCCTGCTTCATTGTATCTCTCCCTTGTGCACATTGTGATCTATTATTGAAAGCCATCTGATCTAGCCTCTTGAGGAGAATCGTCTAACAGGGTTTGAAAACAAACTCTCATGTGAGTTAGAATACGGCCCATGCCCTGCTGACATGCCCTCTCCTCCTTACTTTCCTGTCTCTCTACACTACACTATCTCTATCAAATGAAATGAAAATATAAGGGTGGGACTGCCCCATGCAAATAAATAACCGTAAAAAAATAATAATAATAATATATATTTTATATATATAATTAAAAATCTATATTTCTCTCTCACGTGTGTCGTTTGGGCAGGACTACATCATCATGGGGGACTTCAACGCGGCCTGCGGCTATGTACCCAAGAGGCAGTGGAGCAGCATCCGTCTGAGGTCAGACACCAGCTTCCTGTGGCTGACGGAGGACAGCATCGACACCACCGTGAAGGAGTCCACCAGCTGTGCCTATGACAGGTCAGACCCGACCAGCGCCGCATCTCATTGGTCTCCTTTAGAGTGTGGCAAAAGTCCAAGCCGTTTCGTGGGCGTCATGTTGTCACCGAAAGTTCCACATTGGAATGTTATTGTCATGGAATGTTTGGTGCCAAGATGGAGGATCATTTGCCAGGTTATGTACTGTATGTCGATGGCCCTGCCTGCCTGCTCCTACATCCTGGTTCCTCTGTCTGTCTACAGGGTCGTCTTGCGTGGAGAGAAGATGATTCAGGCTGTCAACCCTTCCTCCGTGGAGGTGTTTGACTTCAGACAGGAGTACGCCCTCACTGAGCTACAGGTACACACAAACTGTCTCACTGACCTACAGGTACACACAGACAGGTACACACAGACAGGTAAACACAGACAGGTACACACAGACAGGTACACACAGATGGGTACACACAGACAGGTACTGTACGCACAGACATGTACGCACAGACATGTACACACAGACAAGTCCACTGATGCAGAGGTAGCCAGTGTGTGTCTCAGCCTCTAACGGAGATCACTCTGCTTCCTGTTTCAGGCCCTGGCAGTGAGTGACCATTACCCAGTGTGCATCACTGTGAAGCCGGCGGCAGTGAAGCGGAGGGGCAGAAGGGGTTAACAGTGAAGCGGAGGGGCAGAAGGGGTTAACGGCATGGTACGTGTTAGAGAGGCTGTACTACTCTACCCTGCTGCCCCAGAGGTGTGCACTGTCCATGTCCCCTTTTCAGACCCCAGCCTGGGTCTAACCCTGGTTGTAAAACTCCATTATGTGCTTCTCTCCTGGGTCTAACCCTGGTTGTGTGTGCTTAGCCCTCCATGGTGTGCTTCTCTCCTGGGTCTAACCCTGGTTGTGTGTGCTTAGCGCTCCTTTGTGTGCTTGGCTCCAGTGCTCAGAGGTGAAGGGACGTCTGGCCTCCCTGCTGTCTGGTGTATAACTAATCGCTCTAATCACGATCACAGAGACGCCATTGTAGGTGTTTTACAGCAGACCACAGTACAGTACAGTACCGCTGGGATAATCAAACACATCAATTTGGGCCAGCTAGCCCTGGAGCGATGACATCAAGCTTTTTATAACCGAGCAATGACCAGCTGACCCCCGGCTTGTTAATTATAAACTAGTGGTTTTCAGGTTTGGGTTTCCTTGTTGCTAAGAGACCATCTGTGCTAGTCTGCAGCCTGCTTTCTGCCTGCCTTCTGGAGATTCATTTAACAACAAGACAAAAGTCCCTTGTAACAGTTTGTAACAGTCTTTTTAAACAGTTCATAAAATAGCATTGTTTCTAACACACTTCCATTGTAATCTATAATAAAATATATTCTATGCAAATCAAACTGTACTTATACATATAAATACAGTTCAGTTCAGTTGGTCAGTTGCTGAAGGAACATTGAAGATCCCGTTCCTGGCATAAAATGTGTTTTTCACAACTGCAGATTTTCCATTGGCTGGCAATCTGTAGTCTTGTTGATAATCACCTACAGCAGAGACACAAAATAACATTTCAACTTACATTTCTGATACTCAATAACCAATATTTTTCACTAAAAGCTTTGTAATAAACAATAAAACCATCTAAACCACTGTGTGTAGTGTGTTAGCTCATGTCTCACCCAGTCTCCAGCCGATGTCCCAGGAGGAGACCAGGGGGTAGTCAAACTTCTCCTCCGGCCCTTGCTGTCTGCGCCTGCTCAGGTACAACTTGCGTCCCTTCCCCTCTTTGGAGAAACCTTGGTACAGCTCCTCCTTAGTCTGGGGGTCCACCGGCCTCATCAGGGGGGCTTCGCTGAGGCTCCGGGGCACCACGGGTCCCACAGCCCCCTCTCGCCTCTCCTCCAGGGGCTTCAGCACCGGCGGCGGGACCGTCCTGGTGGAGGTGGTGGTGGTGGTGGTGAGCTTGGGGAGAGCCGGTTCTTTAGCCTGACGGGGGACAAAGCTGGTGGGGTAGTCCCGGCCGTAGCGGGTCTTCCAGGCCAGGCGTGTGTAGATCTCCTTCTCGATCTGCTCCCGGTAGCAGTTCTGGTTCTGGGTGGTCAAGAGGTTCCTCATCTTCAAGGAATCAGATGTTTCAGAATGGTGCTGCTGCTAGATGATTCACTTACTTAGTCAAATGTATTTGCTGTAAGTCACTTTCGATAAAGGTGTCTGCTGAATGCCAAAAATGTAAAACAATGTGTAAATGATTGTTCCTCCCCCAGTGGAACTGACCCCTAGCCTAGAGAGTCTATATTTGCTACTCCACTCTAGTTTCTCTCTTAGTAAAGCCCTGTCCTGTTACACAGCATCTATGGTTACCCAATCAGAGACAAGGACATGCTTCAAAAGGTTTCCCAACCAAGCCTGACACCAAACACACACACAAACACACACACACACACACACACACACACACACACACACACACACACACACACACACACACACACACACACACACACACACACATAGTGTAGCACACATACCACAAACCCAAACGCATAGGCTAATATAGCACACAATATAGCCTATATATATGAAATAAAAGGAACATATTTTTGCTATTCCTTCTAAATTGCTGTAGCCTAATTATTATTTTCATATTTCTATAGGCTAACAATCGCCCTTCATCTAGCCTAGAGGAGGTAAAAGAAAAAAAAGAACAATGGGAACGAAGTCGGTGATTTGTCAAAATGTAAATAATATGTATTTTTCATGAAAGTGTGCGTCAGGGAGTCCTTTCCACACATGATAGCGACAATCTGCATTTTAGACTGGCCCGATTCACGCGGAGTGCTATGGGAGATGCTCTCGCGCTGTTGAACTCTCGCGCTGTTGAAATCTCGCGCTGTTGAACTCTCGCGATGTTGAACGTTCTGTAGCTTTAAATATCATAAAATCATTGTTACATTCGGTTGCTTCCCGGTGGTCTAGTGGTTACGTCCGTGGTCGTGCGGTAATGCCGGCTTACATGTGGGGGCTGCTCCGAAACTTTAATGTTCTAGTCAATCGAGTGCTGTACATGTAGGCTAGCAGTAACAACTACGAACTCCAGGGATCAACCTTTTTATATTTATTGACCGTGAACTGTCTTCTTCAAGTAAGTAGCTACTTTATTGTGTTGTCCATCGCCAAGTTCAAGGCGTTAGCCATTGTCATCTCATGGTCGCGGGTTCGAGTCCACCCGCGGACATGTCTCTCTCCCATTTAAAAAAAATCGTGAAAAGGCCGGGAGCTACCGGTAAATGGGGGGGAGGGACCTTTCGGGTTAGCTGCTAGCTAGCATACAACTGTAAGGCAGTAATATGCAGTTGAAACTGCCAATGATGTCTAACACTTTTGAATTAGCTAGCTAGCTAACAAAAACATTGCTTGCTTATACTAACTGATGCTAGGAGTTAGAGCTAGCCCTGATACGGTCATAATCACAAATATGGTCACGCTGATTCATTAGCCTAATTAATAGGCCTAATAGGGCTAGCATTAACGTTTTAAGAAACGTGTGTTCTGTAGCGATTTACACACAATCAGCAGGCAACGGATCTTAGTTAGAAGTATGTTGTGAGAGAAATCTATGTGCCGCACAGCCACAGGTGTTACTCCCGAAACACAGATCTGGGGTCAGATCACCATACACCCCCCCCCCCCCCCCCTCCCCAACTTCACCTGGTCATCGCTTAGGGGGGCAACTTCTACCTACTCCTCAAAAAGAAGACTGTCCGTTCTTCAGATCAATGATTCACACCCGACGGGACCCTTAAATCCCACGACACAAACACAATTGAAGCTTGGACAAATAACTACTTGACTTTCAGTGAGACATAATAATAATAATAATTTTGCCATTTAGCAGACGCTTTTATCCAAAGCGACTTACAATTACGAATTACAGGGACATTCCCCCTGGAGTAACTGAGGGCTAAGTGCCTTACCCAAGGGCACACTAGTAGTGGTTTGGCTTCAGGCGGGATTTGAACTCACAACCTTCCGATCACAAGTCCAACTCACTATCCACTAGACCACCACTACCCCAGACATGAACCTGGCACTACTCTCCAATACCGTACCAATGCTCTGTTTCCATTCATAAAAGTGCCTACGTGTTTTGAAGTACATTACATTAGTCTTATGTAATAATATTTCAGGAATGTTGGGAATGTTGGGAAATATCTTCACATTGAAGAAGAGAAAACAGAATAACAAAAGGGTTCATTTTGTAATATTAGTACATAATCCATTGCGGTGGTTACATATAGAACAACATTTTAAAACAGCAGCAATTTAGATTTCTTTTTGTCAAAATAAGCGTTCATTAGAGAAATTTGACCAGTAGAGTTCCAATCAGTGTTCCTAAAGTTAGACACAGTTTCACAAGCTCCCAAGTCGTATTTCCATGTGCTGTATTATACAGGTAATACAAATTATGTAATTATGTCTCTCTCTCTCTCTCTCTCTCTCAATGTTCATGACAGTGTAAAATGTAAGCTATCGTTAGAGTAACATTAGACAGGGCCGCATTGTACATGTGTTACTATTATTTTTGTCATCATTCATAATTCATCAGTATCACTAACTAGCCTACATCCTCCAAAATGATCTTGTAAACTGTTTCAACTTGAAGTGAACAGGGATAACAATTATGAAGAGAGATTTATTACAGGACTGTTTTGATTGATTGATTGAAAACTTTATTAGAAGATTTGCAGAAGTAGGTACATGAAAGTACATAATACATACAAGGTCAACTAACAGGATAAAAACCCAAGAAAGCCACTGGTTTATTTCAATTGGGGTCCTTGATTTTGTATTAGACTGCATTCGTAGTTGTACCTTATAAAGTGGCAGTGAGTGTTCCTGCATACATTGACATAGTATTTAACCCCCTGACGCCGATTGTCGCGAATTTGCCTCAAACCGCTTCAATTCAGAATGCAGCCGAGATAGCATATTATGCCAGTTTGTGCACATTCAATACGTGCCTAGGAACCTTTTGCAAGCAGTGGTTTGTCATCGGACCGGTCGGAGTGGGAACTACATGTAACAAGAACAGTCAGAGTATTAGTAAACATGTAGGCGCATTGGGTCACTTTTTGTGAGAAATGCGCTATAAAAATAAAGTTTGATTTGATTTTGATTTAGGCCTACAGTAAGGACAGTCATACAGTATGAGTAACATGTAACACGTCAAGTGTATGAGTAATTAACAATCTCCACTTAATTTAACATCTGCTTGAAGGAAAAAACACAATTAAAAATGTGTTTTATATAATTGTTAATAAATTCAGGCGTCAAGGGGTTAAAGATGCGATGTGTGCGCCCTCTACTGGACGTATCATAACATTCTTTTTCCAAAACTAAGTATGGGAAACACTGCATGAGAAAAATTAAATCATAACATGACTGGAATAATGTTACAATGACCTATATCAGCAATCACTAAATATGTGTTCTGCTTTATTCTGTCTGCAGGGCTCATGGACCGTTTCCTCAAAGAGAAGACGATGAAAGAGGCTACCACGGCATACAAAATCCTTCAGGTGCCTTTTGATCAAACTAGTGAACACAAAGATGCCTCCAAAGTGGAGATTGGGTTTGCAGCAGAGGCAGCGCTCAGCAAACTGAAAAGTCAGAAGAAGATCTCAGACAGGCAGGTGCTTGAGATAAAAATGGACTGTAAAACCATCCTCATTGCACTCCTGCTCAAGCTTGTCCACAAGACACATGTGCAATACCCCCTTGTTAGAAGCCTGCAGTGTCTAGATCCCAGACAAATGGTTGCTCACAAAGAGCAGTGTGGGATCAAAATGAAAAGAGTCCTGCAAACCCTTGTCACTGCAAATCAAGTGAATGAGTCAGTGTGTGATGATGTCTTGAGAGAGTACAGGGCGTTCTGTGATTTTGCTCTGGTCACTCCAGGTTTCAGAGAATTTCCCCCCACCTCAGATAGAGTGGATACTCTGTTTCATGAGACCATGGGTTCTAGCACTGAATTCAAAAGACTTTGGGATGTGGTGAAGGTGCTTCTTGTGATGTCCCATGGACAGGCAAGTGTGGAGAGGGGTTTCTCTGTCAATAAAGAAGTTGAGGTAGAGAATCTGAAGGAACAGACCTTGGTGGCCCAGAGACTCATTATCGACTACATTAGGGCAGTTGGAGGAGTGTGTGAAGTTCCGATCACAAAAGAACTGCTTATATCAGCTGCAGGTGCAAGGCAGAAGTATTGTACCTACCTTGATGAGCAAAAGAGAGAGAGAAATAGAAAGACTCTTGACATGAAAAGAAAGTCTCTCATGGATGAACTGGGTGAGCTGAAAAAAAAGAGAGCTAGAGTTGAGGCTGATGCCAACGCCCTGGAGAAAGCTGCAGATGAATATGCAAACAAGGCAGAGACCACTAGCAAACTAACCTTCATTGCAAAGTCTAACAGCCTGCGCCGTTCAGCCAAAGAAAAGAAAGCAAGTCTTCTGGACATTGAAAAGCAAATCGATGAGAAACTAAAAGAAATGAAGAGTGAGTAGACACAGTTTAGTACCAAACAGCAACGAAAGCAGGAGACACTCGGTAGTCATTGTATGTGCATACCTGGGTTTCCGTTAACCGGCAATTACCGGTCTTTGTCCGGTAAAATTTGGGGAAGTCCGACAAATTGAAAAGTCGTCGGACATATTGTCCGGTGAAAATAATTCCCTTTGAATACAATTCGCTAAAGCTGGCTGGGTGCGTTCGTAAACACGCTCTGGAAATCCGATCAGCACTCGCGGAACGCCTCTCGTCCAATCGAACGACTCGGTCGCTCTGTGACATCGAAGCCAGCGTGCGCTCCGGCGCTCTCAGAGCGTGTTTACGAACGCACCCCTAGAAGTTTCCAGCCAGCTAGCTGAAGCTGCTACACACACCAGAGCCATGGCGACCGAACGGCAAGTTAAACAACATACTATAAAAGTGACATTGTTTTACTCATTACTCATACGTTTGTTGTCATTCGGCGGTGCTAATAGTCGCTTTCTTTTTAAATTTATTTAATTTATTTTATTTTAGCAGTTTCCCCGAAAGTTAAGTGTTTGTTTTTATATCACTATTTGCACTTCTGGTTAGATGCTAAACTGCATTTTGTTGTCTGGTACTTGTACTCTGCAATGACAATAAAGTTGAATCTCACCTAATCTAATCTAATCTAATCGAAAATAATCTAAAATAATCCCATCACTATTACTCCCTATTTTCATCAGTGTTTCAATCCTTGAATCTGTGATGGAAATCAAGCAAAGCCACTTCAAGTCTCCCCACCACTGACAGCGCTGGGTGTGCCTTTCCTTACACTCTCGGTTATTCCCTGTGGATTTAAAAAACGGTGTTTTGGTTTCTATAATAATGGTCTATTCTCAGTGTTGACGAGCAGCTCAGGGGGCTTTGAGATGGCTAACAGCTAATTAAAGGAGTAATTCCACTCAAAAGGGTAGAAGTAAGCTGACTGTCTGTCTGTCTGTCTGTCTATCTGTCTGTCTGTCTGTCTGTCTCTCTGTCAGTGTGCTGGACTACCTATGACTTCCATGGTACCTGGGAACGCGTTGTCGGAGAGAAACGCCCTCTGTACAAAGGACCTACTGACCAAAATCCCTGTTCCCCGTAGCCTACATGCTTGCACTGTTACTGTTCAATAAAATGTTATACATCTAGACATTGTGGTATTTCTTTATATACGTATCCCAGACTGCCTATCAATTGTTTCTCAATAAACAGTTATGTTCTTCCCATTGTCATACTCCCGAGCTAAACGAAATGCCTTCCCAACCAGCGAGACTTATAGAAATGACGTTGTTTTATTGATTTAAAAAAAAAAAGGGTAAAACTGTAAAGAGAAAATAGAAAACTCACATTAATCCCAAACAATTTAACAAACTTCAGTTAACGTAATGTGGAGTCCGTTCATTGATCGATGCTGTCTGTTCAGTTCCCAGTGAGGCGCCCGTTCAGCGCTGGACCCGTTCAGCGCTGGATTTGACGCATGGCATAGCGCGCATGCGTCAAATCATGTTATATTATTATATATTATATAGCTCGCATCTAATCGTATCGGATGAGAAATAGACATTAAATGGCATATATAGGCCGCTACACAACAGTAATCACCGCGACAAACAGCTATATTAGATTTGGAAAAAAAAAATATGATTTAGAAAAAAAAAAAAAATATTATATTTTAATATGATGACCGGAATATATCACGTTTGTCCGGTAAATCGAATTCTTCCCGGACACGATGTCCGACGGCAAATTTTTCTAACGGAAACCCTGGTGCATACACATTGTTAAAACTAAAGCAAGTATATCTGTCGCATTCCACTTATGTTTTATACTGTTATGTTGAGTGATTTGTCATGGTAGGCCATGGTGGTTTTTCCTGGCTACAGTAGCCTAGCCCTTGTTAGTATACGTGCGGTTCCAGATTCCATGTTCCAGGTTTTAGTCTCAGATTGTTGTGTAGCCTAATGCTGTATGAGGCATTGATTGCTCTTGTACCAGACTGTAATTTATTCTATTTTATTGATATATGATATTGATTGATTGACATGTGAGCTACTGAAGTGAACAATTATTTGTAATTGTTGAATATCTGATTGTCTTGAATATATTAAATGCCATCTGTTACCTCTTCAATGTTTTTGCTTTCTTGAGCATGTAAATACTGTAGCATTTGGTTATTTGTTGTTGTTTGTTGATAAATGCTCCATTCACTTCAATGCATAATTGAATACAAGAATACAGGTACAGCTCAATAAATTAGAATATCATGGAAAAGCATGTAAGTAAAAAAGAAAAGTAAATTTATTCCAGTAATTCAATTCAAAAGGTGAAACTCATATAATAGGCTATAGATTCATTACACACAAAGTGACATATTGCAAGCCTTTATTTCTTGTAATTGTGATGATTATGGCTTACAGCTCATGAAAACGAATGAGCTGTAAGTTGTCTGTCAGTATCTCAGAAAAATTAGAATGATAAAACCAATAAAAAAAAATGTAATACAGAAATGTCGGCCTTCTGAAAAGTATGTTCATTTGGTCGGGGCTGGAGGAAGAGCGGAGAGGCACAGAATCCAAGTCATTTTCCACAATATTCTAATTTATTGCACTGCACCTGTATGGGTGCCATAGACTCCAACGCCATTGCGCAATGCCCCAGGATAGGTGGTAATGTTGGATAGGCACAACTTCCCTTACATTAACCATGCTACATTTTTGCTACACTGCTGAGGCTCATTATTGCGCTCTATAAACTAAGTCATGGAAATTAGGTAAAATATTATGGAAAAGTTATGGAAAAGTTTTGGAAAATCATTGGTGAAAAAGTGTGGGAACCCTGTGTATATGTCCACCCCAGTGAACTTGTGTAACAATACTACTACAGTCACTGCATCTCTGCAAGGCAACAAACAAACAAACAAACAAATATAAAAATCAACACAAATATGGATCATAACTTATGACCAAATGGTAAACAAACCCTTATTTGCAAAAAATAAATAAATAACAGAAATAAAAATCCAAAGACGACCACTTTAACTGCTGTTCTCCTAACAGACATTGTAAAAGGTAGAGAGCTGGGACAGGTGTTACACAGGTGAGAGTACAGCAGCTTTGTACAGGTGACACACACCACGTCTGCATCATTAGGGCTCTGCTAAGGTTTGGCATAAGATGGGACATGCACAGACTCACACACACACACACACACACACACACACACACACACACAGACACAGACACAGACACACACACACACACACACACACACACACACACACACACACACACACACACACACACACACACACACATAGTGTAGCACACATACCACAAACCCAAACGCATAGGCTAATATAGCACACAATATAGCCTATATATATATGAAATAAAAGGAACATATTTTTGCTATTCCTTCTAAATTGCTGTAGCCTAATTATTATTTTCATATTTCTATAGGCTAACAATCGCCCTTCATCTAGCCTAGAGGAGGTAAAAGAAAAAAAAGAACAATGGGAACGAAGTCGGTGATTTGTCAAAATGTAAATAATATGTATTTTTCATGAAAGTGTGCGTCAGGGAGTCCTTTCCACACATGATAGCGACAATCTGCATTTTAGACTGGCCCGATTCACGCGGAGTGCTATGGGAGATGCTCTCGCGCTGTTGAACTCTCGCGCTGTTGAAATCTCGCGCTGTTGAACTCTCGCGATGTTGAACGTTCTGTAGCTTTAAATATCATAAAATCATTGTTACATTCGGTTGCTTCTCGGTGGTCTAGTGGTTACGTCCGTGGTAGTGCGGTAATGCCGGCTTACATGTGGGGGCTGCTCCGAAACTTTAATGTTCTAGTCAATCGAGTGCTGTACATGTAGGCTAGCAGTAACAACTACGAACTCCAGGGATCAACCTTTTTATATTTATTGACCGTGAACTGGCTTCTTCAAGTAAGTAGCTACTTTATTGTGTTGTCCATCGCCAAGTTCAAGGCGTTAGCCATTGTCATCTCAGGGTCGCGGGTTCGATCCCACCCGCGGACATGTCTCTATCCCATTAAAAAAAAATCGTGAAAAGGCCGGGAGCTACCGGTAAATGGGGGGGAGGGACCTTTCGTTAGCTGCTAGCTAGCATACAACTGTAAGGCAGTAATATGCAGTTGAAACTGCCAATGATGTCTAACTCTTTTGAATTAGCTAGCTAGCTAACAAAACATTGCTTGCTTATACTAACTGATGCTAGGAGTTAGAGCTAGCCCTGATACGGTCATAATCATAAATATGGTCACGCTGATTCATTAGCCTAATTAATAGGCCTAATAGGGCTAGCATTAACTTTTTAAGAAACGTGTGTTCTGTAGCGATTTACACACAATCAGCAGGCAACGGATCTTAGTTAGAAGTATGTTGTGAGAGAAATCTATGTGCCGCACAGCCACAGGTGTTACTCCCGAAACACAGATCTGGGGTCAGATCACCATACACCCCCCACCCCTCCCCAACTTCACCTGGTCATCGCTTAGGGGGGCAACTTCTACCTACTCCTCAAAGAGAAGACTGTCCGTTCTTCAGATCAATGATTCACACCCGACGGGACCCTTAAAACCCACGACACAAACACAATTGAAGCTTGGACAAATAACTACTTGACTTTCAGTGAGACATAATAATAATAATAATTTTGCCATTTAGCAGACGCTTTTATCCAAAGCGACTTACAATTACGAATTACAGGGACATTCCCCCTGGAGTAACTGAGGGCTAAGTGCCTTACCCAAGGGCACACTATTAGTGGTGTGGCTTCAGGCGGGATTTGAACTCACAACCTTCCGATCACAAGTCCAACTCACTATCCACTGACTAGACCACCACTACCCCAGACATGAACCTGGCACTACTCTCCAATACCGTACCAATGCTCTGTTTCCATTCATAAAAGTGCCTACGTGTTTTGAAGTACATTACATTAGTCTTATGTAATAATATTTCAGGAATGTTGGGAATGTTGGGAAATATCTTCACATTGAAGAAGAGAAAACAGAATAACAAAAGGGTTCATTTTGTAATATTAGTACATAATCCATTGCGGTGGTTACATAGAACAACATTTTAAAACAGCAGCAATTTAGATTTCTTTTTGTCAAAATAAGCGTTCATTATAGAAATTTGACCAGTAGAGTTCCAATCAGTGTTCCTAAAGTTAGACACAGTTTCACAAGCTCCCAAGTCGTATTTCCATGTGCTGTATTATACAGGTAATACAAATTATGTAATTATGTCTCTCTCTCTCTCTCTCTCTCTCTCTCTCTCTCTCTCTCTCTCTCTCTCTCTCTCTCTCTCTCTCTCTCTCTCTCTCTCTCTCTCTCTCTCTCTCTCTCTCTCTCTCTCAATGTCCATGACAGTGTAAAATGTAAGCTATCGTTAGAGTAACATTAGACAGGGCCGCATTGTACATGTGTTACTATTATTTTGGTCATCATTCATAATTCATCAGCATCACTAACTAGCCTACATCCTCCAAAATGATCTTGTAAACTGTTTCAACTTGAAGTGAACAGGGATAACATGAAGAGAGATTTATTACAGGACTGTTGTATTAGACTGCATTCGTAGTTGTACCTTATAAAGTGGCAGTGAGTGTTCCTGCATACATTGACATAGTATTTAACCCCCTGACGCCGATTGTCGCGAATTTGCCTCAAACCGCTTCAATTCAGAATGCAGCCGAGATAGCATATATTATGCCAGTTTGTGCACATTCAATACGTGCCTAGGAACCTTTTTGAAGCAGTGGTTTGTCATCGGACCGGTCGGAGTGGGAACTACATGTAACAAGAACAGTCAGAGTATTAGTAAACATGTAGGCGCATTGGGTCACTTTTTGTGAGAAATGCGCTATAAAAATAAAGTTTGATTTGATTTTGATTTAGGCCTACAGTAAGGACAGTCATACAGTATGAGTAACATGTAACACGTCAAGTGTATGAGTAATTAACAATCTCCACTTAATTTAACATCTGCTTGAAGGAAAAAACACAATAAAAAATGTGTTTTATATAATTGTTAATAAATTCAGGCGTCAAGGGGTTAAAGATGCGATGTGTGCGCCCTCTACTGGACGTATCATAACATTTTTTTCCAAAACTAAGTATAGGAAACACTGCATGAGAAAAATTAAATCATAACATGACTGGAATAATGTTACAATGACCTATATCAGCAATCACTAAATATGTGTTCTGCTTTATTCTGTCTGCAGGGCTCATGGACCGTTTCCTCAAAGAGAAGACGATGAAAGAGGCTACCACGGCATACAAAATCCTTCAGGTGCCTTTTGATCAAACTAGTGAACACAAAGATGCCTCCAAAGTGGAGATTGGGTTTGCAGCAGAGGCAGCGCTCAGCAAACTGAAAAGTCAGAAGAAGATCTCAGACAGGCAGGTGCTTGAGATAAAAATGGACTGTAAAACCATCCTCATTGCACTCCTGCTCAAGCTTGTCCACAAGACACCTGTGCAATACCCCCTTGTTAGAAGCCTGCAGTGTCTAGATCCCAGACAAATGGTTGCTCACAAAGAGCAGTGTGTGATCAAAATGAAAAGAGTCCTGCAAACCCTTGTCACTGCAAATCAAGTGAATGAGTCAGTGTGTGATGATGTCTTGAGAGAGTACAGGGCGTTCTGTGATTTTGCTCTGGTCACTCCAGGTTTCAGAGAATTTCCCCCCACCTCAGATAGAGTGGATACTCTGTTTCATGAGACCATGGGTTCTAGCACTGAATTCAAAAGACTTTGGGATGTGGTGAAGGTGCTTCTTGTGATGTCCCATGGACAGGCAAGTGTGGAGAGGGGTTTCTCTGTCAATAAAGAAGTTGAGGTAGAGAATCTGAAGGAACAGACCTTGGTGGCCCAGAGACTCATTATCGACCACATTAGGGCAGTTGGAGGAGTGTGTGAAGTTCCGATCACAAAAGAACTGCTTATATCAGCTGCAGGTGCAAGGCAGAAGTATTGTACCTACCTTGATGAGCAAAAGAGAGAGAGAAATAGAAAGACTCTTGACATGAAAAGAAAGTCTCTCATGGATGAACTGGGTGAACTGAAAAAAAAGAGAGCTAGAGTTGAGGCTGATGCCAACGACCTGGAGAAAGCTGCAGATGAATATGCAAACGAGGCAGAGACCACTAGCAAACTAACCTTCATTGCAAAGTCTAACAGCCTGCGCCGTTCAGCCAAAGAAAAGAAAGCAAGTCTTCTGGACATTGAAAAGCAAATCGATGAGAAACTAAAATAAATGAAGAGTGAGTAGACACAGTTTAGTACCAAACAGCAACGAAAGCAGGAGACACTCGGTAGTCATTGTATGTGCATACACATTGTTAAAACTAACGCAAGTATATCTGTCGCATTCCACTTATGTTTTATACTGTTATGTTGAGTGATTTGTCATGTTAGGCCATGGTGGTTTTTCCTGTTCATTACAGCCTACAGTAGCCTAGCCCTTGTTAGTATACGTGCGGTTCCAGATTCCATGTTCCAGGTTTTAGTCTCAGATTGTTGTGTAGCCTAATGCTGTATGAGGCATTGATTGCTCTTGTACCAGACTGTAAGTTATTCTATTTTATTGATATATGATATTGATTGATTGACATGTGAGCTACTGAAGTGAACAATTATTTGTAATTGTTGAATATCTGATTGTCTTGAATATATTAAATGCCATCTGTTACCTCTTCAATGTTTTTGCTTTCTTGAGCATGTAAATACTGTAGCATTTGGTTATTTGTTGTTGTTTGTTGATAAATGCTACATTCACTTCAATGCATAATTGAATACAAGAATACAGGTACAGCTCAATAAATTAGAATATCATGGAAAAGCATGTAAGTAAAAAAGAAAAGTAAATTTATTCCAGTAATTCAATTCAAAAAGTGAAACTCATATAATAGGCTATAGATTCATTACACACAAAGTGACATATTGCAAGCCTTTATTTCTTGTAATTGTGATGATTATGGCTTACAGCTCATGAAAACGAATGAGCTGTAAGTTGTCTGTCAGTATCTCAGAAAAATTAGAATGATAAAACCAATTTAAAAAAATGTAATACAGAAATGTCGGCCTTCTGAAAAGTATGTTCATTTGGTCGGGCTGGAGGAAGAGCGGAGAGGCACAGAATCCAAGTCATTTTCCACGATATTCTAATTTATTGCACTGCACCTGTATGGGTGCCATAGACTCCAACGCCATTGCGCAATGCCCCAGGATAGGTGGTAATGTTGGATAGACACAACTTCCCTTACATTAACCATGCTACATTTTTGCTACACTGCTGAGGCTCATTATTGCGCTCTATAAACTAAGTCATGGAAATTAGGTAAAATATTATGGAAAAGTTATGGAAAAGTTTTGGAAAATCATTGGTGAAAAAGTGTGGGAACCCTGTACAGTATATGTCCACCCCAGTGAACTTGTGTAACAATACTACTACAGTCACTGCATCTCTGCAAGGCAACAAACAAACAAACAAACAAATATAAAAATCAACACAAATATGGATCATAACTTATGACCAAATGGTAAACAAACCCTTATTTGCAAAAAATAAATAAATAACAGAAATAAAAATCCAAAGACGACCACTTTAACTGCTGTTCTCCTAACAGACATTGTAAAAGGTAGAGAGCTGGGACAGGTGTTACACAGGTGAGAGTACAGCAGCTTTGTACAGGTGACACACACCACGTCTGCATCATTAGGGCTCTGCTAAGGTTTGGCATAAGATGGGACATGCACAGACTCACACACACACACACACACACACACACACACACACACAGACACAGACACAGACACACACACACACACACACACACACACACACACACACACACACACACACACACACACATAGTGTAGCACACATACCACAAACCCAAACGCATAGGCTAATATAGCACACAATATAGCCTATATATATATGAAATAAAAGGAACATATTTTTGCTATTCCTTCTAAATTGCTGTAGCCTAATTATTATTTTCATATTTCTATAGGCTAACAATCGCCCTTCATCTAGCCTAGAGGAGGTAAAAGAAAAAAAAGAACAATGGGAACGAAGTCGGTGATTTGTCAAAATGTAAATAATATGTATTTTTCATGAAAGTGTGCGTCAGGGAGTCCTTTCCACACATGATAGCGACAATCTGCATTTTAGACTGGCCCGATTCACGCGGAGTGCTATGGGAGATGCTCTCGCGCTGTTGAACTCTCGCGCTGTTGAAATCTCGCGCTGTTGAACTCTCGCGATGTTGAACGTTCTGTAGCTTTAAATATCATAAAATCATTGTTACATTCGGTTGCTTCTCGGTGGTCTAGTGGTTACGTCCGTGGTAGTGCGGTAATGCCGGCTTACATGTGGGGGCTGCTCCGAAACTTTAATGTTCTAGTCAATCGAGTGCTGTACATGTAGGCTAGCAGTAACAACTACGAACTCCAGGGATCAACCTTTTTATATTTATTGACCGTGAACTGGCTTCTTCAAGTAAGTAGCTACTTTATTGTGTTGTCCGTCGCCAAGTTCAAGGCGTTAGCCATTGTCATCTCAGGGTCGCGGGTTCGATCCCACCCGCGGACATGTCTCTATCCCATTAAAAAAAAATCGTGAAAAGGCCGGGAGCTACCGGTAAATGGGGGGGAGGGACCTTTCGTTAGCTGCTAGCTAGCATACAACTGTAAGGCAGTAATATGCAGTTGAAACTGCCAATGATGTCTAACTCTTTTGAATTAGCTAGCTAGCTAACAAAACATTGCTTGCTTATACTAACTGATGCTAGGAGTTAGAGCTAGCCCTGATACGGTCATAATCATAAATATGGTCACGCTGATTCATTAGCCTAATTAATAGGCCTAATAGGGCTAGCATTAACTTTTTAAGAAACGTGTGTTCTGTAGCGATTTACACACAATCAGCAGGCAACGGATCTTAGTTAGAAGTATGTTGTGAGAGAAATCTATGTGCCGCACAGCCACAGGTGTTACTCCCGAAACACAGATCTGGGGTCAGATCACCATACACCCCCCACCCCTCCCCAACTTCACCTGGTCATCGCTTAGGGGGGCAACTTCTACCTACTCCTCAAAGAGAAGACTGTCCGTTCTTCAGATCAATGATTCACACCCGACGGGACCCTTAAAACCCACGACACAAACACAATTGAAGCTTGGACAAATAACTACTTGACTTTCAGTGAGACATAATAATAATAATAATTTTGCCATTTAGCAGACGCTTTTATCCAAAGCGACTTACAATTACGAATTACAGGGACATTCCCCCTGGAGTAACTGAGGGCTAAGTGCCTTACCCAAGGGCACACTAGTAGTGGTGTGGCTTCAGGCGGGATTTGAACTCACAACCTTCCGATCACAAGTCCAACTCACTATCCACTGACTAGACCACCACTACCCCAGACATGAACCTGGCACTACTCTCCAATACCGTACCAATGCTCTGTTTCCATTCATAAAAGTGCCTACGTGTTTTGAAGTACATTACATTAGTCTTATGTAATAATATTTCAGGAATGTTGGGAATGTTGGGAAATATCTTCACATTGAAGAAGAGAAAACAGAATAACAAAAGGGTTCATTTTGTAATATTAGTACATAATCCATTGCGGTGGTTACATAGAACAACATTTTAAAACAGCAGCAATTTAGATTTCTTTTTGTCAAAATAAGCGTTCATTATAGAAATTTGACCAGTAGAGTTCCAATCAGTGTTCCTAAAGTTAGACACAGTTTCACAAGCTCCCAAGTCGTATTTCCATGTGCTGTATTATACAGGTAATACAAATTATGTAATTATGTCTCTCTCTCTCTCTCTCTCTCTCTCTCTCTCTCTCTCTCTCTCTCTCTCTCTCTCTCTCTCTCTCTCTCTCTCTCTCTCTCTCTCAATGTTCATGACAGTGTAAAATGTAAGCTATCGTTAGAGTAACATTAGACAGGGCCGCATTGTACATGTGTTACTATTATTTTGGTCATCATTCATAATTCATCAGCATCACTAACTAGCCTACATCCTCCAAAATGATCTTGTAAACTGTTTCAACTTGAAGTGAACAGGGATAACATGAAGAGAGATTTATTACAGGACTGTTGTATTAGACTGCATTCGTAGTTGTACCTTATAAAGTGGCAGTGAGTGTTCCTGCATACATTGACATAGTATTTAACCCCCTGACGCCGATTGTCGCGAATTTGCCTCAAACCGCTTCAATTCAGAATGCAGCCGAGATAGCATATATTATGCCAGTTTGTGCACATTCAATACGTGCCTAGGAACCTTTTGCAAGCAGTGGTTTGTCATCGGACCGGTCGGAGTGGGAACTACATGTAACAAGAACAGTCAGAGTATTAGTAAACATGTAGGCGCATTGGGTCACTTTTTGTGAGAAATGCGCTATAAAAATAAAGTTTGATTTGATTTTGATTTAGGCCTACAGTAAGGACAGTCATACAGTATGAGTAACATGTAACACGTCAAGTGTATGAGTAATTAACAATCTCCACTTAATTTAACATCTGCTTGAAGGAAAAAACACAATAAAAAATGTGTTTTATATAATTGTTAATAAATTCAGGCGTCAAGGGGTTAAAGATGCGATGTGTGCGCCCTCTACTGGACGTATCATAACATTTTTTTCCAAAACTAAGTATAGGAAACACTGCATGAGAAAAATTAAATCATAACATGACTGGAATAATGTTACAATGACCTATATCAGCAATCACTAAATATGTGTTCTGCTTTATTCTGTCTGCAGGGCTCATGGACCGTTTCCTCAAAGAGAAGACGATGAAAGAGGCTACCACGGCATACAAAATCCTTCAGGTGCCTTTTGATCAAACTAGTGAACACAAAGATGCCTCCAAAGTGGAGATTGGGTTTGCAGCAGAGGCAGCGCTCAGCAAACTGAAAAGTCAGAAGAAGATCTCAGACAGGCAGGTGCTTGAGATAAAAATGGACTGTAAAACCATCCTCATTGCACTCCTGCTCAAGCTTGTCCACAAGACACCTGTGCAATACCCCCTTGTTAGAAGCCTGCAGTGTCTAGATCCCAGACAAATGGTTGCTCACAAAGAGCAGTGTGTGATCAAAATGAAAAGAGTCCTGCAAACCCTTGTCACTGCAAATCAAGTGAATGAGTCAGTGTGTGATGATGTCTTGAGAGAGTACAGGGCGTTCTGTGATTTTGCTCTGGTCACTCCAGGTTTCAGAGAATTTCCCCCCACCTCAGATAGAGTGGATACTCTGTTTCATGAGACCATGGGTTCTAGCACTGAATTCAAAAGACTTTGGGATGTGGTGAAGGTGCTTCTTGTGATGTCCCATGGACAGGCAAGTGTGGAGAGGGGTTTCTCTGTCAATAAAGAAGTTGAGGTAGAGAATCTGAAGGAACAGACCTTGGTGGCCCAGAGACTCATTATCGACCACATTAGGGCAGTTGGAGGAGTGTGTGAAGTTCCGATCACAAAAGAACTGCTTATATCAGCTGCAGGTGCAAGGCAGAAGTATTGTACCTACCTTGATGAGCAAAAGAGAGAGAGAAATAGAAAGACTCTTGACATGAAAAGAAAGTCTCTCATGGATGAACTGGGTGAACTGAAAAAAAAGAGAGCTAGAGTTGAGGCTGATGCCAACGACCTGGAGAAAGCTGCAGATGAATATGCAAACGAGGCAGAGACCACTAGCAAACTAACCTTCATTGCAAAGTCTAACAGCCTGCGCCGTTCAGCCAAAGAAAAGAAAGCAAGTCTTCTGGACATTGAAAAGCAAATCGATGAGAAACTAAAATAAACGAAGAGTGATTAGACACAGTTTAGTACCAAACAGCAACGAAAGCAGGAGACACTCGGTAGTCATTGTATGTGCATACACATTGTTAAAACTAAAGCAAGTATATCTGTCGCATTCCACTTATGTTTTATACTGTTATGTTGAGTGATTTGTCATGTTAGGCCATGGTGGTTTTTCCTGTTCATTACAGCCTACAGTAGCCTAGCCCTTGTTAGTATACGTGCGGTTCCAGATTCCATGTTCCAGGTTTTAGTCTCAGATTGTTGTGTAGCCTAATGCTGTATGAGGCATTGATTGCTCTTGTACCAGACTGTAAGTTATTCTATTTTATTGATATATGATATTGATTGATTGACATGTGAGCTACTGAAGTGAACAATTATTTGTAATTGTTGAATATCTGATTGTCTTGAATATATTAAATGCCATCTGTTACCTCTTCAATGTTTTTGCTTTCTTGAGCATGTAAATACTGTAGCATTTGGTTATTTGTTGTTGTTTGTTGATAAATGCTACATTCACTTCAATGCATAATTGAATACAAGAATACAGGTACAGCTCAATAAATTAGAATATCATGGAAAAGCATGTAAGTAAAAAAGAAAAGTAAATTTATTCCAGTAATTCAATTCAAAAAGTGAAACTCATATAATAGGCTATAGATTCATTACACACAAAGTGACATATTGCAAGCCTTTATTTCTTGTAATTGTGATGATTATGGCTTACAGCTCATGAAAACGAATGAGCTGTAAGTTGTCTGTCAGTATCTCAGAAAAATTAGAATGATAAAACCAATTTAAAAAAATGTAATACAGAAATGTCGGCCTTCTGAAAAGTATGTTCATTTGGTCGGGCTGGAGGAAGAGCGGAGAGGCACAGAATCCAAGTCATTTTCCACGATATTCTAATTTATTGCACTGCACCTGTATGGGTGCCATAGACTCCAACGCCATTGCGCAATGCCCCAGGATAGGTGGTAATGTTGGATAGACACAACTTCCCTTACATTAACCATGCTACATTTTTGCTACACTGCTGAGGCTCATTATTGCGCTCTATAAACTAAGTCATGGAAATTAGGTAAAATATTATGGAAAAGTTATGGAAAAGTTTTGGAAAATCATTGGTGAAAAAGTGTGGGAACCCTGTACAGTATATGTCCACCCCAGTGAACTTGTGTAACAATACTACTACAGTCACTGCATCTCTGCAAGGCAACAAACAAACAAACAAACAAATATAAAAATCAACACAAATATGGATCATAACTTATGACCAAATGGTAAACAAACCCTTATTTGCAAAAAATAAATAAATAACAGAAATAAAAATCCAAAGACGACCACTTTAACTGCAGTTCTCCTAACAGACATTGTAAAAGGTAGAGAGCTGGGACAGGTGTTACACAGGTGAGAGTACAGCAGCTTTGTACAGGTGACACACACCACGTCTGCATCATTAGGGCTCTGCTAAGGTTTGGCATAAGATGGGACATGCACAGACTCACACACACACACACACACACACACACACACACACACACAGACACAGACACAGACACACACACACACACACACACACACACACACACACACACACACACACACACACACACACACACACACACACACACACACACACACACACACATAGTGTAGCACACATACCACAAACCCAAACGCATAGGCTAATATAGCACACAATATAGCCTATATATATATGAAATAAAAGGAACATATTTTTGCTATTCCTTCTAAATTGCTGTAGCCTAATTATTATTTTCATATTTCTATAGGCTAACAATCGCCCTTCATCTAGCCTAGAGGAGGTAAAAGAAAAAAAATAACAATGGGAACGAAGTCGGTGATTTGTCAAAATGTAAATAATATGTATTTTTCATGAAAGTGTGCGTCAGGGAGTCCTTTCCACACATGATAGCGACAATCTGCATTTTAGACTGGCCCGATTCACGCGGAGTGCTATGGGAGATGCTCTCGCGCTGTTGAACTCTCGCGCTGTTGAAATCTCGCGCTGTTGAACTCTCGCGATGTTGAACGTTCTGTAGCTTTAAATATCATAAAATCATTGTTACATTCGGTTGCTTCTCGGTGGTCTAGTGGTTACGTCCGTGGTAGTGCGGTAATGCCGGCTTACATGTGGGGGCTGCTCCGAAACTTTAATGTTCTAGTCAATCGAGTGCTGTACATGTAGGCTAGCAGTAACAACTACGAACTCCAGGGATCAACCTTTTTATATTTATTGACCGTGAACTGGCTTCTTCAAGTAAGTAGCTACTTTATTGTGTTGTCCATCGCCAAGTTCAAGGCGTTAGCCATTGTCATCTCAGGGTCGCGGGTTCGATCCCACCCGCGGACATGTCTCTATCCCATTAAAAAAAAATCGTGAAAAGGCCGGGAGCTACCGGTAAATGGGGGGGAGGGACCTTTCGTTAGCTGCTAGCTAGCATACAACTGTAAGGCAGTAATATGCAGTTGAAACTGCCAATGATGTCTAACTCTTTTGAATTAGCTAGCTAGCTAACAAAACATTGCTTGCTTATACTAACTGATGCTAGGAGTTAGAGCTAGCCCTGATACGGTCATAATCATAAATATGGTCACGCTGATTCATTAGCCTAATTAATAGGCCTAATAGGGCTAGCATTAACGTTTTAAGAAACGTGTGTTCTGTAGCGATTTACACACAATCAGCAGGCAACGGATCTTAGTTAGAAGTATGTTGTGAGAGAAATCTATGTGCCGCACAGCCACAGGTGTTACTCCCGAAACACAGATCTGGGGTCAGATCACCATACACCCCCCACCCCTCCCCAACTTCACCTGGTCATCGCTTAGGGGGGCAACTTCTACCTACTCCTCAAAGAGAAGACTGTCCGTTCTTCAGATCAATGATTCACACCCGACGGGACCCTTAAAACCCACGACACAAACACAATTGAAGCTTGGACAAATAACTACTTGACTTTCAGTGAGACATAATAATAATAATAATTTTGCCATTTAGCAGACGCTTTTATCCAAAGCGACTTACAATTACGAATTACAGGGACATTCCCCCTGGAGTAACTGAGGGCTAAGTGCCTTACCCAAGGGCACACTAGTAGTGGTGTGGCTTCAGGCGGGATTTGAACTCACAACCTTCCGATCACAAGTCCAACTCACTATCCACTGACTAGACCACCACTACCCCAGACATGAACCTGGCACTACTCTCCAATACCGTACCAATGCTCTGTTTCCATTCATAAAAGTGCCTACGTGTTTTGAAGTACATTACATTAGTCTTATGTAATAATATTTCAGGAATGTTGGGAATGTTGGGAAATATCTTCACATTGAAGAAGAGAAAACAGAATAACAAAAGGGTTCATTTTGTAATATTAGTACATAATCCATTGCGGTGGTTACATAGAACAACATTTTAAAACAGCAGCAATTTAGATTTCTTTTTGTCAAAATAAGCGTTCATTATAGAAATTTGACCAGTAGAGTTCCAATCAGTGTTCCTAAAGTTAGACACAGTTTCACAAGCTCCCAAGTCGTATTTCCATGTGCTGTATTATACAGGTAATACAAATTATGTAATTATGTCTCTCTCTCTCTCTCTCTCTCTCTCTCTCTCTCTCTCTCTCTCTCTCTCTCTCTCTCTCTCTCTCTCTCTCTCTCTCTCTCTCAATGTTCATGACAGTGTAAAATGTAAGCTATCGTTAGAGTAACATTAGACAGGGCCGCATTGTACATGTGTTACTATTATTTTGGTCATCATTCATAATTCATCAGCATCACTAACTAGCCTACATCCTCCAAAATGATCTTGTAAACTGTTTCAACTTGAAGTGAACAGGGATAACATGAAGAGAGATTTATTACAGGACTGTTGTATTAGACTGCATTCGTAGTTGTACCTTATAAAGTGGCAGTGAGTGTTCCTGCATACATTGACATAGTATTTAACCCCCTGACGCCGATTGTCGCGAATTTGCCTCAAACCGCTTCAATTCAGAATGCAGCCGAGATAGCATATATTATGCCAGTTTGTGCACATTCAATACGTGCCTAGGAACCTTTTGCAAGCAGTGGTTTGTCATCGGACCGGTCGGAGTGGGAACTACATGTAACAAGAACAGTCAGAGTATTAGTAAACATGTAGGCGCATTGGGTCACTTTTTGTGAGAAATGCGCTATAAAAATAAAGTTTGATTTGATTTTGATTTAGGCCTACAGTAAGGACAGTCATACAGTATGAGTAACATGTAACACGTCAAGTGTATGAGTAATTAACAATCTCCACTTAATTTAACATCTGCTTGAAGGAAAAAACACAATAAAAAATGTGTTTTATATAATTGTTAATAAATTCAGGCGTCAAGGGGTTAAAGATGCGATGTGTGCGCCCTCTACTGGACGTATCATAACATTTTTTTCCAAAACTAAGTATAGGAAACACTGCATGAGAAAAATTAAATCATAACATGACTGGAATAATGTTACAATGACCTATATCAGCAATCACTAAATATGTGTTCTGCTTTATTCTGTCTGCAGGGCTCATGGACCGTTTCCTCAAAGAGAAGACGATGAAAGAGGCTACCACGGCATACAAAATCCTTCAGGTGCCTTTTGATCAAACTAGTGAACACAAAGATGCCTCCAAAGTGGAGATTGGGTTTGCAGCAGAGGCAGCGCTCAGCAAACTGAAAAGTCAGAAGAAGATCTCAGACAGGCAGGTGCTTGAGATAAAAATGGACTGTAAAACCATCCTCATTGCACTCCTGCTCAAGCTTGTCCACAAGACACCTGTGCAATACCCCCTTGTTAGAAGCCTGCAGTGTCTAGATCCCAGACAAATGGTTGCTCACAAAGAGCAGTGTGTGATCAAAATGAAAAGAGTCCTGCAAACCCTTGTCACTGCAAATCAAGTGAATGAGTCAGTGTGTGATGATGTCTTGAGAGAGTACAGGGCGTTCTGTGATTTTGCTCTGGTCACTCCAGGTTTCAGAGAATTTCCCCCCACCTCAGATAGAGTGGATACTCTGTTTCATGAGACCATGGGTTCTAGCACTGAATTCAAAAGACTTTGGGATGTGGTGAAGGTGCTTCTTGTGATGTCCCATGGACAGGCAAGTGTGGAGAGGGGTTTCTCTGTCAATAAAGAAGTTGAGGTAGAGAATCTGAAGGAACAGACCTTGGTGGCCCAGAGACTCATTATCGACCACATTAGGGCAGTTGGAGGAGTGTGTGAAGTTCCGATCACAAAAGAACTGCTTATATCAGCTGCAGGTGCAAGGCAGAAGTATTGTACCTACCTTGATGAGCAAAAGAGAGAGAGAAATAGAAAGACTCTTGACATGAAAAGAAAGTCTCTCATGGATGAACTGGGTGAACTGAAAAAAAAGAGAGCTAGAGTTGAGGCTGATGCCAACGACCTGGAGAAAGCTGCAGATGAATATGCAAACGAGGCAGAGACCACTAGCAAACTAACCTTCATTGCAAAGTCTAACAGCCTGCGCCGTTCAGCCAAAGAAAAGAAAGCAAGTCTTCTGGACATTGAAAAGCAAATCGATGAGAAACTAAAATAAATGAAGAGTGAGTAGACACAGTTTAGTACCAAACAGCAACGAAAGCAGGAGACACTCGGTAGTCATTGTATGTGCATACACATTGTTAAAACTAAAGCAAGTATATCTGTCGCATTCCACTTATGTTTTATACTGTTATGTTGAGTGATTTGTCATGTTAGGCCATGGTGGTTTTTCCTGTTCATTACAGCCTACAGTAGCCTAGCCCTTGTTAGTATACGTGCGGTTCCAGATTCCATGTTCCAGGTTTTAGTCTCAGATTGTTGTGTAGCCTAATGCTGTATGAGGCATTGATTGCTCTTGTACCAGACTGTAAGTTATTCTATTTTATTGATATATGATATTGATTGATTGACATGTGAGCTACTGAAGTGAACAATTATTTGTAATTGTTGAATATCTGATTGTCTTGAATATATTAAATGCCATCTGTTACCTCTTCAATGTTTTTGCTTTCTTGAGCATGTAAATACTGTAGCATTTGGTTATTTGTTGTTGTTTGTTGATAAATGCTACATTCACTTCAATGCATAATTGAATACAAGAATACAGGTACAGCTCAATAAATTTGAATATCATGGAAAAGCATGTAAGTAAAAAAGAAAAGTAAATTTATTCCAGTAATTCAATTCAAAAAGTGAAACTCATATAATAGGCTATAGATTCATTACACACAAAGTGACATATTGCAAGCCTTTATTTCTTGTAATTGTGATGATTATGGCTTACAGCTCATGAAAACGAATGAGCTGTAAGTTGTCTGTCAGTATCTCAGAAAAATTAGAATGATAAAACCAATTTAAAAAAATGTAATACAGAAATGTCGGCCTTCTGAAAAGTATGTTCATTTGGTCGGGCTGGAGGAAGAGCGGAGAGGCACAGAATCCAAGTCATTTTCCACGATATTCTAATTTATTGCACTGCACCTGTATGGGTGCCATAGACTCCAACGCCATTGCGCAATGCCCCAGGATAGGTGGTAATGTTGGATAGACACAACTTCCCTTACATTAACCATGCTACATTTTTGCTACACTGCTGAGGCTCATTATTGCGCTCTATAAACTAAGTCATGGAAATTAGGTAAAATATTATGGAAAAGTTATGGAAAAGTTTTGGAAAATCATTGGTGAAAAAGTGTGGGAACCCTGTACAGTGTATGTCCACCCCAGTGAACTTGTGTAACAATACTACTACAGTCACTGCATCTCTGCAAGGCAACAAACAAACAAATAAATATAAAAAGCAACACAAATATGGATCATAACTTATGATGGTTTGCAAAAAAATAAAAATAAAAATAAAAATCCAAAGACGACCACTTTAACTGCTGTTCTCCTAACAGACATTGTAAAAGGTAGAGAGCTGGGACAGGTGTTACACAGGTGAGAGTACAGCAGCTTTGTACAGGTGACACACACCACGTCTGCATCATTAGGGCTCTGCTAAGGTTTGGCATAAGATGGGACATGCACAGACTCACACACACACACACACACACACACACACACACACACACACACACACACACAGACAGCCACAGACACAGACACAGACACACACACACACACACACACACACACACACACACACACACACACACAAGGAACATATTTTTCTATTCCTTCTAAATTGCTGTAGCCTAATTATTATTTTCATATTTCTATAGGCTAACAATCGCCCTTCATCTAGCCTAGAGGAGGTAAAACAAAAAAAAGAACAATGGGAACGAAGTCGGTGATTTGTCAAAATGTAAATAATATGTATTTTTCATGAAAGTGTGCGTCAGGGAGTCCTTTCCACACATGATAGGGACAATCTGTAGCACAGCCTCAGCCCCCAAACCTGCCGAAAGGTGAGGTTTGAAGCGCTCTCTCCTCTTAGTATGACATGATGTAACAACCCAGAGTGCTATATTGTAATGAGCAGTGTATTGCTTATTGATGTTGTTATGTGAATTGAAGGGAGCTTTTCGGTTTATGGATAATGCAATAAGAGGGTGGGATCAGCCAGGCATTTTAGACTGGCCCGATTCACGCGGAGTGCTATGGGAGATGCTCTCGCGATGTTGAACTCTCGCGATGTTGAACGTTCTTAAGTTGAACGTTCTGTAGCTTTAAATATCATAAAATCGTTGTTACATTCGGTTGCTTCTCGGTGGTCTAGTGGTTACGTCCGCGGTAGTGCGGTAATGCCGGCTTACATGTGGGGGCTGCTCCGAAACTTTAATGTTCTAGTCAATCGAGTGCTGTACATGTAGGCTAGCAGTAACAACTATGAACTCCAGGGATCAACCTTTTTATATTTATTGACCGTGAACTGTCTTCTTCAAGTAAGTAGCTACTTTATTGTGTTGTCCATCACCAAGTTCAAGGCGTTAGTCATTGTCATCTCAGGGTCGCGGGTTCGATCCCACCCGCGGACATGTCTCTATCCCATTAAAAAAAAATCTTGAAAAGGCCGGGAGCTACCGGTAAATGGGGGGGAGGGACCTTTCGTTAGCTGCTAGCTAGCATACAACTGTAAGGCAGTAATATGCAGTTGAAACTGCCAATGATGTCTAACTCTTTTGAATTAGCTAGCTAGCTAACAAAAACATTGCTTGCTTATACTAACTGACGCTAGGAGTTAGAGCTAGCCCTGATACGGTCATAATCATAAATATGGTCACGCTGATTCATTAGCCTAATTAATAGGCCTAATAGGGCTAGCATTAACGTTTTAAGAAACGTGTGTTCTGTAGCGATTTACACACAATCAGCAGGCAACGGATCTTAGTTAGAAGTATGTTGTGAGAGAAATCTATGTGCCGGCCCGCACAGCCGGTGTTACTCCCGAAACACAGATCTGGGGTCAGATCACCATACACCCCCCACCCCTCCCCAACTTCACCTGGTCATCGCTTAGGGGGGCAACTTCTACCTCCTCCTCAAACAGAAGACTGTCCGTTCTTCAGATCAATGATTCACACCCGACGGGACCCTTAAATCCCACGACACAAACACAATTGAAGCTTGGACAAATAACTACTTGACTTTCAGTGAGACATAATAATAATAATAATTTTGCCATTTAGCAGACGCTTTTATCCAAAGCGACTTACAATTACAAATTACAGGGACATTCCCCCTGGAGTAACTGAGGGCTAAGTGCCTTACCCAAGGGCACACTAGTAGTGGTGTGGCTTCAGGCGGGATTTGAACTCACAACCTTCCGATCACAAGTCCAACTCACTATCCACTAGACCACCACTACCCCAGACATGAACCTGGCACTACTCTCCAATACCGTACCAATGCTCTGTTTCCATTCATAAAAGTGCCTACGTGTTTTGAAGTACATTACATTAGTCTTATGTAATAATATTTCAGGAATGTTGGGAATGTTGGGAAATATCTTCACATTGAAGAAGAGAAAACAGAATAACAAAAGGGTTCATTTTGTAATATTAGTACATTGCGGTGGTTACATAGAACAACATTTTAAAACAGCAGCAATTTAGATTTCTTTTTGTCAAAATAAGCGTTCATTATAGAAATGTGACCAGTAGAGTTCCAATCAGTGTTCCTAAAGTTAGACACGGTTTCACAAGCTCCCAAGTCGTATTTCCATGTGCTGTATATGTCCACCCCAGTGAACTTGTGTAACAATACTACTACAGTCACTGCATCTCTGCAAGGCAACAAACAAACAAACAAATATAAAAATCAACACAAATATGGATCATAACTTATGACGAAATGGTAAACAAACCCTTATTTGCACAAAAAAAAAAAAAAAAATTCCAAAGACGACCACTTTAACTGCTGTTCTCCTAACAGACATTGTAAAAGGTAGAGAGCTGGGACAGGTGTTACACAGGTGAGAGTACAGCAGCTTTGTACAGGTGACACACACCACGTCTGCATCATTAGGGCTCTGCTAAGGTTTGGCATAAGATGGGACATGCACAGACTCACACACACACACACACACACACACACACACACACACACACACACACACACACACACACACACACACACACACTTCCAATGGAAGACGTTATCCGTTTTGCCCAGCAGGTGGCGGTGTAGTACCATATTACTATGACGACAGGTTGAAGACACGGTTTACGATCGTGTATGCTTTTATCTCACATGTTATGTATGTTTTTATCTGATAAAGTTCAGTGTGTTGTGACCTTGGTGAAATGCACTTTAAACCTTAATAAACTTGAAACTTGAAACTATCACGTGGAATAGAGAATTTGTTGTAATATAGAACGTGTTAATAGTGTTTCATTTTAATCTCTTGGGGAGAGTTTTAATAAACCTATTTAATCACACTGCCAATGGAATATCTCTATTGCATATCTCTATTTTTTCGACTGCAGGCATGTGAAGTTAGAATTTCTTTAAACTTGCAGTGTGCCGCCGCAACAGTGTGTGTGTGTGTGTGTGTGTGCGTGTGTGTGTGTGTGTGTGTGTGTGTGTGTGTGTGTGTGTGTGTGTCTGTGTGTGTGTGTGTGTGTGTGTGTATGTGTGTGTGTGTCTGTGTGTGTGTGTGTGTGTGTGTGTGTGTGTGTGCGTGCGTGCGTGCGTGCGTGTGTGTGTGTGTGTGTGTGTGTGTGTGTGTGTCTGTGTGTGTGTGTGTGTGTGTGTGTGTGTGTGTGTGTGTGTGTGAGAGAGAGAGAAGACCCTGTGTGAGGAGACCCTGGCAGTGTGAGCAGTGCAATGTGGGCCTGTGTCTGCAGCTAGATTCCACAAAGGCTAAAAAAAACGCCTGGACATTTAGAGACTAAACAGTCCAGAAAAAAACCCCTAAAAGGCCTAGAATCACATTTCTTCTTTCACATGTAATACAGTGGTTATTTCAAATATAACATGCTAAACATTTTGTATATATGCAATCACTCTTTACTTTATACTTCACTAAAACCTGTCAAATCCAATTCCGTTTTTGAGTTTCTCTTCCCTTTATTATTACACAGACAGTAATGTTACACAACTGCCAGATATTGAAAACTGATTTCTGATATTGGTAAAAAAGTCAAAGTCAGAGTCAGAGCACTTACTCCTGAGACATGTTCTGATACTTTTACAGCCAAAGAAACAAAATACAAATCCAGGCGGAATGTTTGATGCATATAATTAAAGGGGCACTTAGGTGTAAAACACTAACGTGCATAGCATATTAACGCAAGGTTCTGGTTTGATTCCGAACCTCGACATATCTTGCATGTCATCCCTCCTCTCTCACCCATCGTTCCTGTCAATCCCAATACAAGTAGAAATGCCCTAAAGAAGAAAAAAAAAAGTTTTTTGGGTTAGATCCCAGTTAGTGAAGTTACTCTGACATGAACGCATTTGAGTGCTTTTGAAGTGGGAACAACTCTTCAACCAATGACATTTTGTTTACAGTTATTGTTAACAATTGGACTTCAAAATGGCACAAGTAATGTATAAAGTAAAAAATAAGATGCTTCCAGACTGTATCCAGAGACTATTTCAAGTTAGACAGAGTAATTACGAACTCAGAGGAATATGTATGTTTATGAAAACAAAGATTAGAACAAATGCAAAACAAAGATGTATAACAGTTAAAGGAGTTAATTTATGGAATACTTTTGAAAAGGAAATGAAAATGTGTAGTACACTAAAAGGATAAAAAAATGTATTTAAAAATAAGATGATTAACAAGTATAAAACAGAGGTTTAAATATAGTTTTTGTTTGGTATTTTTTGAACTTTTTGTTGACATGCATAAGTGAAATTTTGTTTATAAGAGTTTCAATGTTTTGATTATGCTTTCATGGGGGGACATGCATACATGTAACAAGGGTAGGCGCAATAAGCCACGGCTTCAGCCTACACCTTTTTGGTCCTGGTGTTATGAATTGTGACTGTGTACATTTTTTTATATCTGTATTGTGAATTGTATAGGGGACCAAAATAAACATTCTCAATCAATCAATCAAACAATTAAATGTGATGAAATTGTACAGTAAACAAACTGCTGACATTTTTGCCATTTACTGTCGAAATCTGCATCTGTTTTCTGAGGAAGAAGTTACGGTTACAATGGATGTCACAACCCATAAACTGGTTTATCATCATACTGGTCCACTTGGAACACCGACTTGGAAGGTTGTTCTAGTGGTTATTTCCCACTCGGGAGTTTCCTCCAGCTGCTGAACGAGCACAGGCTTTAGGAGGTTTCACCACCTCTGTTTCACCAGTCCATTGCTTTTTAAAATCAGTGTGGGGAAATGCACACTCCCAGGAAGAGGCTGGAGGATTGACAAGCAGCATATCAAGTGAATGTCCTTAGTCAGCCTCATCGAAGCGGCCCGTATACATCTGCAGAGGCAGGACGATCCAACTCACACCAGGGGAGGCTGGTGGAGGTAGACATCGCTCAAGGACAGGCTCATTGTAATGCATGGAATGGAACGAGTTTGATACCATTCCTCATGCTGCTCCATGCATTACAATGAAACCCTCCTCCCGATTTCTACCTCCACCAGCCTCCCCCTTATGTAATTTGAACCACGGTCTCTTCTTGCACTGTGCTTAATATAGACCCTCTTCTTGTTTCTCCATGTCATCAACAATGAAATAAATCCCTCTTTCCGGTACTTTCCCTCGCATCTATTGATACCCATCCTCCTCCAGCCCTGTAGACCTGACTGGGTCATAAAGAGATGATGAATGGCATCCTTGTTTATCAAGATTATAATAGCTTGGAAAATCACTCCAGTTTCCTGGACATGTCTTTATTTATGGTGATTGTGGCGGACATCTGCATACTCTTCTGACCTTTGACCTTTCAGCTTTAATATGAACGTTTATAAAGACTATGGCAGTCCATATAACAGCTTACTTCCTGTCGGTTAACTGGTGGCTATATTTCTACAAAACAGATCAGTGACAGATAAGTTCTATTTTAGAATGAATTGAGTGTCCCGTCCTTTCACTGGAAAGGCTACTTACGTCTCCTTACTGTAGAAGGCACACAGTTCAACAACTCCAAAGGCTGGTTTTCCTGGACACAGATTAACCCTTTTCATCCCTAAATAATATTATGCTTTTTAAATCCATGTAGAATGAGAATCTCCAAGGGGTTTCCCTCAGCTAAACAGGGGCCCCACCTTCAGTGCTCCTAATGGGCAGCCTAGTTGTAACCAAACACCCTCCGGCGAAAATACAACACAAGAGATCCTTTTACTTATTTATTCCAGTTTGCTTTAATCATCAAATGTACATCATTTCTGGGCATGTATTTCACATTAAGCCAGCCAGTACTAATACAAAACAGCTTTACTGTCACCCTAATATACTTTTACAAAATACTTTCATCCCGTGTATCAAAACTATCATTGATTAAGCAACATGACCATAACATAAGATAGGCGTCAGAAGTTTTCATACTTTTTTAAATTTATTTATGTAATTGCTGGAAATACAGAAAGTAATAATAATAATAACCAAGATGAGATGGCGTTTTCTGTCCTAACGCAGAGTGGACGCAGAGACGGGAGAAGATGGTGATTGTTTTTGGTAAAATAAACAGTTTAAAGGCAGAAACCCATTAGAGAACAGTACTCCACCAGTTCGATTATCCTAAAAGAGGAGGACAAATAGTTGTTTAAAACATTTTGTCAGTTGTATCCATTTCCCTACGATCTACATGGCAGCGACATAGAACACGTGTTGCAGATGTGCTCCTCTCCCCCAGAGCTCTTGCATCATGTCCTTGGTGAAATCTGGATGTTCTAATCCATCACCCAGTCTGTACGTAGCGTAGCCTACTAGAAGAGCACCCAGACACTCACAGTCTGAAGGGTTTAGGACTACAACAGCTACAGCAAGAACACATCCAAACATGCTTCTTCACACACATCTCCCTCGTCAGCTTGGCTGGGTACAGTTACAGTAAAACACACACACACACACACACACACACACACACACACACACACAGTCAGACACAGTCACAGTCCAGTTCATGCAGCAGTTAGTTACCATGGAAACAGCAGTGAGAAGCAGAGCTATGGTAACTGAGTTATTAATTGGCATCTTTGTGCATGGGGTCTGGAAACACTGGACAGTCTAGCGAAGACAACCATCAGTAGTAAATAACACTCAATGTTCTCTGTCTCCAGTTACATTGGTGATCAATATGACTTATGAAGAGATTTTGGTGCCCTTGATGCACGACGACGGTGCTCGATACGACAGGCTGATGACAAACGTTTGTACGAAACCTGTGATTACATATCAAACATCCATGTTAGGAGGAATCTTCTAATTTTGTGCATATGTTTTAATGTAAAATGTGTTGATACAAATCCATTTTACCTATCAAGTATATAAAACATTCTCAAGTGCAAAATGTGTCAATTCATAACATTGGGGCAAAACATTTACAATTAATAAGGAGTTCCCTGTTCCCTCCCCCAAGGGAATTATGGGACGGTGACGTGGAATGGTGACCCGGGAATATGCTCCTCCCCCCATTTGACAGCCAAGATGTAGTTGCCCCGCTCCTTCAGGATGTAGCTGACATTGTACTGCATGTTGCCCATGTGCTTGACGCACACCTCCTCACAGGGGATGTGAGGGCCGTGGACTCCCACCAGCAACATGTTCTTACCTGGAACAGCAACAACAGGGGAAATACATCAGCTTGGTAATAACACCTAGCATTAAATGGAACAGAGACATAGGGCTTTCACACCGGCAAAGAACCGTGCCGGTTCGCGTTCGGAAACCTCCGAACGTTGGCGCTGTCTGGCGAACGAGCCCGCGTTCATACCAGTGTATGAACGCGGTATACCAGACAGAGGCTTGCAACTAACAGCAACACAAAAACAGGGCAAAACTATATTAGCTTGTAGCTTACACCTAGAAAGAACAGGGAAAACAACATCAGCCTGTCACGAACACCTAGCATTGAAGAGACAACGCCATGACAGAATACACAGTAGACAATAGCTACATACAGTAAATCTAAACCAAATATCAAACATTTGACTGTCCTGTTGACCTTAACTAAGGTTAAAATATTGTACAGATCATGAAATCATGAAGAAAAAAAACGTGTTTTGGGTTTGAATGAATAACCCAGAGGATGTGTTTCCTGGACCCAGATTAAGCCTCACTTTACACCCCAAAAAAATCACGTCTAACAGAGAGTCTCCCTTTCAAAGGAATTGGCTTAATCTGTGTCCAGGACACAACCTCCTCATCTTGTACCGTCTTTGTTTGAAGGGCATCTCTGAGATTTCTCCTCACCGGCTTTGCTGCAGTCGATAGAGAAGCTGCTCCTCTGGCCCACGAAGGCCTTGTTCAGGCCCGCCCCCCGACTCTGCACCTTGCTGGCGTCCGAGGAGAAGCGTGGCAGGGCGCTGTGGGCGTTGGAGCTGGTCGCCTTGGTAACGGACTCCACCGTCAGGGTGGACGTCTCGCTGGCGTTGCTGACGTTGACCAGGCGAGGACCTGAGAGGAGAGGAGGAGGAGTAAAGCCCAATTTATACTTCTGCGTCGAATTTACACGCAGCTACGCCGTAGCCTATGCAAGGGCTCTCCCAATTTATAGTTCTGCGTTGGTCGGTCTGCGTCGCGTTGGTCGGTGTACTCATAGCGGCATAATATCTTTTTTTTTTTTTATGCTTGTTGTAAAGAAAATGTCTATAATGCATTGAAATGACATTAAACTAAGATGATACGATGGTTATCATAATTTTCAAATCTTTATTAATAATTACATTTCTGTCATGACTTTTTTTTTTTTATTGTGATAGAGATAGTAGAGATATGACAGGAAGTATGGGTGAGAGAGAGAGAGAAGGGATGACATGCAGGATATGTCCGCAGCCGGATTCGAACCGGGAACCCTGCGGTTACATGGTCAGTGCTTAGTCCGCTACGGCACCTAAGCGCCCCATGATTTCTAAATATTCTTAATAAAGTTTGAATTAATTCACCAACTGCCAGAGAATTTCCGAATGCTCACCAGTGTGAGTGCCAAGTGTTTTATGTGGTATTTACTTAGCAACAATACTTTGATTGTCTACAAAATGAAGCATAATTTCCGATACACTCTACATTCCTGGTGAATAAAGTCACCCGTGACACTCCAACAATGTTGGCAATTTGGACGACTTTATTCACTTTACTAAATAAGTTAATGGGTTGAAATATATAATGTCATTAATGTTTGATTTGATTTGAGAGGGGTTGTGCAGAGTATGTTGGTCAAGATCCATCAACCACAGGACCAGGTGGTAGCTGGCAGCTACAGTAACCTACCTGTGACCTTAGCCTTGAAGGGGCTGCCTGTGATGGGGTTGGGTCCTCCGTACTTGATGCTGATCAGGTAGTTGCCTGGAGCCATGGGGGTGTAGTGGACCCTGTAGCCCTCAGGAATCTCCTGGCACTCCATCTTCACCTTGGACGGGCCCTCGATGGTGACGGCCAGGGCCCCAGGGCCAGCCTTGGTGTTGTTGATGATGAACTCAGCCTGGTTGCCTGCAGACACACACACACACACACACGGAGAGACAGGGTTATGAGTTATAGAATTTTAGAGGTCAAACTGAGGCTCCCCGTTATTAAAAACCTCAGTTGGCTGAGAACACTCCAGGGGAGGCTGCTGGAGGTAGACATCAGAGGACAGGCTCACTGTAACGCATGGAACTGAATGAGGAACCGTCGTTCCGTTCCATGCATTACAATGAGGCCGTCCTCCGGTTTCTACCTCCACAAGCCTCCCCTGGCACATAGTGTATTGAGGAAGAGAAGCAGGGCAGAGGAGAAGAGCAAGAAGGAGGCTCCTCCTGGACACAACCAGGAGATGGATTATAGAAGAGGTTAGACACTGCTATCTGCCCGGCCACATACATAACATTCCAGGCATTCTAATCATTCTATATTCTTGACTCTCTGACATCACCACATGACCCAGACATCTGGAGGGAGATGATACCCTGCAGATGCAGCTAGCCTAGCAGACCACCTGACTGGAGAGATAAATCTGCCTGTAATGGTGCTCAGCAGACTGACACTATCAGAGCAGCAGGCCCGCGGGAGGCTGCACAGCCCTGTGTCTTGGTTAGGGTTAGGGCATCGTAAAGACTGATTTATACCTTCCTCCCTTTCCCTGTTGTTCTGCTTCTTCTTTACCTCTAACATTGTGCTGTTTCATGGTAAATGTTTTTGATGAATATGTTCCAAATGCCCTGTGTGGAACACATCTGTCACACAGTACCCACAGAATCCAGCCCTTTTGATTACTCTACAGTTGTAAACCGTCTTCGACAGTGTTAAATATGTGACACGGTCTGGTGCAAAGGACAGCAGGGTGGCAATTCTCAAGTCGTGCAAATGACCATATTACGAAAGTTTAAGTGTCGAAGAGCCCACTCAATATAACAAAGAACAGTTTTAGGATCACTAAATATTTATAATTTGGGAATTGGATGATCGTCTGTCATCCTGCTTCTAGGCTACTGGGTTAGTGATGCATGGCTTGGAAACAAACGTTTTAGGACGTGTTCAAAAGCAAGGACCGTGTGATCATCTAATTATGTGTAGTTATGTGTTTTTAGCATGTTGTGATGTGCTAAACTTGCAGTTAGATGTTCATAGCGATGTTCTTTCTTTGCTGCTAGCTAGCTACCAACACGATGGTAGCAAACATGTCTGTTTTGATTCAGGGCGATTTTCTCCGGTATTTGGTTTGAGGTGTACCAACATTCAAATAAGCATATCTTCTTCAACTCTTTGCAATGTTTGACACTTCATTTGAAAGCTTACATCTGCACTTTCACAATCCGTTTTTTTTTTTTTTTTTTTAAATGACGTTGCCCTACTTGGGGACTTTTTCACCACACCCTGTCACATTTGTACATGTTATATACATATACATTTCTGAACTGTGTTGGGTTTATGGCTGACATGTAGGCCTATCCCTACTACATCAGACGTTTAGGCTGTTTCTGTGAGCCATGTACATGTTTTTGATTGATAATACTGTGTAAATTGTCTTCGTTGTTATTATGTAATTAATTAATTTGATTATGTTTGTAATTTGAATGTCCATTTAGTTTCTGTTTGTTTATATATTTGTATGTTTATTTGTTATATGTTTGTAAAGCAGGGTCCAGTGAAACAGAGACCGTGGTCGCAGTAGGACCTCCCCTGCCAAAAATAAAGCTTTAATAAAATGTTTCAAAAATATTACGGAATAGATAAAAGTACAAATAAAAGTAAATAACGTTGTTGTTGAATGCTTGCAGGCCGGGCCATGTGTGGCCCTGGGTGAGGGAGGAACATTCCAGAGCGATGTGTATTGGTCTGCTAAACACTTTCCTGCTGCAACAATTAAATTCAAACACCGACAGACAAAAAAATCCAACAACCTTCCATTTGCTTTGGACACCATCCATAACTAATAGATTGTGTAACGTGAGACACCTCTGATGTAATCGGACCGCTCAAACAATAAAGAGCGTTTCAAACGCTGGGCTGAGAGGGAGGAACAGGCATCTGGTTCCCACACTGCCTGGTACTGTTGCTAGGGAGATGGGCGGAGTTGTGTTGCTGGGGAGATGGGTGGAGTTGTGTGTGCCATGACTAAGGGATGTAACAGTTATGATAGGGGCCTTAACATGGTGAGCTGGTTTGGGGTCAATCATTTTAAATTCTAAGTACTCAACAGCTTATTTCAACTGACTCCAACCCTGGTTATAAGTCCTACAAGAGGCAGGTAAACAGAGGTAACCAGGGCTATGTGAGCAGAGGTAACCAGGTAAACATAACTATGTGAGCAGAGATAACCAGGTAAACATAACTATGTGGGCAGAGATAACCAGGTAACGATAACTATGTGAGCAGAGGTAACCAGGTAAACATAACTATGTGAGCAGAGGTAACCAGGTAAACATAACTATGTGGGCAGAGGTAATCAGGTGTATCTCACCTGTCGTGCCTCTCTCCAGGCCGGCTCCGTAGGCGGTGATGAGCCCGGCGTCTCCGCTCTGGCCCGGCTCCCCCACCCGGACCTGGAACGGGCTGCCGGGGATGTGGCTGCCGTTGAAACGCACGTCGATGGTGTGGAGGCCGTTCTCCCGCGGGATGAAACGGATCGCATACTTGTCTGGGTGGAGGGAGGAGGTCACATGATTAAATTACAATCAATGTACAAGTACCAGACTTAAATGGGGGGGGGGGTTCATGTTTCCATACTGTACAGTAGCTATCATAGACGGTACGTGACTGAAGACCAGACTGACACAGGCTAGAATGAGACAGAGAGACAGGGCAGAGGAGGGTGGTGGAGGTAGACATCGGAGGACAGGGGAGGCTGGTGGAGGTAGACATCGGAGGACAGGGGAGGGTGGTGGAGGTAGACATCGGAGGACAGGGGAGGCTAGTGGAGGTAGACATCGGAGGATGGGCTCATTGGCTCATGGAATGAAATGAGGAATATCTATCTATCTACAGCTTGTGTACCATTCCTCATTGGATTCCATGCATTACAATGAGTCTGTCGGATCCTCCCGATTTCTACCTCCCCCAGCCTCCACAGAGATGAGAGCTGGGTATTGGCGTAGCGTCCTCCCCCCAGTAACAGTGAACAGAGAGATCAGAACCTCTCGGGCCTAGGCCCCGCCCCCTCACCTAAGCCCCGCCCCCTCACCTTGCTCCAGCTCAGACACGGCACACTCCTCCAGCGCCCCAGACGGACTGTGGACTTTGGCGTCGATGGCACCCTGCGCCCCGTTCAGACGCACCGCAAAGGATGCTGGGTGGTTCACCTTGAGCCCTGACTCCTGAAGGCAGCGAATACAGTCAACGGTTAAAGCAACATGGCCCCGCCCACAGTCTCTACACACCAATCAGAGGTGGTGTCCCATGGAGAAAAGGTTAAAGCAGTCATTTTTTACTTTTTCACAAAAAAAACATTTAGAAAAAGCACAAATAATATGTCAGTGATTGATTGATTACCTGTGCTCACCTTGGGACCAGTTAAAGCTGAGAGAGGTAAACCTGAACCCTCAAAGGTAGGTAGGGTAGAGTACTATAGTTCAGTTCTATAGATCGAGGTTTAGGACAGGTACTACAAGGTATACTAGAGATTAAATGTACTAGACTGAACACCATAATAGATGTTTTCTACCAGACTAAACCCCAGGACAGACGTCCTCTACAGACTAAAATACAAGAATAGATATAGGTTCTATAGGTATAAAGGATGAGGGATCTTGCGGTCTTCCTCTCTCTGCTTTAGCCAGCCTCTGTGTGAGCTGGCGTGTGGTTCCTGTGAACAGCCTTTAAATGAAACACAAGAGAAACACCAGTCTTCCCACACGAGTTGGATGGATGTCCAGCAGCTAGTCAAAGCAAGGGAGGCTCGATATGAACAGGCCCCAAACCTCCTCAGTGTTTTTGATGACAGTGTTTGTATATGATCCAGTGGTGTTGTGTACAGTGAACTGAGGTTTTTGTAGATCTCACAGGACATCGTCCGAAGCATCAAGACTAAAACCGGTTTGTTCTTGACCAGACTGACCAGACTGTTTGTTTTTGACCAGACTAACACATGATCTGAACCTGAAATGTATCAGGAGGTCTGTTTCAACGTGCGCCTACAAGAGCAGAACTAGAAACAGACTTTTAATAGTTTTAAGGTGTGATATTGAGCCAAATTCGTCTATTCCAGAAAGCCCACAGGAATGACTGACGACTCCAAGCCCTGAACGTAGTTTCTGTGTGTTTATCACACGCTGGAGACCCGTTGTGGATCCAGACACCAGGAACAACCTGGCTTAATCTGGCCTCCGGAGGACAGGGTGATGGGTCAGTTAGCTTCAGGGAGGGGAGAGAGTTATCCCGTACACAGAGCTGGGGTTCTATCCAATGGGCCGCAGTGCCTTAAGACTAGGGTGTTTGATACACTTCCTTATTCCATTCTGTCTATTACAATGAGGCCAGGCTCTGATTTCTACCTCCACTGGTCAGCACAGAAACGGAGTATAAGAAGTCTCATTTTATGTTTTTATAAGATGTTGAAATGATTCAGAGATATTATGTCTTACATGGATCTTACTGTTGTGTTCCTTATTTATTGACTGTGATGGTCCTGTGTTTAACCATTTCTGATCAGCAATAAAGCATCAATTCAATTGAATTACGAAACTGGTTCGTCATGGAAGGAAATTAGGAGATCTGATTAACCCTAAAACTATGTCCCAAGCCATGCATTAATCTCTGACAATCACACAGCTGAGAAGGTGATGCCGGGAGGTTAAGTTAAGGGTTCAGGGTTGTGTAGTTTGCGAGACTTTCAGGGGAGGACAGGGTTCGGAGGTCAGGGGTCAGTGACAGAGGAGGCGGAGCCGCCTGGCCCAGAGGTTTGCTAGCTGCGGACACGGCCAACGCTCAGGTGTGGAGATGTTCCCTCGTGTCTCACCTGAAGACTGGTGACAGTGAGTCGACGGGCGTCGTCCGCGGGGGCGGAGACGGGCACCAGGTAGGGGCTGTCTGGGATGTGCTCCTCGTTGAACTTCACCGCCACCTCGTAGTCGCCTGGAGGCACGGACACAGACATCAAGAGAGGCACAGACACAGACGTGAGGAGAGGCACAGACACAGACATCAAGAGAGGCACAGACACAGACGTGAGGAGATGACAACAGTAATGGCCTGATGTCATGCATTAAGTCTATGGTGGTAGAGGTCCGGTCCCTACCAGGTTCCTGGGCCACATACGACACCCCACAGGACCCGTCCTTCCGGTCCTCAAAGGACAGCTCGGCCTTGCTGGGGCCCTCCACCGCGATAGACAGGCCCCCTGCCCCTGCCTCCCGCGTCCAGATGCTGAACTCGGCTGTGGAGGAACACACACACACGCACACACACACGCACACACACACGCACACACACACACACACGGTCATCAACATAATCTGTCAATGCAAGAGACCTGGATCAAATACATCATTTCAAATACTTGTTTTGAGTAACCTCAGGTACCGTGACCGGGTCCTCTGTGTGCTGTGGTACTCTGTGTACTCTGAGTGCTGTACCTGGTACTCCTGACTCCGCCTTCTCCAGCCCGGGCCCGCCAGCACGGACCTTGTGCGCGCCCCCCTCCCCCAGGGGTCCCACGGTGAACTGGAAGGGGCTGCCGGGGACGTGCTGACCGCGGTACTTCACGCTGACCGTGTGCACGCCCATCTCGCGGGGCACGAAGCGCACGCAGTAGGTGTTGTTACCCGCGGCAACCATCTCGGCCTTCTCCGACGCGCCCGAGGGACTGGTCACCTGGGCCATGACATCATGGATATCGATCTCTGAGAGAAGGAGAGAGGGAGAAGGAGAGAGGGAGAGAGAAAGCAGGGAGAGGGAGAGGAGGGGGGAGAGAGAGGGAGAGAGAGAGAGAGAGAAAGAGCAGAGAGAGGGTGAGATGATGGATTAAAACAAAGTTCAGAAGAGGAGGATGGTGCTGTAGCAGTGCTGTATGGAGCTCTAGGGAGAAACCGTAGCCTTATATAACCACACCATCATCATCATCAGCAGCAGCAGCAGCAGTAGCAGGGAGATAATGCATCACACAGCAGTGTGGCTGTTACGACACAGCACTGCAGAGGCAGGAGAGATAACCCCCGGCTGTTCTGGGATCTGGACTTCAGAATCACATCAGCTTATCATGTTTTTAACTCCTTCAGTGCCGAGACCATAAAGTCACACAATCTGTCAACAATCTAGAGCGCCAAAGGTGACTTTTATTCACTAAAAATAAATCATAAATGATTGATTACGCTTCATTTTGTATCAAAGCATTGTTGCTTGGGAAATACCACATAAAACACTTGGCACTCTAGGTGGTGAGTTTTCTGGGATTCTTTGGCAGTTTAGTGAGTTAAAAGCAGAAAATAAAACAACAGAAATTAAAGGCACAATCTGTAACTTCTATTTCAAGGTCACACGTGCTTGTCAGTGTGTGTAAACTGTTACGGTGGGTCCTGGCAAATGTAACTGCTGCCGTCTCATTCGCCGCCCCCCCCCCCCCAAACTCACAGACTGTGGCTTTAATTCGGCGTTGTTGCTTTAAGAGTCGGCTAAAAGTGGACTGAGCTTATTGTGGGTGCATGAGAGGGGGGCAGGTCAGGTGACCAAACACACCACTGGAGCGCCATGCTGCGGTCTGAGGGAGACGGAGGAGAGCATTCTGCCAACCTCGTAGTCCACATGCCCAGCGCTAACAACGCACCCTCCAGCCCACAGGGCCGCGCTAGGGGGGCGCCACCGATCCACAGGCCCTCCGCCCGGCCCAGAACCAGGCCAGAGAGCCCCGAAATCACCCTGGGTCGGCGGCCCCCCGACCCCCCGGGACCCCAGCTCCACCACAGGGAGCAACAGGAGCGGTAGGCGGGCCGGGCCTGAGACTGGACCTCCCTAGCGAGGGCCAGGAGGAACCACGTCACTATAGAGGGACAGGGGGGAGGGAGGGAGGGAGAGGGAAAGACGGAGCAACACGCAGGGACAGAGACGAGGGCAGGGAGGGACACACAGGGGACAGAGAAGGAAAGAAAAAGAGAGAAAGAACAAGTGAAGGCTGGGAAAAAAGGTCTGAATAAATACGGTAGTAGTATAACAGTACTGTAAAACCAAGAAGGAAAACAGCAGAGTAGGAAACAGGAAACATGTTTGGAAGATGAGCACCCCGAGAAACAGACAACAGGAAGAGGACAGCTGCAGAGAGACGGTAAACAAAATGGCTGCTTGTAAACTAAGCACTGTAATCGGGAGGACAGGGCAGGACAGGACAGGACGGGGGCCTGGAATGGAATTGGGAATGGCACGTGTGTTTGATACGGTTCCCTATTCCGTTCCATGGCTTACAATGAGCCCGTTCTCTCGTTTCAACCTAAGCCAGCCTCCCTTGTTGTGGCTGCGCTCCCTAGGAGAGCTGCAGTCAGAGACCTGGTGGGGGTGCTTGGAGAGCGTTGGTGTCTGTAGCCACACACACACACACACACACACACACACACAGCTGGTCTGTACTCTACAGGGAAATGACAGCACACTCCACATTCAAGTCTTGACACAATGTGTAATATGTTATGAAGAGTAGCGTGCCTTGCATTACTGTCCAGATGGTTCCCGTTAGAGAACAGCAACTTAGACTCCCGACCAGACCTAGTCCCTACTTAGTCCCTACTTAGTCTCTACTTAGTCCCTACTTAGTCTCTACTTAGTCTTTACTTAGTCCCTACTTAGTCTCTACTTAGTCTCTACCTAGTCTCTACTTAGTCTCTACTTAGTCTCTACCTAGTCTCTACTTAGTCTCTACTTAGTCTCTACTTAGTCTCTACTTAGTCCCTACTTAGTCTCTACTTAGTCCCTACTTAGTCCCTACTTAGTCTCTACTTAGTCTCTACCTAGTCTCTACCTAGTCTCTACTTAGTCTCTACTTAGTCCCTACTTAGTCTCTACCTAGTCTCTACTTAGTCTCTACCTAGTCTCTACCTAGTCTCTACCTAGTCTCTACTTAGTCTCTACTTAGTCTCTACTTAGTCCCTACTTAGTCCCTACTTAGTCTCTACTTAGTCTCTACTTAGTCTCTACTTAGTCTCTACCTAGTCTCTACCTAGTCTCTACCTAGTCTCTACCTAGTCTCTACCTAGTCTCTACCTAGTCTCTACCTAGTCTCTACTTAGTCTCTACTTAGTCTCTACTTAGTCTCTACTTAGTCTCTACTTAGTCTCTACTTAGTCTCTACTTAGTCTCTACTTAGTCTCTACTTAGTCTCTACTTAGTCTCTACTTAGTCTCTACTTAGTCCCTACTTAGTCTCTACTTAGTCTCTACCTAGTCTCTACTTAGTCTCTACTTAGTCTCTACTTAGTCCCTACTTAGTCTCTACTTAGTCTCTACTTAGTCTCTACTTAGTCTCTACTTAGTCCCTACTTAGTCTCTACTTAGTCCCTACTTAGTCCCTACTTAGTCTCTACTTAGTCCCTACTTAGTCCCTACTTAGTCTCTACTTAGTCTCTACTTAGTCTTTACTTAGTCCCTACTTAGTCTCTACTTAGTCTCTACCTAGTCTCTACTTAGTCTCTACCTAGTCTCTACCTAGTCTCTACCTAGTCTCTACTTAGTCTCTACTTAGTCTTTACTTAGTCCCTACTTAGTCTCTACTTAGTCTCTACCTAGTCTCTACTTAGTCTCTACTTAGTCTCTACCTAGTCTCTACTTAGTCTCTACTTAGTCTCTACTTAGTCTCTACTTAGTCCCTACTTAGTCTCTACTTAGTCTCTACCTAGTCTCTACCTAGTCTCTACTTAGTCTCTACCTAGTCTCTACCTAGTCTCTACTTAGTCTCTACTTAGTCTCTACTTAGTCCCTACTTAGTCTCTACTTAGTCTCTACTTAGTCTCTACTTAGTCTCTACTTAGTCCCTACTTAGTCCCTACTTAGTCCCTACTTAGTCTCTACTTAGTCTCTACTTAGTCTCTACTTAGTCTTTACTTAGTCTCTACCTAGTCTCTACTTAGTCTCTACTTAGTCCCTACTTAGTCCCTACTTAGTCTCTACCTAGTCTCTACTTAGTCCCTACTTAGTCTCTACTTAGTCTCTACTTAGTCTTTACTTAGTCTCTACCTAGTCTCTACTTAGTCTCTACTTAGTCTCTACCTAGTCCTACCTAGTCCCTACCTAGTCTCCTGATCAGCAACACACAGCTACACAGAGAGAAATTGTGTAACAAGGAAGGGAAATTGTCAATAATAAATCATATAGAACCTCAGACTAGACCAGCAACATTCCTCTCCCTGTCACCTGCCAGGCATATACCATTTCATCTTTATGACATTCTTACTGTGTTCACATCTGAAAATAACATTCCGACAGTAAGCCATCTCGCCAAACATCTAGGCTACACAACACACTGTCTGTACTACACACTGACTACAGTACAGCCCTGTGCCGTGGAGACAGGAAGTGGCTCCCTCCCAGACAGGATATGAGACAGATAGTGTGAGACACATCCATCAGACACCCTCCAGTCAGCTCCATCACTGGGGCCAGAGGGAGGGAGGGAGGGAGGGAGGGAGAGGGAGGGGGCAGGGGATACTGGGACTCTGAAACAATGGCAGGTATTGATAGTATTCACCTGGCTCTCCTGGAATGGGGATCACAGCCATAGAATGTAAAAAAAAAAAAACTTCAGTTATGCAGAGAACCCCACCCTGTCCACACACACACACACACACACACACACACACACACACACACACACACACACACACACACACACACTCTCTCTCTCTCTCTGTCTCTCTAAAGTCATCAACTCCTGGCCTAGTTCCCTAGATCTGAAACAACAGGATATTCAATTCCACCTGATCTATCAAAGGACAACATGGGACATCATCATATGATCTCTCTTATACCCACAATATCAGATTATGCTTTCAGATTTACACTTCTCCAGTGTATCGGGCATAGGGTGGAGGGCGTAGAGGATAGGGGATAGGGCTTGTTTCTGGACCAGGCCTGTGTTTCTGGTGCACACATGCCTGTAGGTTAATCATTCCTGTCGTCCAGGGCGAGCATGCCTGAGACCCAGAAACAAGGGAGCGGTGGGGGGGGGGGGGGTCTGGGAAACGGAGTTCAGTCTCAGGTTACAGCTCCATCACACCATGACAGCTTTTATATGCCACACAGACCAGAGGCCCTACAGGTGGCAGACGGCTCATATAGACGATATGATGATGTCTTCAGAGACCAGAGGCACATGAAAGAGCAGTGAGGCTAGGAGAACGTTCCTGGCTGTAAGTCATGTCCCCCTGGAGATATATATATATATATATATACATGTAGCCTTGTCCTTACCAAGAAGATTTAAAACGCATCACATCTAAAACAAAAACACCATAGTTCACCATAAGTAAAACTGTGAAGCTGAAAGCTCAACGACTTCTCCTCCTGTTCCTCGGCCGAAAGGTCACATTGATGACTTGACTTCATTCAGACATGAAGGTCACGTGGACACTAAACCTTTTGGAGGCGTTTGGCGATATTAAACGAGGTCATTGGGATTGGTCACGGACCCCTGGTTTCCTCTCACAAAAGCGTTCCCACGGAGCTCTTTGCTAACCTGGGATCTTAAGGTTGAGGTCGCAGACGCTCCCCACGGCGGCGATGGAGGCCGCCTTCTGACGGCGCGTGATGCTCTCCCTGATACGGCCCTCACCAGTCACCTTCACTGTGAACGGACTTCCTGTGGACAGACGGACAGAGACGAGAACATGATCATCAGACAAACAGAGGGATGGATGGATGGACAGACAGACAGAGAACAGACAGACAGACAGACAGACAATCAGGCATATAGGGAATAGTGAATGTGTAATAAAATGTGTATAGTTTATTTAATCTGTTTCCCTATCCAGATTGGAAACTTCCTATTCTCAAACCCGGTCCCACCTAGAACCCAGTCCACCCCTAGAACCCAGACCCCCCCTAGAACCCAGTCCCCCCCCCCCCCCCCTAGAACCCAGTCCCCCCCTAGAACCCAGTCCCTCCCCTAGAACCCAGTCCCCCCCCCTAGAACCCAGTCCCTCCCCTAGAACCCAGTCCCCCCCTAGAACCCAGTCCCCCCCTAGAACCCAGCCCCCCCCCCTAGAACCCAGCCCCCCCCCCTAGAACCCAGTCCCCCCCTAGAACCCAGACCCCCAATTCCCTCCACTGCCTTCACAGTGGTGCGGGTGTGATGTCGTACCTGGCACGTGTTCCTCAGCGAACCTGACAGAGACGATGTAGGAGCCGGGCTCAGTGGGACAGTAGGAGACGCCGCAGGTCCCGTCCTCCTGGTCCTCCGTCTGGATGTCCACCTTGCTGGGCCCCTCCACGGCCAGGGCCAGGCCCCCGTAGCCTGGGGACAACAGTCAGTTATAGCGCAGCTCCACAATGACATATTACTATGTAAAGCCATTTAGCAGACGCTGTCATCCAAAGCGACGTGCGATAAGTACGTTTGTCTAAAGTAAGTGAAGCAACCGTACATCAGTCATTGTATGTAAAATATTTGATAAGAACAAGTGCCATCAGCAATCACAGTGCTAGAGAAAGGAAGAAACTTTTTTTCTTTTTTTTTTCTTTTTTTAAAGTTCAGATAATGTAGGGTGTTAGGGGGTGGATCGGTCTGAACAGGGTGTCAGAAGACAGTATCATCACAAAGCACTTAACAGTGACACGAACCTAAGCCTCTAGAACGTCAGCCTATCCTCACATGACGTTTGTCACATTTCCCGGCCTTTTTTTTTTAATTCTGTCGTCGAAGATGTCCGTAAACAGGAAACGGGAGCCCTGCAGCTGTGTACGATGATGTCATAACGCAGCATAACGCGAGTCCACCTTTAAATGGTTAAAGCATCGGTGACAGGAAACCCTGGCTTCACACAGCAGGACCGGGTGAAGGAATGGAATCATACTGTAACCATAGCACCTCGTCAAAAAGACCTGGACTAACAAGAGAGCTAATTAAAGAACAGGACTGTGGGCTTCACCAGAAGTAGAGTGTTTTGGGTTTCCCGTACATACACAGACCGTGGTTCCCATTAAGTCTATTTCGGTCCCCCATATCCACCCTTAGGTCACTTCTCAGGGCTTGGGCGGGGGCCATCACCATCCTACCTAATTACGCTGATTCCAGAGCATAAAAAAAACTGTGTTAAATGAACCATAAAAGAGCCCTGGCGCTTTGGCAAACGCTCATCATTTCTCACTTACGCACGTAAGCACTCCAATTACCGGAACTAGGAGGTGAGAACAGAACAGGTCAGAACTATGTGGCGCCGTCCCAATAGAGGGAAGAGGGGGTGGGGGGAATGAGAGCAGCTCGCCGCTCTCGCCAGCATCAGTCAACTAGCTGGTTTCCATCTGGGGATCCACTACATCTTATGACGCAGTTTAATAAGACTGCCAAACATGCCTACGTCATCCCCACCCACATACTTACAACATTAATAGATCGATCCTAATTTAAAGAAGTATATTAAGTTATTAACTCCCGCCTAGGCCTCACAAACTAGGGTAAGACTCCACTCCGAAAGCAAAACACTTACTTTGGTAAAACAAGGGTTAAACGAGAAAGAGAAAGAAAGAGAGAGACAATGGCCTGTTGTTGATGGAGGAGTTAGATCCATAAAGCATCGTCACTCACGGCTGTAAACGATGTATGTGAACCATTTGATTAGAAAAGAAAAAAAGAAAAGAAGAAGAGAGAATTAGAGACTACAATGTCCTCACCTGCTTCCCTGGTGTCTACCAGGAAGTGTGCCATGTCGAAGGTGGTCCCCTCCGCCAGACCGGCTCCGTAGGCCTTCACCTTGCTGGCGTCTCCGATCTCAGACTGGACCACCATGATGGTGATGGGGCTGTTGGCAACATGGCGGCCGTTCTTCTTTATGCTCACCAGATGCTCCCCGACCTCTCTGGGGATGAAGGAAATACCTGAGGGAGAGAGAGGGAGAGGGGGGTGTGTGTGAGAGAGAGGAAAAAGAATGGGAGAGGGGGGGACAGAGAGGGGGGGGGGGGGGTAGTAAGAGGGATGGACAGTTAGAGAGACAGTTAGACGCCTCAAAAAACCTTCCCTCTACATAGCTGCGTACACACGAAACAGATACAGCCCTGTACAATCAACCCTATTCACGAGGGCCACGCCAATAAAGCCAAACGCACAGCGGGACGAGCGCGGCCGGATCTGTTCAGACAGGCCCGTGTGAAGGCAAACAAACCCCGCCCTCTCACTCCGCCGACTAGCGAGTCCTCAACAAGTTCTCACCCACTCAGGCCCATAAATCGGTGGCAAGGGGAATCAATTAATCTACCAACATTTTATTTGTAGAGCGAGTTTTCACAGATCGACGTTTTTTTACCCACATAATATGCTCGACAGAAACCGCAGCAAAAAACAGCCTTGAGCAAGCTAGTGAGGGGTGGGGAGTCACCCCCAAGCTAGTGAGGGGTGGGGAGTCAACCCCAAGCTAGTGAGGGGTGGGGAGTCCACCCCAAGCTAGGGCGAGTGGTGGGGAGTCACCCCCAAAGTAGACTCTTTGGAGACTGGTGAGTCGGACCCGACTCTCACGACTCTCTCTCTAAATTCCACTGATAATTCATGTCTGAGGCGACAAGATGTTGTTAGAGAACGGCAGTATTCTCCCACAATGCATCACTAGCCCGGTCAAACAGTTACGCAATCGATGAATCCACTCACCGCAGAGCGAGTTTCATAGATATTAGATAACTTTTTTTTTTTTGGTGGGCTTGCTTCTTCAACATACTTATTATTAGGTTCTGACTAAATATCTATCTATCTATGACCTTCTATCTTTCCAACCTTATATCTATCTAACCTTTCAACTAGCGAACATCATCCATTCTTCCTGTCACCTGACACTACAGCTTCACTCAGCATAACCCATAACATACTGATTAACCTCTTCATTGTTTTGATCGTTCTATACATAGAGGTAGGAGGTTAATCAGTATGGGCATGAGTACAATAGTTGGAAGGTACAATCGCTGGAATGTTCCGCCCCAAACCGCCGCTTAACAAAGACCTTCAGTGTGCCATTCCAATACAACAGGAATGCTCAGGTGAGTTTGTGGTGAGACATTCAGAACACATGATGGATATCCCACTTCTGTTTATCTGCATTTCTGAAGAAATGCCTTGTATACAAAACGGTACACCAGCACCACGCTACATACGTGACATGTCAACTTAATGTCACCATGTCTGAGGAATTCCTAATTAACTATGGCCTTCAGGGGGTCATTCCAAAACAACAGGAATGTTAATAAGTTAGTTTCTATGAGACCTGTTTAGTGAAGACATGACAGCTGATGTGTTCAATCAGTTAGGAGTTGTGAAAGGTGAGCACATACTGTACATCTGAGGTTAGCATCCATGTGGCTGAATGATGCCCAAATTTGGACAAAACTATGGTGAAAGGTGAGCGTCATACTGATTATGAATCAACCCCCCAGAACCACCTCTCTCCCCAGTCTCACGTCCCTTCCCACCTCCCTCCCCAGTCTCCAGCCACCCAGTCCCCCCCCGCCCCCCAGTCTCCAGCCGCCCAGTCCCCCCCCCCCCACCCCAGCCTCTCCCCAGTCTCACGTCCCTTCCCTCCTCTCTCCCCAGTCTCCAGCCCCCCAGTCTCTCCCCAGTCCTCCCCCCCCCCCCCCCCCCGAGTCTCTCCCTAACCCTAACCCCCCCAGTCTCTCCCCAGCCTACCTATGTGGTTGTTGGGTTGTCTCTTGAGCAGGCAGGGCTCGTCGCGGCCGGAGGGGGCGGTGATGCTGGCGGTCAGCAGACTCAGGTCCGGCTCGTTGATGTCCAGGGAGAAGTCTGCAGCCGAGCCCAGCTTCACCTGGGACCGCCGCCTGCTGTCCTCTGAGACCAGACACACAACGGTGGAGTCAGAACATATACCTATCTATCCATCCATTCATTCATCCTTCCATCCATCTTCTGCATACACTCACATGGAGCTGGGCGAGGTCGCACCTAGACACTGGTCTTGGGTCAGTATTGCATCTCCCACCCTCTCTCTCTCTCTCTCTCTTTCACTCACACCCACACACCCACACACACCACCATACACAGTCGGAGGACTTCCTTCTTACAGACATCAACAACAACAACAGAATCCAAAATCTGCCGTCTATCAACACTGTTCAAAGGACTATCATCATCATCATCATCATCATCATCAGGTCATGGGGAATCATTGGGTCGTACCTGTGATGCGGGCGGTGAAGGGGCTCCCAGCGATGTGTTTGTTGTTATAGCGGACCAGGACTTTGTAGTCTCCCGGCAGGGTGGGCAGGTATGTGACTGTACAGGTGCCGTCTTTGTTGTCGACACAGCTGATCTCTGCCTTGGACGGGCCCTCGATGGCCAGGTCCAAACCACCTGACACAACAGAGGAGAGGAGAATGAAAATAATAGATATTTAGTGTCGGTCGCTCAATGGGAAATCTGCATTTATTTGGTGCTGCAGTACCCGACACACACACACACACACACACACACACCTTCTGCGGCGTCCTCGGTGAAGATGGTGAAGGTGGTGGTCTTGTTGGCGATGCCGTAGACCAGACCCGGGCCGTACGCAGTCACGTTCGGGCTGTTAGCGTTGTTGACGTAGAACTGCAGAGGGCTCTCTACACAAACAACAACAACATATCAACATTAATAACCTGTTTGAACACACAGCAGCATCTGTGTCATACAGGAGACATTCTCCTGTGACCATGGAACCACTGCACAGGACACGCGTGGTGAGTACATGTTGTACAGGACACACGTGGTGGTGAGTACATGTTGCTTGAACCAGTAGACCAGCACTACAGCAGGTACCAAAGCTGTGTTCTGGAAAACCTTGTTAGTGCGTAGGTGAAGTTGTGGGTGGTGGTGCTCATTGTTCATTTTGTGGTGTTGACAAGCGATAACCTCTCATTTAAAACATAGTTTAAGAACATTATCTTCAACACTGAATGTGATTGTAATTTGGCCAGTCCTAGATGAAGATGATTTGGCCGGGGCGCTTGGTGTCGTAACGCACTAAGCGTCGACCATGTATCCGCAGGGTTCCCGGGTCGATTCCGGCCACAGACATATCCTGCATGTCATCCCCTCTCTCTCTCCCCCCCATCCTTCCTGTCAAATCTCTACTGTCTCTATCACAATAAAAAGAAAAAAATATGAGTGGGACTGCCCCACTCAGAAAAAAATAACTTAATAACTTAACTAACTGAAAAAAAAAAATGAAAAAAAAAAGAAGATGATGATTTGGCCAGTCCCAAGACGAACAAAACGCAGTTTATACTCAAGAACACAGGGAAGCTATGGTAGCCATGGCGACGCAACCGCATACGGTAAACATACAGTAAACACCACAGCAGAGCCCAGTGATTGGTGCCTAAACAACAATAGACAAAGAAGCCCAACCCAAAGCCTTTCACAAGGACCACAGTGGGCAGTCCTGGGGACAGGATATCCACATACATAATTACATGACTTTCATCATTCATCCAGGAGGAAATGACAGAGCAGGAGTCCTGAGGAGGCTAGCAAGGAAGGGTGCGGCGGTACAAGGCTGTGTGTTCACACACACACACACACACACACACACACACACCAGGGTATATACAGGAATCTTGAGGTTAATTTCAATACCTTTCTAAGACTTTTTAAAGACCGTGTCAATATTTTTCCAGACCTCACCGCCACTTCGAGCTGTAACCGTTTACATCAGTGAGACCTTTAACTTAACAGTTTTAGTTTGCAATAGACTAGACCACTGTCATACAACAGAATTTCCGGTTCATCTTTGTTTTTTAATAAAACTAATACATTCACAAACTTTTACTAAATGTTTTTAGGACTCAAACTCTTTGGACAGAGTCTAATTCAGAAAAATACCAACAAAATTCAAGACCTCATAAAATCGGGATAAGACTTTTTAATACTTATTAAGGGTCTTGATTTTCCCAAAATTGATTTATCAACTTTTAATACTTTTCAAGACACCACTTTCCCTGACACACACACACACACACACACACACACACACACACACACACACACCCACCCCTGGTAACTGTGAAACGCCAGCTCCCTCAGACAAGCGTGGACAGGAGGAGAGAGGAGAGGCAAAAAAACGAGTCTTGGTCCACAGTACCACTCCTAGTGTCCCTGTGGTGGGAGAGTTGTGCAGTACATTCTCCTGCAGTGATGTCATCCAGGAGTTGTCTTTCACCACCTCATATAAATCACCAGCCTCCACAGGGGGGGTTTCCTCTCCTGTGTTCTTAAACAACATCTATCTCCTCTGTTCAACTCTCACATCAACTAATCCTCCCTGACACGCACATACACGTGCACGCACACACACACGCAAGCACACGGACACACACGCGCGCGCACACACACACACACGCGCGCGCACACACGCACACGCACACGCCCACAAAACTCATCTCATGGTATGACTTCAATGTACAAAAATGCTGACAGGAAATTCATCATCCTGTACTTTCTGCGCAGGAGAAAGACCTTGTTTTCTGCACCAGTTAGCTAACACCTGAGACTGAGGGGGAGAGGGAGGGGGATGGAGGAATGAGGGAGGGAGGGAGGGAGGTGAAGGAATGAGAGTGAGAGGGAGTGTTGGTTTCGTCTGAGCGCTGACCTGGTATGTGTGTTCCGTTGAACTTGATGTGCATCTCGTGGAGGCCAGCCTCGGTGGGGGCGAACTTAACCGTGACCGTCCCGTCCTTGTTGTCGATGATCTCTGGCTGGGCCGTCTTCCCTGACGGCATGTGTACCTCACCTAGGGGGTCAAGAGAGGGGTCGCTTAGAACCTTCGGTGTTGTCGGAACCTCTCCCCTTTGCGTCATCCGTCATGTGATTAAAGGCTTTCATTCCGATTGGTCTACGGAATGAAACTGAAAACCGGCGTCCTCTCTGAAGCCCTGCCAACGTGATGACATACCTACTTCCGCAGAACAGGACCAGACAGTGTTTATGTTCTTTTATGGTAATGAAACCTCATGTTTTAGGTCAATGCAGGAAGTGACTTGGGTGGTCAACCTCTCTCTCTCTGCAGCAGATGGATTACCTCTACCCTAAGTTTCTCTCTCTTCCTCATTCCTCTCACTGTGTCTGTCTCACTCTGTCTCTCTCACCTGTGATCTCTCCCTTCCTGAAGGCGAAGGGGATGACCATATCGAAGGGTCTGAAGCCTGTCCCGTTCATGCTGTTGAGGGGATTATACGACCCATCTGTCACCTGTACAGGACATGAGAGGGAGGGGAGAGGGGGGGGGGGGGACAGACGGTCCAATGAGTCACAGATTATCACGGTATCTCTGTCACTTGATTCTCTATTCTAGTATTCATTCTAGTGTGGGTACTGTAGTTCATTGTCTAGTCTAGTGTGGGTACTGTAGTTCATTAGGGAACGAGAGGAGCTGTGGTGAGGTAGAGAGAGAGTAGGGGGGATCAGATAGTCGAACGATTCAGCCACAGCAGTGTCGTGCCTCTTGCAGATGAAGGAGGGAGGGATGCATTGAAGGAGGAAGGAGGGAGAGAGAGAGAGAGAGAGAGAGAATGGTAAATCAGCCACACCACCACACCTGGAAAAGCAAGGAGTCTCCAGAACCCTGGGGAGGGAGGAAGAGGAACCTAAATACCCGTAACCGTGGTAATGTGGAGTAAAGCACATGGGCTGGAAACAAGGGAGAGGAGATCAAAGAGGAGGAGGAGGAGGAGGAGGAGGAGGAGCACATTTGGAAAGATGCCCTCCAATAGTCAGACTTACAGTGCTATACATGCGTGAGTGAGACAGGTCTGGCATAGGAAACTAACCTTCCAGTGGTAACAGACGTAATCTATCTAACTATCTATAGCATCTATCTATCCATTCATCCATCCATCCATCCATCTAACTAGCTCTACCAGCCTGTCCTTTATCTACACAGTATCTATCCAGGTTGTCACAGAGCCGGTCCCACGCCCGCCTGGTGTGGTGGGAACCAGAGACCAGACCACAGGTTTTCCACTGTCTATTGTCCTGGGGTAACTGGGGTTGGCAGGACGCCAACAGAGGGGGCCTCTAGGCCTTTCATGGAGACCAGATAACTCAACGGGACATGCCACTGGAATGGACTTGTTTTTCCCAAAACGCCACTCACGTAAACTAAACTGTACTACCTTCGCGAAGGTCTTTGTTCCACTTTTAAGGCCGTTTCATGGAACGATGTACAGTAAGGCATCTCGAGTGGATTCGTGGGCCAAACTAACACCATTATGTAAATGCTACAGTACTTAAATGTACAGTCACAAAGGGCAAAGATACCAATGCTTTAGTCACTGAGGGGTGAAAGCCACAGTGGAGATTCAAGGGGGGGAAGGGGGTGTTTGTGAACAAGCCGTTAGGAGACAGCAGCCATTTCCTGGAAATATGAATGGAGAGAAAACGGAGTGAGTCATTACTGACGGAGGTCAGGCCAGGCCAGGAGAGAGGTGGGGGGGTGTGAGTGGGAGCGAGAGAGAGACAAAGAAATTGAGAGGACAAAGGGAGACAAGAGATGGAGGTAGAGGTCTGTGTGTGTGTGTGTGTGTGTGTGTGTACCCAGGGCTGGAAGCCCCCTCCAGGGGCTGCAGCCTGCTGCTGCTGAGCTGACTGCTGCTGCATCATCAGTGGAGCCTCCTCAGTAGCCTGAGGGGTCACAATGGAGGTCAATCTTCAACACACACATAGTCACGAACAATACGCGCACGCACACGCACACGCACACGCACACGCGCACACACACACACACACACACACACACAGAGGCCGTGTCTCACCATGACTCTGAAGGGGCTCTTGGGGACGTTCTCCCCGCCGAAGCGGACGTAGATGACGTAGCTCCCGGGGTCGGGGGCCGTATAGAAGATGTCAAAGGTGCCGTCGTCGTTCTCGATGACCTCCGCCTCCACCTCCGTACCGTCCGGGGTAACCACCACGCACGTCACCTTCCCCTTCCCGGCGGTCTTAGCGTTGACCACGAAGCCCACTTCCTGTCCGATGGCGATGGTGGGGCCGATGCCTGGGCCTGGGGAGGGGGGAGGAGGAGGGAGGGGGGAGGAGGATGGAGGGGGGAGGAGGAGGAGGGGGGAGGATAGAGGTGAGGGGGTGAGGTGATGAAGAGGAGGGCATAGAAGACATGCTCAGAACGGCTGCTCAGGGTGCGGCATTCAAGTTGCTAGTGCTGCTCCAATCACAGGCTACGGTTCTGTGACAGACCCTCCTACTTTCCCATCATGCTCCATCAGTTCCTGGACAACAACGGAAGTAAGTTCCTAACCCTCACCTGTAACGGTGCACTTGGTAGCGTCCCCGGTGGCCGTGGCCCTGACCCGGTAGGGTGACATGGGGATCTCGTCTCCTCCGTACTTGATGACGATGGTGTAGCGCCCCACCTTGTCCGGCACATAAGACACCTTGTAGGTCCCATCCTGGTTGTCATGGATACTGGTCTTCTTGGTCTTCCCATCCTGGTCCTGGGAGAAAAGAGAAAATATATGTTTCAGGTTATGAGACGTATATTACATAATCAACTACATACATTACCACATAGATGTTACATTATCACATAGAAGTTACATTACCACATAGATGTTACATTACTACATACATTAGCACAGATGATCCATCTCTGTGTTTCATTAATCCTGTACATTTGTTTCTGTAACTTTTCCACGCACGGCCAAGACCGTCACCCCAGGCTAACTGAACACAATGACTGAGAGCAGTGGAGACCTCAGCACAGCACCACTGCCAAGGGAGGGGTGTGTGTGAGAGGGGGAGGAATCTATACATATGTGTGTGTGTGTATGTGTGTGTATGTATGTATGTATGTATGTATGTATGTATGTATGTATGTATGTATGTGTGTGTGTGTGTGCGCGTACGCGCACGTCTTGAGAGATCCCCAGTTGAAAACTGAGCTCATCCTCCAAGAGGAGCTTTAACACTCCATCTGGCCAGTTTACAAGGCAGCGCCGTGGACGTCCATCCATTACTAGCCTGCGGAGCACCAGGGTGAGGGGAGAGGACAAGGCTCATCTGGTCTCCCAGGGAGATTAATCGATCACAGATACCTAGATGAGAGAGGTCGCCGGTGACCATCTATCTGTCTCAGGCGTGCTCATCTGGTCTGAGGACATTCACTTGGCTCAAGGAAGGAGAGAGTGTACTGGACAGTCAACAGCAGTGTGTGTGTGTGTGTGTGTGTGTGTGTGTGTGTGTGTGTGTACATGAGGGTGTGTGTGTGTGAGTCTCTATCGATTATTGCATTGAATGTGTGAGCTGGCCAGGCACAGAACCACCCCTGGTCAGCATCATCCCATCAGCTGACTGACTGGTTCACAGTGTCCCCAGGAGGGTTCTAGAATCCCCGTTCAAAATGGCTGCCAAGACCCGGAGCCTTGCGACATCACACTGACAGACGGAGCTTTTGCAAGCTTCTTCTTGTACCACGGTTCCACTGTCTGTGGCTCAGTGGGTCAGACGTTGGGTCTGGTAATGTGTTCTAGATGGTTCTATTAACAAGTTCTACATGGTTGTTGCACGGCTGTCCAAAGTCTCTTTGGACAGAAGCATCTGCTTTAAGGCAATATGATTGTGAAGATAACCAAGCTAATCAAGTCTACAGTAAACACACTGATGTAGCGCCCCTCGTGGTGTGAATTGGTATAGCACCTCCCTTTGGGCCAATCAGTGTCATTTTGTAAACGCCTGATCTCAACGGCAAGTGTCATAAAAAGTCTCCCAGTGGTGTCTGAGATATCACGTGTGATACGCAAACATATGAACATACAGTATGAATGAACATACAATATCCATAGTCCCACCCTCATTGCGGGGGACATTTCTTCGGCGTATGGGTTGTTTCCTCTCCACTCCACCAGGCTCGTCAGCAGACCTCTCCCCCGGCTGCTGCCGAACACCAGCCCGGGTGAGGGGCCCTGGTTGGCAAACTTTGTTTCGCTTCTTGCCTTTAGCAGTCATTAGCTACTTACGGGGGGGCACCACGAGAAGGTGTTTGCCACGCCACATCAACACACACGGATGCTGAATGCTCTCTATTCGCTTGGTGATTCACAGTTCGCACAAGGTTTTTCACTTGTTGTGAACTTAGAGTTCACTAGCTTCAGAGTCCCCTATTCACAATTCATTGAACTAAAGTCCTGAGGAAAGCAGTTAAATAAGACGTGTCGTCTACTCACAGTGATGAGCACGGCCAGCTGCCCCTCGCCGGCGTCCTTGGCGTCGATGGTGAACTCGACGGGCAGACTGGCGGGCACACCTGAGGTCAGCCCTGGCCCGGTGGCACGCACCTTACTGGCGTCGTGGGTGGGCAGGACGCGGAACTTGATGGGGCTGGAAGAGGAGAACAGAATAGGACGTTACACCAGGTGTCATGAGGAGGAAATTCTATCGCGATTTGCGAGGTACCGTAATCTACTGTAACAAGCCGATGCTAATTAGCTAGCTCTGTTTTCAACATGTTAAGGACATTGTAGAGGTATAGGGTTTCAACTAGGGTTGGGTACCGAAAATCGGTACCGGTATATACCGGTTACTTTACATTCGGTATCTACCGTACCGAATTGCAAAGGAGATTTCGGTACCTCATTTCGGTACTTTTCTATCTCGCCCCCTGGTGTCCGGTGTCATGCAACAGTCAACTGGTGACTCGTGACGTCACATCGCCTGTTAAATTTCCACTCAGTGCGTGTCGTGGTAGTGAGCTGAGCAGTTGTGTTACGAGTTAAGAAGAGTGAGTGAAAGCATATATACTAAATTATTATATTATCTGAAGTGTATTATTATTATTATTATTATTATCATCATCATATTATCGAATTTCACTAGCTAGCCTAGCTACGAGGTCACCGAGAATGCCGACGGCCCTAGTAATGAAGCGTTCTAAAGTGTGGCTGCATTTCACCCGACTCGACGAAAACAACGCGAAGTTTGTAGGAAAGGTAAGTTTGGAGTCAAAATGCTTAAAATCATTCGCGTGTGAAGCAGGGAACACATCTAACTTGATGAAACACCTGGCAACGCACGGGATACATTTAAGGGTAGGAGGGTGCACCGTGTTTGACAGCTTGCGCAACCCGAATGTAAAGTAACCGGTATATACCTGTACCGATTTTCGGTACCCAACCCTACTTGAAAGTGCACCTGAAAAATCAATCGTCATGTCATCATGGACCAGAGAGGGGGAGGGGAGTAGTAGTAGCTGAGCGGCAACAGAGTTTGGATTTTGACGAGGTGGAGGGCTCCAGTTCATCAGAGTTATATTTCCTCTTGGTCTTCTTGGTTCTGGGGGCTATGCAGGCCTCTTCACTAGATCCCTTTTCTAAGAATATTCTGATGTCCTTGAGGGGCCGCCGAACAAGTGTGTACTCGTATTCGACATCAGTACCAACGATAGGCACCCCCAGCTTAATGGAATCCCCAAGGCTCAGGAGTTTTATTTTCATTTATTTTAATTTGAGTGTATATTTAACTAATATATATTGTGCCTCAGCAATAAAAAAGTGAAAAGCTGGTTAATGTTGTCGACCGTGTTATATATATATATATATATATATATATATATATATATATATATATATGTCATTTTTAAAAATCAAAAGTACCGAATTAAGTACCGTTTCGGTACCGGTACCGTTTTTAAAGTATCGGTTAGGTACCGGTACCGGATAAAACCCAAACGATACCCAACCCTAGTTTCAACATGTTAAGGACACTGTACAGGTATAGGCGTGTCACAGGTGAACAGGTGAGTAGTGTTGTTGTTTTTTACCTGCGGGGGATCTCCTCGTCAGCGTACTTGGCCACTACAGAGTAGGGACCCTCCAATGACGGGGTGTAGGCCACCGTGTGGGTCCCGTCCCCGTTGTCTGTCACCTCGACAGGCTCAGCCACACCTGAGAGGAGAGGACGACATGTTCCTCAGGATGGACAAGAGATAGCATAGGTGGACGTCCTAGCTACTAAAAGAAAGCTACTGTACAGCAACAATCAATAAACTACTATAACTATCAATAAACTACTATAACTATCAATAAACTACTATAACTATTAATAAACTGCTATAACTATCAATAAACTGCTATAACTATCAATAAGCCGCTATAACTATCAATAAGCCGCTATAACTATCAATAAACGGCTATAACTATCAATAATCTACTATAACTATCAATAAACTGCTATAACTATCAATAAGCTACTATAACTATCAATAATGCATCTTTCTAAGAAGATTTTCTATTCTGACTGTTCTATAGTATCTGTCTATGAAGTTGTCATTGATAGTTGGTTGGTGATTGACTCCCGATGGTCCTCACCTTTGGGTGCCATGACGGCGACAGAGAGGGGGGCGACCCCGGCCTTGGTGCAGTCCACCGTGAAGGTCTGGGGGACGTTAGCCCTGACCCCTGACCCCACGCCCGGCCCTGAGATCTTCACCTTACTGGCATCAACCACATCCGTCACCGGAACCTTGAATGGACTACCTAGATGGGGGGAGGTAGAGAGGGGAGAGTTGGGGGCGGTAGGGAGTATGGGGGGAGGTAGGGGAGGTAGAGAGGAGGGCGGAGGGGGAGGTAGGGAGTAGGGGGGAGGGAGGTAGAGAGGAGGGAGGAGGGGGAGTTGGGGGAGGTAGGGAGTATGGGGGGAGGTAGGGGAGGTAGAGAGGAGGCCGGAGGGGGAGGTAGGGAGTAGGGGGGAGGGAGGTAGAGAGGAAAGGAAAGAAACACAGGCAGGGTAAGTAGTTAGGGGACAAAAGGAAGGAAGGGGCAGAGGGGGAATAAAGGAATGGATCAAGAGAAAAGGATATAAAGAGACACGGGAAGGAGACAAAGGAAGGAGACATGACACAGTCAGTCAGACATTGAGCCATGAACAGTACAACCAACACGTATGTATGTTCTGCTACGTTCCCCTGGACTGACTGTAGGACTGACACACGACCCTCCCTGGGACCCTGTCTGCAGCCCACTGAAATACGAGTCTATCAAGCCCCGTATGTGTGATTTAGTAGGACCAGCAACTGAGACCTGAGAGACCTGCACACGCTACTACGAGATGTGTGGTCTTGGAGTGCCTGCACTGCGGGGAGACAAATGCTTAGTAGAACATTCCGGAGATATGGAGAATTCATTAGTTACAAAAGGCAGGTCTCCAGACGTAGCATCTCGGAGCAACGTAAACACAGAGTCGACCAGAGGAACAGCTGCCTGAGAGAGAACAGCTTAGAAAGGCCGCATGCTGAGACTTCCTCCAGGAGGGTCGATAAAACAACAACTATGACCACACATGAGACAAGTAGGGTATGGTAGAGTAGAGTAGAGGAGAGTAGAGTATGGTAGAGGAGAGGAGAGTAGAGTAGAGTAGAGTAGGGTAGAGTAGAGTAAAGCAGGGTAGAGTAGAGTAGAGTAGAGTAGAGTAAAGCAGGGTAGAGTAGAGTAGGGCAGTGTTTCTCAACCCTCTCCTCGGGGCGCCCCGAGGAGAGGGTTGAGAAACACTGGAGTAGGGTATGGTAGAGTAGAGTAGGGTATTGTAGAGTAGGGTAGAGTAGGGTATAGAGGAAAGTAGAGTAGGGTATGGTAGAGTAGAGTACAGTAGAGTTGAGTAGAGTAAGGTAGAGTGGAGAGTAGAGTAGGGTATGGTAGAGTATAGTAGAGTAGGGTAGAGGAGAGGAGAGTAGAGGAGAGGAGAGCAGAGTAAAGTATGGTAGAGTAGGGTATTGTAGGGTAGAGGAGAGTAGAGCACAGTAGGGTAGAGGAGAGTAGAGTACAGTAGGGTAGAGTAGAGTAGAGTAGGGTAGAGGAGAGTAGAGCACAGTAGGGTAGAGGAGAGTAGAGCACAGTAGGGTAGAGGAGAGTATGGTGGAGAGTAGGGTAGAGTAGAGTACAGTAGAGTAGAACAGAGCATAGTGGTTTATTTACCAGGGATGTGCTTCCCTCCGTAGGTGATGTTGACGTCGTAGAGGCCTGGTACGAAGGGGATGTACTCTACGCTGCAGCTGCCATCTTTGTTGTCTTTGCAGGACATCTTGGACTCTGACGGCCCCTCCACCGTGATGCCCAGCCCACCGATGCCAGCCCCTCTGTGGCCACACACAACCAGTCATATCAACTAAACAACACTCTACGTTGGTTTAAACACAACCATTCACGGTCAACTCAGCAGTCTGCAATGGTTTAAAACCCTGGTCTGACCGGATGTGAACCAGGAACGGCGGTACCAGATCTGTTCTTGAAGGTTCTATTCAATTAAATTCTATTCAACACAACTTTATTAATCCCCTCAGGGGACATTAAGAAGACATTGAAGGTTCCCAAATAGGTACAATGTATCGTCCACATGAAACACATCAGGGAAAGACATTTCTATTCCATAATGGAAGATAAAGATCGACATTATTGAGATGTGATTGACAGCCCATAGGTGCTAGCTGTGCCTGGTGAGGACGGATCAGAAGCTATACTGTGGCGGCCATGTTGTACCTGGTGATGATGGAGAAGTTGTTGGGCTGCTCCGTCAGAGCCTGCTGGAGGCCAGGGCCCTGGGCCAGGACCCGGGCCGGGTCACAGCCTTCCACTACCCCGACTTTGAAGGGGCTCTTGGGCACGGGGGACTCGTCGTACAGCACCTCCACGCTGTGGACACCTGGTTCCCCAAGACACACACGCACGGACACACACACGGACACACACGCACGGACACACACGCACGGACACGCATGGACACACGCACGGACACACACACACGGACACACACGCACGGACACATACGCACACAAGAGTGTGAAAATAAAATGACGTCCAAACGCAGCATATCAAATTGTACGGTACATGTTTTCTTACTGCAAAAGAAGAATCATATGTTTTAGTTATCTGTAAGTGTCTAGATTGGGACGTAAGGCCTCAGAGTTCACCAGGTCAGCTGACCAGATTACTGACGAGGCCTCAGGCTTCGGCGGAGCCTACCGTTCTCGAAGGGCGTGTACTCCACGCTGTAGGTGCCGTCTGCCTGGTCGGCGATGACGCAGTCGGTCTGTGCGCCAGACGGGTTCTTCACCTGCGCCTTGATGTGGCCGCCGCCACTCTTAGTCAGCCCACGGGCGTCCACCGTGAAGTCTGTGGTGGCCTCTCTAAACACAGCTGTGGGTGAGAGAGAGAGAGAGAGAGAGAGAGAGAGAGAGGGAGGGAGAGAGAGAGGCAGGGACAGAGAGAGGGAGAGAGAGGAAGGGGAGAGGGCAGGAGGGAGGAGAGAGAGAGAGAGGGAGAGAGGCAGGGACAGAGAGAGGGAGAGAGAGGAAGGGGGGAGAGAGGAAGGGGGGAGGGAGAGAGGGAGGAGAGAGAGAGATTGGTTGATTATGTAATAGTCATCATGATAAAAACATGAGACGTCTTCTTGTTGTGTAACATGGACAGAGACTCATCCAACCTCCTCTGAGAGAAGTGTTGAGAGAAGAAACATGAAACTCGTAAAACATCCCAAATCCCTCTCTTAAGCCTTCCTATAAATGTCATCACCACCACCAACCACCCAACCACCCACCCACCCTCCCTCCCTCCCCCTTTGAAGTAAGAAAGGGCTCTTCCACTAAAGCCTCTCTGACGTGATGGTCAGTCTTAACGCTGCGCTGAGGTCATTGCTTTGACAACTCGACAAAAAAGCAAACAGACACTGAAAAGCTATGAGAGAAAAGCTGAAGAAACGCGTTTTCTTTTTCCTCCGTCTCTCTTTCTCTCTCTTTGACAAAGGTGAGTTTCAGGTTGTCATGGGAACCAGCAAAACAAACAGAGGTTGAGGTCAGAGAGTGGAGATGGGCCATTAACACATTACACAGGTGCATCAGGGGAGGCCGGCGGAGGTAGAAATCGAAGGACGGGCTCGTTGTAATAAATGAAACGGCATTACAACGAGCCTGTCCTCTGATTTCTATCTCCATCAGCCTCCCCTGAGTTACTAAAAATGATGCAATAGTGTGAGAGAGGGATGCAATGAGATTCCTGCTCATCTTTTTAAATTTATGATTGGATAACAGCCAACAGTCCCTCTCCAAAGTTTGAGTTATGAGACCTTAACTCATTTATTGCCGACAGCCAAATGGTCAACACTCTAGAGTACTTCATTCACCAAAAATTCATAAATGATGATGCTTAATTTTGTAGCCAATCGAAGTATTGTTGCTAGGTAAACACCACATAAAACACTTTAGGCAGTCTAGGGGGTGGAATTCTTTGGTGACAAATCTGGGAGAATGAAGCTTGAAATTCAAGAAATGAACGAACCTTTCCCCTCTACTCCGGGCCCAAACACCTTGACCTTGGACGTGTCCACAGCCGGGTCCACCTGAACCTTGGCGGGGAAGCCTGGCACGGCCTTGCCCCCGTACTTCAGCAGCAGGGTGTACATGCCCGCCGTGAGGGGCACGTAGGTCACGGTGTAGGTGCCGTCTTTGTTGTCGAGCACCTCCGTCTTGGCCTTGTCTTTCCCGGCGTCCGACACCGCCTCCCAGGTCAGCTGACCCGGCCCCGCCTTGGCGCAGTCCACGTTCACCACGCTGGTCTCGCCGACCTTCGCCCTCTTCAGGCCGGACCCGGACGCCACCACCTTGGTGGGGTCGAAGGGCATCTGGACGTCGGCGTGGAAGGGCGACCCCGGGATGTGGACCTCCTCGAACAGGATGTTGACCAGGTACTCGCCGGGTTCCGTGGGGAGGTAGGACACGGAGCAGGTTCCGTCTCCGTTGTCGGAGCACTCGATCTTGGCCTCGGTCGGACCCTCCACAGTCAGGCCCAGCCCGCCGGTACCGGCGCCCTTGGTGTCGATGGTGAACTCTGCCGGGTTGCTGACCAGGCCGCCCTTCAGACCCGGACCAAAGGCCTTCACCTGGAGGACAAACAACCGTTATAGACGTGTCTGTCAACATCCTGAGGCGGAAAAGCTGAAGTTAGCTGTAACATTAGCTATAAAGCTAGCTATGACATTAGCTATAAAGATAGCTATGACGTTAACTATAAGGATAGTTATAACGTTAACTATAAAGATAGTTATAACGTTAACTATAAAGCTAGTTATAAAGCAAGCTATAACGTTAGCTAGAAAGCTAGCTATAACTATAACGTTAGCTAGAAAGCTGGATATGACGTTAGCAGGTAGTTCCGGGGGTATTTATTTATTTATGTTATTTTTTTGAGTGCAGCAGTCCCATTCTAATATTTTTCCTTTTTAATTGGATAGAGACAATAGAGAAAGACACGAAAGTAAGCAGTTCTCTACAGAATGTGAATTGAAATTGAATGAATGAATGAATAAATAAATAAACACTAGGTAATTATGAAATCCTCAAATTAGGCTTCACTTCACTTCGTGTATGTTCAACTGAACTACAGTATGCAGAGTCTCCAGTACCTTGCTGGGGTCTGGAGGCAGGGTGGCCTCCACGGGGAAGGGGCTGCCTGGGATGGGGTGTCCGTCGTAGGTGACGTCCACGGCGTACAGACCCTCCTCCTTGGGGATGTAGCTGACCGTGCTGGTCTCCTTCCCCGCCACGGGCGCCAACATGCAGGGCACGGCCTTCTGGGACGGGCTGGTGATCCGGACCTCCAGTTTACCCTGACCGCCCGCTCCCTTGGTGCCCACGGCAAACTGCTGGTCCTGACCCACCTCCACTCCTGCCACGGAGAGGGTGATTGTTGTTAATAAAGTTGTTTTTGGTCAATTCAAGGTTTGATTAATCACAGAGCGGCTGTTGAGATGAGATTGTGAGAGCACAAGCAACACACAACATGTTTAAAACAGCATTGGCTATAGATATATAGGCATTAAGACACTCCTTTATAATACACTCATCTAGTGAACCGGTAGATAAAAGCATCACACACTGATCTGAGAGAGACAGACAGTCAGACACAGAGAGAGAGAGAGAGAGAGAGAGGGGGGTGTACTTACTGCCGTCCAGGTCGTTGACCAGCACCTTGCTGAGGTCCAGGGGTGCGGCCACGCCCACAGAGAAGGGGCTCTTCGGGATGGCGTCTCCTCCGAACGTTATGATAATCACCATCTCCCCCTACGCAGGACACAGAGAGAGAGAGAGCAAGAGAGAGAGAGAGAGAGAGAGGTATGTGATAACATTTATTTTTATTAAGTAAAAATAAGGTCAGGGGAAGCTGGTGGAGGTAAAACATTAAGATACCATTCCTCATTCCTGGCATTACAATGAACCCGCCCTCCGCTTTCTACCTCCACCAGCCTCCCCTGCAGCATGTACACTATATGGCCATCACTTCCTCTCTAATATCTTATAGAAATATTTTTCAATGCCCTTTTAGAAGATAAAAAACAGGGTTGACAGAAAACCAAACAAAAAACACCATCTTGTCTCTTTTAAACTTTTTTTAATATATATTATCTGTCTTTTTTTTGTTTTGTGTACCATTTACTATGAACCATGTTTTTATTTATCTTTCCTTATTCTGTAAAGCACTGTGTGCTACATTTGCTTGTATGAACATGTGCTATATAAATAAACTTCACTTAGACTTTGATCTTCTATCTTTTGGCGTGTGAAAAGGCCACCAGACGGCCTAGACGACCCACCTGCAGTATGGGCGTGTACTTGACGGTGTGGGAGTAGTCGTAGTTGTCGATGATCTCAAAGTCCTGGACAGCGTCTCCTTTGGTGGCGCCGGAGAACTTGACGTCCACGGGGGCTTTCCCTGCGCCTTTGGTGTGCACCGTGAAGTGGGTGGGCTTACCACTCTCCACACCTAGAGAGACAGAAGCAGGGTGGGAGGGTGGGAGAGACAGAGACAGAGACAGTTTAAAGCCACAATTGTTTGGTGGCTGGATTGTTCATTTCAAACGTGCTGCCCGTTTGTGAACTATGAGGGAGGGTCTTGGCAAAGAGAATTCACACTCCTCTGTGGTGACCACCCCCCAAAAGCAAAGACGTGTCAGGGTGATTTCCAGAACACAGTCCAGAGGTGCAGGGAGAAGACAGATACTGCATCGTAAGTCTGTCACCCAGTGACCTCTCACCTGCACGCGCCAGGCCTGGTCCGTCCGCCTTGACCTTAGAGGCATCGTGGGAAGGCTCCACTTTGACCCTGAAGGGGCTGACTGGGATCTCCTGCGGGACAGAAAGACGACAAGACGCAGGACGCCATCTTAGAAACCTTCAGAGAGGGGTGGAGCTTAGTGGCGTAGCACACTGATGCGCATACCATATCATGGCAAGTTTCCCGGGTTGATTCTGACCCTCGACATATCCTGCATGTCATCCCTCTTCTCTCCCCCATCCTTCCTGTCAATCTCTAATGTCTCTATCCCAATAAAAGCAGAAATGCCCTATAAACATTATATATTTTTAAAAACAACAGTATGTAGAGCCAGGTGTACGGCGATGGCGAGGTCACCCACCTGGTCTGTGAAGAGGACTTTGATGGTGAGCCGCCCCGCCCCGGGGGGGATGTACTTGACGGTGATGGTGTCGTTGGCGTTGGGGATGATGTCGAACTCCACGTCCTCCTCTTTGTCGCTGATGATGTTGGCGTCACATTTGATGCCGACGCTGACGTCACCTGGAACAGGAACGGGCGTGGACATCAAAAAGAGTTTAAAGTATGAAGGCAACAATGCCTTGGAACAGAACTAGGTCAATGTTTTGCAAGAACACATGTGCAACGGCGTGTGTGTGTGTGTGTGTGTGTGTGTGTGTGTGTGTGTGTGTGTGTGTGTGTGTGTGTGCGTGTGTGTGTGTGTGTGTGTGTGTGTGTGTGTTACCTTCCCCAGCCTCGGTGCAGTCCACAGTGAAGTGTGTGGGTTCGTTGGCCTTCAGGCCGGTCCTCTCCACTCCAGGACCAAACACCTTCACCTTGTTAGGATGGCTGCCTTTCCCCACGTTCACCTGGAGCGAGACACCTCAGCCAGTTAAGATGGGACTCTTTCACACTGTACATCATACACAAGTCTTCAATAATACAGAAAACACAAAACAATTGAAAATACAGCATCATTGTCATGTAACAAACACGAGACTTCTCTTGGATGTACAAACTCCGAACATCAACATGAAACCCTGTAGTTAGTATAACCAGTAAATCATGCAGATTCAAGACAGCCTCACACATAAACAACACAAACAACTTTTAAATGCAATGCTTCCATTTTATTTGATGTAAAAATGGTATATGTTTGAAATACTTTTCTTTCTTTTTTTGAAGTGAAAGGACAACATTTGAAATACAGTGTTAGTTGTGTTGCCCTTTAGAGAGATACTGTAGTTGCCCTGGGTGAGGGGGGGTAGTAACCTAGTTTCATTCTGTCAGTCAAACAACAGAGGTAGTCGCAGCTCATGTGGCCCAACCAGCCCAGCACACTACTGCAGTGTGCAGAGAATACAGGCTGAGAGATTTGCATGAATTCCTTGAGGTGGAGGTGAGTTTCTGAACCTCTAAATCAACATTGGGGGTGAAAGATAAGACAACAATACAGAGCACTGTACCCACAGGGCCTTGCACTTAGAAACATGAAAGGATTTTGCAACAATTTCTCCAGACTAAAGCAATGGATCATGAGATGTCACAACATTTTGTGGCACTTATACATGAGGTTAGAAATCAGGTTTGGCCAGAATACAGAACACATTGGGTAAGTGCTAATGTTGATCAAATTACACAATTACACACAGGTAGACATTATAATTTAAAAAAGTATAAAATCAACATAAAAATTATAAAACAAATAAAAACAAATCAGTGCGAATTTTCTTGAAGAACAACATTCGTTTCTTGATCTGTAATACCTCTTTTAGAAAGAGGATTAAACTATTGACAGTAAAACAGTACCATTCTTAGCTCATGAAATGTATCAATACATTCAGTTATTATATCATAAAGTAGCGTCATAAAAATCTAGAATTTCATGTAAACAGTGACTGTTTGATTATTGTTAGAAAAATAGAAACCTTGTAAAAATCAAAAGGCTGATTTGAGCCAGCATTGACGTGTCTCATACATACATACGATTTGCTGCTTACAGACTGATATGAGCCAGTACTGACATATCTATGTATGAGGTACCAATTACTGCTTATAGGTAACAGAACGCTCCTCAGTGTAGGTAGTTATCACAATGAGAGGTTTCTTCTGTTCAGGCTTAATCCCGCCCTCAGGAACATCAACTCTCAATTGGCTCGGGGTAGCATTCCCAACGGGCACCTCGTGTTCTAATTGGATAAGGTTAGGGCTCGCACTGAGCACGTCAACATCTGATTGGATAAGGTTAGGGCTCGCACAGAGCACGTCAACATCTGATCCTCTAAGGCCGATACCTGCATGGGTCCAGTAGCGTTTTGATAGGCTAAGGTTAGTGCCCCCGTCGGTCGGGGCGGGTGATGATTGGCTTACCCTGAAGGGGCTGTTGGGGACGCTGACGCCCGCCCAGGTGACGGCCAGGGTGTGTTTGAGGGCGGAGGTGGGGGTGTAGGTGCAGGCGTAGACCCCGTCACCCTTACTCTTCACCTTCACGTCCAGGGGCTCCCCCTCCACGCTCTGGGGGACAGACAACACATAGCATCAGAGAGGACAACACATAGCATCAGAGAGGACACACCGTGAGCTTAGAATTATAAGGTTCTATCTCCATTTAGGGTAGTTCAGAGATATTGAGCGTCAAAGTTTTTACATTCCATTATGTTTTGTGAGATGGAACCTTTGTATTTTATTAATTACTAAGTCAAAAATGTCAACATTTTAAAAATAACACCACACAGGCATTAATGAACACCTAATGGATCAGATTATGTAAAAAACTTAATTTTGACAAAAATGGAGATAGAACCTTATAATTCTAACGTCACGACACTGCTGAGAGCACAGTGGCCATGCACACACTACTCCTATTACGCTACTCACAGTACTACTTTGATTTTATTTTTCATAACATAGCAGTAAAATACTGTACATTTAAAAGGTACACTGCTATGGGACAGGGATGTCTTTAGAAATGTTTACACCCCTATTACCCCGTCAATCCACATTACATTGACTTCACACCATATTATGACAGTGAAATATACATAACTGAAATGCATGGAAATGCACGAAGAAAAGTTATTGTAGAAAGTGAAACGGTCGTTTTTAAGCTGAATATCGACAGATGAGATGAACCAATGACGTGGCTAGAACCTCACCTGGGCGGTGACCTTCAGAGGGCCCTTCCCAGCATCCTTAGCGGTGACCGTGAACTCTGCAGGCTTGTTGATGACACAGCCAGACTTCTCCAGGCCTGGCCCGTATGCCTTCACCTGGAACACACACACACACACACACACACACACACACAATAAAGTCACCCAAATGATCAACATCCTAGAGTGCCACGGGTGACTGTATTCAATACATAGATAATGACAGCCAATCAAAGTATTGTTTCTAGGTAAGGACTTAAGGGGCGAAATTATGCATTTGTTCAACCCCATTAGGCATGAAGTGCTAATTCCACCCAATCGGTGCATCTATTGAGCTAAACCCACTAGACCTTATGTAACCACACAAAGAGAGAGAGAGGTGTGCATGTATTGGCTGACAGTCTGATCATGTGACCCCACACACACACACACCCAGAACAGGAAGCGCGTCACTCACCAGGGCGGGGTTGCTGCTGTTGTTGTCGGCGACGATGAAGGCCATGAAGGGGCTGTCCTCGATGTCCTCGTCGTCACACATCACGTGGACGGCGTACTCCCCGGACTCCGACGGCCAGTACTTGACGTCACATGACCCGTCGTTCTGATCCTCGCACTCGATCTTGGCCTGGGACGGCCCCTCGATGGCGAACCCTGGGGGGGGGGGGGGGTTACAGGAGGGGGGACGTTAGTCTGTCTGTTCATTGTCATTTGTTTACACAGGTAGAAAGCAGTTAGACAGCTGACAGGATTGTACTAACATACTGTCCTGTACAAGGACAAGTGACGAATCCATTCCAACATGGTACGGTATAATCTGGAATAAGACTTTCTATGTCTACAGCATAATCTGGAATAAGACTTTGAACAGAGGCAGCAGAGTCTTGATTAAAGAGAAGAGTTTTAACAGACCTAGTACTCCGACGTCGGTACCGATGGATTCAGCCACAAAGTCAGCTGACTTCCCCACCACGCCCCCCTCCAGACCTGGTCCCCAGGCTCGGATCTTCTGTGGCCCCGCCTCCGCACCCACCTGGACCTCAAACGGACTGGTAGAGAGAGAGAGAGAGAGAGAGAGAGAGAGAGAGAGAGAGAGAGAGAGAGAGAGAGAGAGAGAGAGAGACAGACAAGAGAGAGGGCGAGGGAGGGAGAGAGAGAGAGGGAGGGAGAGAGAAAGGGATAGAGAGAGAGGGAGAGACACAGACAAGAGAGAGAGAGAGGGAGAGACACAGACAAGAGAGAGGGCGAGGGAGAGAGAGAGAGTGAAAGTGAGACAACACTTTCTAAAAGTATGCAAAAAAAAAATCACAACGCAAAAAAGCTTCGGTTCCTGAGACGGCGGTGACATTTGACGACACAGTCTCACCTTTGTGGGGAAAACAACAACCGTGGACAATCAAACACTCAGCGGAATGGGAAACCTAAAAGAACGTTTCCTTCCAGAAGGTATCTGTGTCAGAAGGCATCAGATGAGGCTTTGTTGCCTGAGCAGCGGTGGGCTTGAGACCCCATTAGGGAGGCCGAGGTGGCGTGTCTGGGGGAGACAGAGGCACGGGGAACAGGGGGGGATTGTCTTAATATGGCCTTTACTTTCTGCCCAGCGTTTCAGCGTGTTCCTGACACACATACATGAGCGCGCACACAGACACACACACACACACACCCACAGTGCACACACACACACACACACCCATTAAAGTCACTGAGGCTGGCTACTCTGTGGGAGCGGTGATGCATGAGGTCACTTGAGACCCTGTCAGCACTAACAACCCCTGCCGCCACACACACACACACACACACACACACACACTTTCCCTCTCTCTGTGTGTGTGTGTGTGTGTGTGTGTAAACACCAGAGCCCCTCTCTAAGTCATGTAATCCTATCCCCAGGGTTGTAAAGCATTTCTCCCCCTGATGAAGATATGGAAAATGGCTGAGGGGCTGATAAATGTTCACAGGGGTCCCACCTCCACAGCCAGAACCTCCGGCCCCCCCCCCATACACACACACACGCACCACCGCCACAGCCAGTCAGTCCACCCCACACAAACATACACCACCCCCCCCCCCCCCACACACACACACACACACAGACCAAGTCCACAGCCAGTCCCCGCCCCCCCCAAACACACATCACCTCCACAGCCAGTCGACCCCCCCCACACACACCACCTCCACAGCCAGGTCCAATCTATTCCCCAGCGTTGCCAACGCAAATATGGCGCTGTAAAATGTAAGCAGATTTCCGTGTGTTGTAAAATGACTCAGTTTCCTCATAGTGAAACCAGGGCGCACCGTCCCCGTCCCCCCCCAAACACACACATGCACACGCACACACACACACACAAACCCCAACAAAACAAATAAACCAAAACACAAATAAGCCATTTCCAAGCCTCTGCTTGTTAAATCAAGACGTCTTCATTCAACAGGCCACATTTATCAGGCATAGTAGCCCTGGTGGTCATGGGAAACGTAAGGAGACAGAAGTTTTTTTACACAGCGACACACACACACTCACACTCACACACACTGCCTGTCTGCTCACGTCCCCTGTGGCTCAGCTATTCACCGCTCCACGGACCAGAGACCATGAGGTAATGCCATGTTTAACCTCTCTTCCCTACCACAGCGCACACACACACACACACACACACACGAGCTTGCAGTAGAATGCTTTCCCGATTACCCAAGACCTGATGACCTGAAGGTTTCAGTGTAAATCATTGACACTGTACATCGTGTAAAGAAAAACCAGTTGAGCTAAAGGAAGGACCAGTAGAAGGACCAGTAGGAGTGACCTCTCACCTCTTAGGGACGTTCTGGCCTCCCCAGGTGATGGTGACAGTGTACTTGCCCGGGGCGTGGGGGTAATACTCGTAGGCGTACACCCCCTCCATGCCAGAGTCCTTCTGCTTCACTGGATCATCCAGGCCCTCTGCGGTGGGGTGGACACACACACACACACACGCAGACACACACACGCAGACACACACACACACACACACACACACACACACGCAGACACACACACGCAGACACACACACACACACACACACGGGAGAGGAGGGGAGGGGAGAGAGGTGGTTAGACACTGAGACTAACCCTAGACCCTCACCAGAGTCCTGTCCATCTGACAGGGCAGGGGAGGCGTGAACACCACGGGGAACATTCACATTCACACTCAAGATTACTAACAACCTTTGTTATACAGCAGCCATCTACAGTATCCAATCCTGTCAGATCTACACTAGTGAGTGTCTAGAAAGCAGGGTGTAGAAAGCAGGGTGTAGAAAGCAGGGTGCAAGGGCCCCGCGGTGGTGTAGCGGTCTACGCACTGGCCACTAGTGCATGCTGCCCACCGGGGCCGGGGTTGGTATCCCGGCTCGCCAGATCCAGATATGGCCGAGGCACACGGGAAGCGGCATATTGGGCGGCCGCTTCCGAGGGCGGTATAGGAGTATTTCTGGACAAGGATCCGTCGCGCAACAGCGCCCCCGGGGTGCCGGAATAACGGTGCTGGGCTCGAGGAGCCAGTCAGCTAGTCTGCCTGGCGGCCTCTTCTGGGACTGCCGGCCACGGGGTCGTGCGGCGGATCCTATGCAATAGGCAGGGGATAATTGGATGCTAGGTTGGGTTCAATTGGCTACCAAATTGGGTGAAAAAGGGATAAAATAAAAAAAATAAAAAAAAATAAAAAAAATAAAGCAGGGTGTAGAAAGAAGGGACTAGAAAGCAGGGTGTAGAAAGCAGGGTGTGTGTGAGGCATCGTGCCAGTGACCGAGGTCAGTCCATTAATCATCTACTGAGCTGACAGGCCGTGCCGTGCTGACTCGGCTCCAGAACCCAGCCCCCTGGGGCCCGCTGGTCAGCCAGGCAGGCAGCTGGACAGATGGGCAGTGCCAACCAAGGAGAGAGGCCCGCTCTGGGCAGCTAGGCGGCTAGGCAGGGCCATGTCAGCTAGAGGAGAGAGGCCAGCTCTGGGAAGGCCTCCGAGCACGCCAGACCCCATACGACATGCCTCACCCTCCCATGCGACCCCAACATCCGCCCCTGCCTCTGGCACGGTGGGGTGCATTCTGGGCAATATCATAAACAGTAGCCCAGATCCACAGGCCTCTCTGGCGAGGCTCACGTCGGACGTTTAACGTCGTATAAAGAGGTTGAAGCGAGGAGGTTTAAACCACAGCGCTCTACGCTGCACTCCCTCTCCTGCTGCGATAATAATTCTGTATATTTTATTTTGTTACGGTTTATATATTATCCATTATCCTTGTTACATTCTGTTGTTGATGTTGTACAGCTACTCTGCCACAGGCATCTCGTTGCGTTGTGTACTTGTGTTCAATGTAACGACCAATAAACAAGACTTGACTTGAGCGGAGAGGGAGGGGAGGATGGAGGGATGGAGAAAACAGAGGGGGGTTAGAGTATGTCTGGTGTTGATCTCCGTCTCAAATGAGTCCATGAAGGGAATGATGACTCAGCGACATTGAGGAAATAATAGAAAGAAAAAAAAAAACAATGTTTACTTACTGGGTCCCTTGACGACGACCTTGAGGTCGCCACTTCCTGCGTTGCGTGTGTCTACCTTGAAGTCGGCCACCTGCTTCACCCTCACACCTCGAGGCTGCAGGCCCCGCCCACTGGCCCGGCACGCACTGGGCATGGAGGCTGGGACACACACACAGACAGACAGACAGACAGACAGACAGAGAGACAGACAGACAGACAGACACAAACACACGCACAGACACACATTCATATTACTCCAATGAAAGCTAAGGTGGAGACTGAAGCAGTCATGACTCTATCGCCTTCAGGGAACAGGGCTGTTTACAGCTGGTCTTCATGACAACCCAGAGACACACACACACACACACACAGTAGTAGTACTATTCAAAGGGTGTAATTCTATACAAAGGGTGTAATTCTATTCAAAGGGTGTAATTCTGCAGAATGACATTTTAAATATGTGTATGTTGAAAGAGATGAATTCGCTAAATGTTTTTGTAGATTATTACTTATAATTTTGGTAATGCCATCTCCCTGTGAATGAAATAGTATAATAGTTACAATTCAACAAGGAGTGTTTTTTCTTCTTTCTGCATAAATCTGAGAATAAAATTACCCATTTCTTGCTACAGTAAAAACCAAATACACTCCCAAAAGACAGATATCATACTCCACTTAAAACTATATTTTCCTTTTTCATTGCAAACGGGGGCTTTCAAAGCCTGTCAGGTTCTCAGAGTTATGCTCGGTGAACCGTACTGTACACCATATTTCGAGGAAAAATGAAAAAAGATCCTGTGGGAAAATTGACTCTTAAAAGCGTTGAGCCAAACAGCTCTTTGACCACTGTTGTAGGAAGAAATCTGAGAAAACCAAACTGAACGAGTCTCTATCCAGCACGCCTTTCTATAAACCTTAATCAGAGAACTCAACGATTAGGAAATTGTACCTCATCATCTCAGCGTTAACCTCATGTACACTAACTTCTTGAGATGACCCCGTATTGAAGAGGAGAGGGTTTCATACATTCCTATTCAGACCTAACAATAGTGTCACTGTCTGGTAACCCACATAAAAACTAAAACGCATTAGCCTTAAAAAAGCGAAACGATAATGACAACAAATCAACTTTTATTTTGGAAAATCAATTTGAGGGTCTCTTAAAGCTGGGGTCTGTGAAGTGGGCTGCACAGCGGTGTGGTCTGGTCTGGTCGGGAAAAGCTGCCTCAGGGAGAAGGAATTTGGTGTTTTACGAGACTGGGTTGGCCAACGCTCGTGTCCACTGCGCTCAGTCCAAGGGGAGGCGGAGACTATTACTGCTGCAATGTGTGTCTCTCTCTCTCTCTCTCTCTCTCTCTCTCTCTCTCTCTCTCTCTCTCTCTCTCTCTCTCTCTCTCTCTCTCTCTCTCTCTCTCTCTCTCTCTCTCTCTCTCTCTCTCTCTCTCTCTCTCTCTCTCTCTCTCTCTCTCTCTCTCTCTCTCTCTCTCTCTCTCTCTCTCTCTCTCTCTCTCTCTCTCTCTCTCTCTCTCTCTCTCTCTCTCTCTCTCTCTCTCTCTCTCTCTCTCTCTCTCTCTCTCTCTCTCTCTCTCTCTCCTACAGCCTCCATCTCCATCTCCATCTCTCCCCATCACCGACTCCAAGCCCCCCCAGCCACCCAGTCCTCAAGCCCCCCAATGGTTTTCTGTCCCGTAATTCCCTGCATGCAACAGCGTTCCCTGGTCCACCTATGAGGCTGACGGAGGACGGACAGCTAAACCGGGTTTCAGACACGGTCATTCTGCAGCCAGTCCCTTCCTGCTTTTAATCTTGAATAGTGTCTAAATGTTTCTAAGGGGATTCATGCCAAGGAATTGGTTTCCAATTCAAATCATCCCCGAAAGCCGATCGATTTTTCTCAAGGACGTTGTTTAAGAGTCCAATCTCAAGAACATCAGGTGAGATCTCATTTCAAGCTGACGGGGTTCAATCTACAATGACGGTTGAATGGAGGCTTAGCGGACCTTGTAGGTGTTTATTTGGAGACGTAGGTGTGAAAAAAGACCTCCGTTTTAGGCAGGGTTTCAAACCATTACACACACACACACACACACATACACACACACACACACACACACACGGCAGGGCAGCACTGGCACATAAGCACTGCTTTAGTGGAGGGCTAATTCTAACTGTAAAATGTATGGAGAGTCTCAGAGAAGAACCTCTTAATGATCCAACATGCAGTCTGCACTGGATATTCCATGACTAGGGATGCTCCGATTTATCGGCCACCGATTTAAATCGGCCGATTTCACTCCAAATGACTCGATCGGTGATCGGCAAATATGGCCGATCGCAAAAAACGAATTATTATTATTTTTTCCTGGGGAAGACAGATAACTGAACAGAAAACATAGGAGGACGTAACAGTATGTAAACCATGAAGGCCACGTTTATGATGTCTTTTATACAGCCATATCGACTGACTTGGGCTTCAGGCCCTAACTGGGTGATAGGCCAGACCTTTACTATGCCATAAAAATGGGTCTGCGTTTGCTTGGTGCCTAATGGATCAAAACTTTTGTCTAAAAAGCAAAAAATATGTAGGCTATCCAGTCAGTAGGCCTACAGTTATGTATTTAACAAAAAATCGGTATCGGTATCGGTATCGGTTGATCTTGAGGAAAAAAATCGGTGATCGGTATCGGCCCCAAAAATCCAGATCGGAGCATCCCTATCCATGACTGTGAGATACCTACAAAAGTACCACTACCACTACTACAACTACCACTACTACAACTACCACTACTGCTACTACTACAACAACCTCACAGAATGATGCTTCAATCGTGAGTACATTTTGACATCAGAGCATGTCTCCATAAAGAGATGGTGTACCTGGTCCGATGTTGACGGTGAAGGGGCTCTTGGGGATGGCGACGCCCCCGAAGGTGATGGTGATGGTGTGGGGTCCGGCCTGGGCCGGTTTGTAGGTGCAGCGCCACACACTGTCACCCTTGTCCTCCATCAGCACCTCCACTACGTTCTTATTGGTCAGGGGGTCCTTGACGATGGCCGCCACCTCCCCCACGCCAGCACCTGGTCAAGGAGGAAGAACAGAGTCAGTCTAGGTGTGTGTGTGTGTGTGTGTGTGTGTGTGTGTGTGTGTGTGTGTGTGTGTGTGTGTGTGTGAGTGAGATAGATAGAGAGAAAGAATGTGTGTGTGTGTGTGTGTGTGTCCGTCTGTCCACATAGACAACTTTTCAAGAAAGCATCCAAGACAAACCATTAATAAATCTTGGTGATCACTTTTAGTTGAGGAACACGCAGGAGCATAACTTGGAACACTCTTGGAACTCAACATTTTCATTAGAATCAGAATACTTTATTTGGACAAATATAATATTATTTGCAAATACAGGAAATTGACTTGGTGGGGTTGGTGCAGGACGACATGAAAAACAACAATAAGCAAAATAATTTAAAAGAGAATAGCAAAAAATAAGAAAAATGAATTATGTGTGTCACATAAGTGATGAAACTATATATTCTCATATTCTAGACTATTATCCTGTCAGGAAGAGGTAGGACCACCAACCTGCTGTGTAGATGTCGAAGTAGGTGGGCTTGTTGGCGATGTTCCCCAGGGTTTCCAGACCCGGCCCTTTGGCCGTAACCTTGGTGGCGTCTCCCAGGGCCTTGTCCACGTTCACCTCAAACGGACTCTTTGGGATTTGCTGGCCGGCAAAAAGCACGGTCACCTGTCAAAGGACCCCACAACACTGAGCTCAGTAACCTTCACCATACTCATGTTAACCCAGCGGGCCAGGTAAACTCACATTAAAAGAAGGCTTTGACTCAGGGACGTGCACAGACATATGAGTGGCAGGGGTCAGACAGTACAGTGAGCTGTACCTTGTGGGGACCCATGACTTGCGGGACGTAGGTCACACTGTAGGTCTTCTTGCCCTCGTTGGGAACAGCCTTCACCTGGGAACACATCGGATCATCAGCTCTAATCAACATCAACTCAAACATCTCAGCTGTCAACACTTTTAATGATTGACGATATGATACTACTGCACAACCAATCAACTGTTAGGCGATCACTTACAGTACATTTACATTTTTACCATTTAGCAGATGCTTTTATCCAAAGCGACCTACAATTATAGATTACAGGGACTGTCTCCATGGAGTAACTTAGGGCTAACTAGTGGTGGTGTTCCCAGGCGGGATTTGAACTTATGACCTTCTGATCACCAGTCCAACTCCATGGAAATCCACTAGACCACCACTACCCCTACGATAGGAGACTCACGATAGGAGACAGATAATGCAATCAGTTGTCGAAATAAAATGCAACGGTACTGTATTCAACCACATTGGACAGAGATGAGAGACAGGGATAGTGATGACTGTTTCAGACTGTTGTGTCGGGTCCTCCTACCTCCTCTCTGGTGCCCTCTGGGTCCTCTACGTACACGGTCACCTGACCCTGGCCGGCGCTGAACGAGTCCACCGTGAACACCGCGGGACGCATCACACGGTTCCCCACTGGCTCAATACCTGGAGGGGGGGAGGGGGTAGAGAGGAGAGGAGGGAGAGGGGTAGAGGGGAGAGGAGGGAGAGGGGGTAGAGGGGAGAGGAAGGGTTAGATTAACAAAACATGGCCCTGGCTACTGTACATCTGCCATAGGAATAATAGTGATTCCCTGAATTCCAAATAGACCCCGTAGCCCCCTAACACTGGGTTAGATCTGTCCAGATATAGGGCCCCTATACCCTAATCCCTACTGGAGTAGATCTGACCAGACTGAATGGGTAAAAACAAGATGGTGGAAGCAATGACAGGCTAGGTGGAATCATCTGGCCTATACCTACAGTATCCAATCCTCTCCGATCTACACAAGTGTCTAGGGAGTAGGGTCTAGGGGTTGTTTTGGGACGAGGCCCCATACTGTATAGTTGAGGGTATGGTACATGTATCAGAAAGAAGGAAAAAAAACATGACATATATAGTATATGTTCTTCCAGAGAGAGAGGGGGTGTGAGGTGAGATGAGATGAGATGAGGGGGGGGGTGAAATACGAGATGTGAACCGTACTATATTACAGGAGAGGAGCCAGAAAAAGAGCTGTTTTTCTACCGCAGGCTCCAAGCATACCAGAGAGAGGCCTGATAGTGTATGGATACGCCGCAGCAGGATGGAAAACCACTCTAGGTGCGCTCGGTCTGGAGGAAGGAGCACGGCCGGACCTATTTCCACGCATCCTGTGCATTGGTAAACGGAATGAACGGAGGACCTGATGTATGAGGTCGGACCGGGAACCTGGCCATTGTAGCGGCTAATAACAAGGCATTTCCTCACATTGTGCTCCCGCTGAGCTCCTCAGTCTTTCCATTGACAAGCGTGGCCTTTCCACTAGTATTCCCAAACGCAGGTTTCGTTAGAACTGGACACAATGA